>NC_053493.1:58417410-58737410 GCF_905171775.1 Rana temporaria | reverse complement strand
GGACGCGCCTGATTTAAATGTTACTCACCCCCTAGCCGCGGAATTTGAATTCTGCTGGGGGATTTACGATACGCCGCCGCAACTTTAGAGGCAAGTGCTTTCTGAATAAAGCACTTGCCTCAAAAACTTGCGCCAGCGTAACGTAAATCAGATAGGTTACGCGGATCTAAAGATCCGCTGACCTATCTGAATCTGGCCCTGTGTGTACGTGTGTGTGTGTGTGTATATATATAAACACGCACATATGTGTGTGTGTGTGCGCATGCGTGTGTGTATATATATATATACACACACACGCACACTATGTTGCCAAAAGTATTAGGGTGCCTGCCTTTACACGCGCATGAACTTCAATATTGAGTTGAAAGTAAAGAGAGTTGGAGGAGCTACTGGAAGTATAAAAAGAGTTCAGCATAAAAAGTGCACAAAATGAACATTTACGAAGTCCAAACTCGGTGGACTTTGCAAGTGTTAATTTTGTGCACTTTTTATGCTGAACTCTTTGTTATACTTCCAGCTGGCGCCTCACCCTCTCTACTTTTGACTTGACCACAGAGGTACTGGACACCCTCTGTGGATGGCTGCCTCCTTTTCTCACGAACAGTAGTTACTAGTATTGAACTATCAGGAATTGCCATGACTAGGGTAGATAAGAGCTAACCACCCAACCTGACCATGTACCCACCCGGTGTCCCCACAAACGCCATTCCCCTTCTTATTATAAAAAACACACAACACTTAGGTGGGGTAAAATGGCCGATATAGACCTTTTATTTATCATAACCTTTATTTCCAATAACCAACCTAATAAATGACTTAATCCAGATACAGTGATTCAAGATCCTTAACAGTACTATATATTCCAAAAGTTTTGTGTCTGATTCACCAGCTAGCTGAGCTGCAACCCTAGCCGCAACACACTGGCTCAAGGCCTAACCCAGCTGACCTCAGCCACCCAGGGTTCTTAACACAACCCGGTCACAATGCAGTGAACCGTATCCATCTGAGGATACCATACCTCAGATGGTTCCCCACCGTTTAAGCAATGACCAGATTTAGACCACCGTCAAGGACCCCAAAATGCAACAGCGATACAAGTGTAGAGCCTTACACTTGTGCACCCCACCACACACAAAAAGCCCGCTGTAAGCCATCCTCAAACCCCAGAAACCTTAGGTCAGTACCCACAGCATTAAGGTGAACTCCACCACCCCTCAGGAAATGTCATATGTCAGATTCCATCTCCAAGTGTCTAATGATCAGGCCAACAACAAACCCCCACCTCCTTATTTTAGGACATGCCCCCCCTCATGGCTCCTGGAACATAGTAGGCCACACGCCCCCCACCCCAAAACACCCTTTCCCCATGTTGTCCCCTGGGCGGTGGTTGTGGGGGTCTGCAGGCAGGGGGCTTATCGGAATCTGGGTCCCCAGATCCCAGCCCCCTTATGTGAATGAGCATTGGGTACATTGTACACCTACCCATTCATAAAAAAAAAGAAAAGAAAAGAAGTGTACTGTTATAAAAAAAAAGAAGAAAATAAAGAATTTCCCCCGTCGTAGCTCCATGTGTTCTTCCTGCGGTCTTCTCCATCTGCTTCTTCTGCCTCCGCCGATAACTTCTTCCTCCGCTGACCTTGTCCTTGTCTGGCGCTGCCTCCGGCTGTTGTGTCAGGTCTGCCGTCTACCAGTTCTTATATAGCCATGGGGTATGGCCATCCGGGGTCATCATCACCCAGAGACCCCACCATCACGAGGGGCGGGTCTCCGGGTGACTTCGGAGCTTGTGTCGGACCAGTGTGAACCGGCCCTCATAGCATTTTTTACAGACTGCTGGTAGCAGGGTTGGACAGTGTACCTGAGCCTTGCCTCCTACACCAATACGCTGGGATCTCATGCACCAGAGCTAAATGCCCAGTGTGCCTGAGGCATTAATGTGTATTTCATATAGAAAAACTCTGATAGTATCATGTTTCAGGCACTAGGGATATTGAAAAAGGCTTAGGCCTTTTTCAAGTTCCAATAAAATATCAGGTATTTTAAAACATGCTACAACTTATTTATAAGCCAGATAGTAATTGTGGTCATTCTGTGTATTGTGAAACAGGAAAGAGTGGGAGTTGAGAAACCTTTAGATTAATGACAACCAGGTGAGTCCAGCTTTAGCTCACTCAGTTCCTGTCCCACCTCCACCAGCTATAAATACTTCCAAAGCCCAGCAGCAGATGCTTAGTAATTCTCATTTCTCTGTAATCCACTGAATCAAATGACTTTACAAGGCTGGATGGTTGTTTACTGAAACCTGTACTGAGTTGGGCCTAATTTACACTTGCAATTGGGGGCCAGGAAAAAAAAGATGGTTTTGCTGAGTTTTTAACACCCCCACTGCAAAGGCAGCTACAGGGGTATAACCATGCTGCGGACGTGGTGCTTTGCAGAAATAACCATCCTCCCTATCAAATTCAAGCGAATGGGCTGTGCTGCAACTACCCTGCACATGATTGTGGGCGACACAATGCCCTTTCACAGCCTATCAAATGCCTTTGGAAAAGCAATCCACCATTCATCTCTCTTCAGAGGGCAACACAAGTGTTTACAAGCCCTAAGCCCTCGTTCACACTAAACCCAGCTTTGAAGTGCGATTTCAAAGCCGCATTTCAGTCTGACTTCAGGTGGCGACTTGAAAGACATCTGTGTAGGTTCATGCACAGATGTCTATTAAAATTGCCCTCCCGAAGTTGCCAAAAGTCGTGCAGGAACAGCTGACGCGTTTCACACTAAATCTAGTGCTTAGTCATGATGCCCAGGTTTTTTTCATTTGCTGTGACTTGTAGTGCTGTTCCTAATTCAATAAAGGCAACCATTGTTCAGAGTGCAGCTGTCCAGAAACATCCTTTTGTTCTTGTCTTGCTGAATGCATTGCCTGCACGGTGGATTCTCATCAAGGCTCCCACCTAGAGCGGCTACCTTCTTTCTCCTGGGGCGCTTCTATTGGCAGCAATGGGCTCCGATTTGACCGGGGGCTAAGTGATGCTTGCTTGAGGCCTTTTTTGCACCACTAAAGCCATTCCTGTGTCTCTATGTTGAAGGTCAGTAAGGCTTTTAATAAGGCTTCTTTCACACTGGGGTGGTGCTGCATTAGCAACGCTTTACCAATGTTTTAGCGGTGCTTTTCGGACGCTAGGCGGGTGCTTTTAACTCCTGCTAGCGGCAGAAGAAAGGGTCAAATATGCCCATATTGCGGTGCTTCAGCAGCGCTGCCCATTCATTTCAATGGCATGGTGTTTTGGGAACTGTATATACTGCGCTCTCAAACCATCCCAAAGATGCTGCTTTTTTCCCCGTCACGCAAGTGAACCGCCCCAGTGTTATGTAAAAAGTGCATTTACCTGGCAGTCATTTCTCCGTTTAGAAAGACCTAATGGAGTACAGTTCCCAGTCTGTACGGCAGGGCTGTATCCTGGCCTAGGCCAACAAGGCCTAGGCCTAGGGCAGCACGGTGCAGGGGGCAGCACGGAAAGAGTCCCCGCTGGTTTACGCTATTAGTGTAGCACTGTTAGTGTAGCACCAGTCTTATGGGGCGGACTGGGCAGAGAGGCAAGCATCCCGCAACAGTAGGGGGGGGGGGGCGGAGCTTCTAATTTTGACTGTCCTATCATCCTGGACCACAAACCTTCCTCACTGTGCTACATATTTTCTGCTGTACCAACATGTTCTCTATTTCCTCGTTAGTTGTTAGTCAATGAGGAAACTTGGCTCGCCGAGATCCTCGGCGGCTTCACAAGGAACTCGACGAGCAAAACGATGTGTTTTGCTCGTCGAGTTTCTCGGACGTGTACGGAGCCTCAGGGTAAGGGAGGGGCAGGTCTTTAACAGCAAGGGGTGTGGCCTTGATAGGAAGGGGTGGGTCATATTTAAATTAGGGGTGCACAAGTTTAGTCAGGCCTAGGGCAGCACAAAACCTAAATACATCACTGCTGTACGGTCTGAAGTTTCACGACTTGTTCTTAGTTCTCCAATGAGTACTAGAAAATAAAAGAATACCGCCTAACAAAAGTCAAACTCTAAAATAAGCTGCAGCTAAAATGTGAGATACACACCAAACAGAAATAAACAAAAATAATGAATTATATATGTGAAATATAACAAATGAGTATTATAATGAAAATGTGAAAAATCACCATGAATGTCACTGCATTAGTATGCATAAACAGTGTGAGTGAAGAAAATAATAATATAAATAGTCCATAAGTGATGATAGTTGAATGCAAAAACAAGCGAACGGCGTCCACTGCAAGGATAGTGCGATGACGTCAGCACGTTGGGAGGTTAAATTTGCTGATGTCATTGCGCTATCCTTGCAGTGGACGGGCGTTCAATTGTTTTTGCCTTTGATCTGCCGATATGGTTCCGGCTAACGTGAAAGTTCCTGCGCAGGCGCAATCTGATCTGCCGATATGGTTCCGGCTAACGAGAAAGTTCCTTTAAGGACAGCGCAGGCGCATTCCTTAACGGCGGAAATCTCTGAACCTCGGCCATCCAGGGCGACGTGGATTTTGAGGAAAGTGGCCAGTCGAACTCACGCCCTCGCTTCACTCGGACGGCTCGCTCCGCTTGCTCGGCCTCTTGGCTCTTTTTTTAACATCCTCCAATCCACGGGGATGTTAAAGAATGAGCCTGAATGCCGGCCGAGGTTGGGAGATTTCCGTCGGCAAGGATTGCGCCTGCGCAGTCCTTAAAGGAACTTTCTAGTTAGGGGAACCTCAACGACAAGTCACCTGCCGGCTTTCTACTTTGATGTTTTTACGATTATGTAAGTGCAACTATTAAAACTGGAATTTGTTACGATCTTACACTATGCAAGCCCCTCTTCATTTTTTGGGTAACTGACATATCCTTGGCTTGAGCATTCGTGAGTACTTATCTGTCAGCTTGCTGTGGTCTGTCCTTTTGGGAATACCTGAAGTGCTGCTGTTACCTCCTTGGATAAAGGACCCAGGCTGGGTTACAGCCGCAGGCTTCTCATAGCTTGCATTTTGTGTGGTGGAGGTGCACTGGTCAAATTGGTGTATAATAGATCGCCCTGCGTATCCTCTGGTGATTTGTGGACTGACAGCTCTCATTCAACTATCATCACTTATGGACTATTTATATTATTATTTTCTTCGCTCACACTGTTTATGCATTTAAAGCGGAGGTTCACCCAAAAAATAAATTTTTAACATTACATTCAGCCGAGTTGTCATAATGACAATTGACTGTTTTTTTTTTCCCCGTACATACCGTATTTTCACCGCCGCTTCCGGGTATGTCTTCTGCGGGACTGGGCATTCCTAATTGATTGACAGGCTTCCGACCATCGCATACTGCGCGTCACGAGTTGCCGAAAGAAGCCGAACGTTGGTGCGCAGGCGCCGTATATAGCCGCACCGACGTTCGGCTTCTTTTGGCAACTCGTGACGCGCTGTATGCGACGGCCGAAAGCCTGTCAATCAGATAGGAACGCCCAGTCCCGCAGAAGACATACCCAGAAGCGGCGGTAAAAATACGGTATGTACGAGAAAAAAAACAGCCGATTGTCATTAGGACAACTCCGCTGAATGTAATGTTAAAAATGTATTTTTGGGTGAACCCCCGCTTTAAGTTATGTTACTAATGCAGTGACATTCATGGTGATTTTTCACATTTTCATTATAATACTCATTTGTTATATTTCACATATATAATTCATTCACATGTTTTTTGTATAGTGTTAGTGCAGTTTTATTTTTGTTACTCCAATGAGTACTCCCTGGTCCTCTCTGTTCTCAGAAATGTTTTCTTTATCTTCTGTCAAGATCAGCCAATGTGTCATTTTGTGGCTTCTTTTTATCACTTTCAAACGCTTTTTTGTTTTGTTTTTATGTATCAAAAGCTAAAAACATGACTTGGTTACAAGAGATGCTGTGATAACATCTGAGATGCTGCTTTCTGAGAAGAGACTTATAAATAGATGGTGTATACTGTAAGTACGCAGAATAAATAATGTTATCAATATCTGTATTGCTAATCAGTTCCATTGCAATCCTCTGAAGGCGTGCACAAAGACATATGCTGGAGTGGATTTTACACACATGATATCATTAGCATTGTGCAGGGCCTTTCATTGTCATTAGTATTGGAAAAGCATGTTGTCTGTAAGGCCGGGTACTCACGACCAAACATGTACGATGAAAGCGGTCCGTCGGACCGTTTTCACCGTACATGCCTGCCAGAGGGCTTCTGTACGATGGTTGTACACACCATCGTACAGAGGTCCGCGCGTAAACAATACGCGGGGCGTGTCCGCGTCGTCGCGGACGGTTTTAAAACACGTCCACGAATATTTGCCCGCTGGGAAAAGGCCCGGCGGGCAAATGTTTGCTGGAATTCGGCCCGCTCGCGCCTACACACGACCAAACATGTATGCTGATACTGGTCCGCGGACCAGTTTCAGCATACATGTTTGGTCGTGTGTACAGGGCCTAAAGGTTGTGCCTCAAAAAGCAAATAAGTGTAGCAAAGTCCCGGGCCCCTTGAGGCCTAATGGTGACCTTCAGAGTAGAGCTCCATACACACCATCAGATTATCTGCAGATTTTTGTCTTCAGATTTACCAAAACCATGTCGTACAAGGGCCTGCCTGATTGCATTCAAATTGAAATTCTTAAGGTTTGACCTCATATTATATGGTTTTGGTAAATCTGAAGACAAAAATCTGCAGATAATCTGATGGTGTGTATGGGGCTTTAGGGACAGCTGACATCCTTCTGTGTAGAGTGGGTTTCAAGGCATGGTGGGTGTGATGCAAGATGAAAGGATGGGTGCCAGGCACTTTTTTAATGCAAAGAGATTTATTGTCTCTTAAACAGAACTGTGGGAGAGAGGGTTAGGACCAGGACACCCTTATGCTGCGTACACACGGTCAGAATTTCTGATGGAAAAAGTCTGATGGGAGCTTTTCATCGCATATTCTGACCGTGTGTATGCCCCATCGGAAATTCCGACAGATTTAGATAGAGAACATGTTCTCTATTTTTCCGACGGAAAAAATTCCTATCGTAAAATCTGTTCGTCTGTACGGAATTCCAACGGGAAAAAAAAACGCAGATGCTCGGAATCAAGTCGCCGCATGCTCGGAAGCATTAAACTTCATTTTTCTTGGCTCGTCGTAGTGTTGTACGTCACTGCGTTCTTGACGGTCGGAATTTGGTGTGGCCGTGTGTATGCAAGACAGCTTGAGCGGAATTCCGTCAGAAAAAACTTCCGAGTTTATTCCGACTGTAAAACCGGTCGTGCGTACGATAGATGCAAAGATAATTGGCAGACTCTGAGTCTTCT
Source organism: Rana temporaria (assembly GCF_905171775.1). Taxonomy (NCBI): domain Eukaryota; kingdom Metazoa; phylum Chordata; class Amphibia; order Anura; family Ranidae; genus Rana; species Rana temporaria. The sequence continues at coordinate 58,730,052 of NC_053493.1, read as the reverse complement.
ATAGGCAGACAGCTATACAGGTGAAGGCCTCCCGCCAGACACCACTTCTGTATAGTTAAGACCGCTGAATGCAACTATTTGCAACACAAACAATTCTCCTTACCCCACTATCACTCACTGCGGGTCTTTACTTAATGAGCTTCCCAGTCTCTCTCACTAGACTTCAGATCCAATAGCCACTGGATCCCCTGAGCTCTTCCACTGTTAGCACTCAGTATCTTCCTCAAGTGTCACCCTCGCTTCCCTGCTGGGTCCCTGGCTTGGCACTCACAGATACTCTTCAAGTGTCACCCTCGCTGACAGGTTAGGTCCCTTGCTTGGCAGCAGGGCCATTTGAAGGAATTTGGGGGCCCCAAGCAAAATGGACAACAACATTTGTTTTCACGCTGAGAAGCGGGGTTGAGAAGCGGAGGGGTGCTGGTGATTTTTTGTTGAGAAGCAGGGGGGGGGGGGAATTCAAGTTGAACAGCGGGATGCTGCTGAGATCTCCCAGTTGAGAAGTAAGGAGGGTTCATTCAAGTTGAGAAGCGGGGGTGTTGTGCTGTTAAGTTTATTCAATTTGAGAAGCGGGGGCGGGGTGCTAACAACTTTGTAAGATGAGAAGGGGGGGTTAGGCTAGGCTGCTGCTGAAGATGACATCTTAGTCCTCATCCTCCTTCATCCTCCCGTGCAGCGAGCGAGTTGAGAGACAGAGGCCCCAGGCCAGCTCGTGGCCCCAAACAATTGCTTGGTTTGCCTGTCCTGTCGCACTGGGCCTGCTTGGCAGTCACTGATGCTCCGCAAGCGCCACCTCAGCTGTCTCGCTGGTCCCTGACTTGGCACTTGCTGAAGTTTTCCCACTTCTTCACCATCTCCGGCTGGCGAGAAGTCTGCCCTGCTACTCAAGGTGGATGGTCCCTTAGTGGCGACAGCTTTCCCTCTACCTCCAACCACAACTGGTTCCCGGGTCAGTGGAACTGTTACTTCTGGTTGGACTACAAGCTCACAGACCCAACCTTACGCTGCTTCTCCTGCTTCTGGATAGGCCCACAGACAGATGTCCCCAGGGTAGGCCTCAGGCTTACAGCCTAGCAGCCCGGGGGAGGCCCACACACGTCCACACGTGCTCAACCTGTGGCCCTCCAGCTGTTGCGGAACTAAAGTCCCACCATGCCTCTGCCCTCGGGAGTCATGCTTGTAACTGTCAGTCGTGCAATGCTTCATGGGACTTGTAGTTTCACATCAGCTTGAGCGCCACAGGTTAAGTACCCATGAGCAAACTGTGGTACTACGCTACATAACTGATTCAGTGCAACAGTACACCACATTTTATTTACTGGTACAGTTCACATACATCACATGAGGTTACATGCAGTGAGCTTTCAACGCAAGTGTAAACAAGTCCACGGTATCAGTATATAATATTGCGTCCAGAGATTTTTTTTTTTTTTTTTTGATCAAAAGTATCTGGGCAATCCCTTTTGTTATTCGATTAAAATGGAGTTGCATTTGAAGTCGGGTCATTAAAATACATTGTTTCCACATACAATTATTGCATTTTATGGTTACAAGTTGTAACAACATACAATAAACCTAGATCTACGTGTGATTCTCATTGGACATTTAATTGATTATTAACGAGAATAATTGGTCACGTGACCATTTTTATTTCGAATTTCTTATTTATAATAAAGAAAAATTCTGATTGGACAATCTGTTGCTCTCAAAGGCAATTTACAGCACTTTGCTGTGTGATTAAACAGTGCTGTTCTGATGATATTTAAATATGCATCGTTTGGAGACCTGCGACAGGATGGAATTTATGTTCTATTGTCACCTCATTTACAAGACACTCGACATGCTAAATTTCTAGAGAATTGTTTTATGCCAGATTGTAGCACATTAACAGTATGACATCTGTTACCCCTGGATATTACACATATTTCTTGTTCTTGCAACGGCTGGTATTCAGTAAAATGAATTTTCCAGTTGCTGATACTATCCAGGAAATAATGTGGCTCAGTCATAATCTCAGTCAGTATACATTATATTGCCAAAAGTATTGGGACGGACATGAACTGTTCCCAGTTGGGAGCATGAAATTGTCCAAGATGTCTTGGTATGCTGACGCCTTAAGAGTTCCCTTCACTGGAACTAAAGGGCCAAGCCCAACCCCTGAAAAACAACCCCACACCATAATCCCCCCTCCACCAAATCATTGGACAAGTGCACAAAGCAAGGTCCATAAAGACATGGATGAAGTGGGTATTTCTCTCGAGTGGGTATTGCTCACCCATATAGGCCCCTCTCACCTGGCCTAGCAGCTGGGATGATGCACGGACAAGAATAATCTCAGTCTCTGCCACAGACTGGTTGCAAGTTCAGATGAGGGATTCCGGAATACTCTGCCACAGGATTTGGTACTCGGAGATCCAGCCTTACAGATCTAGAGCCTTTAAGCCAACCTGGCACGCTGTAAGGTATTGTAGGCTAGTTTATCCTTCAATAAGTTACCAGGCCTCTCCCAAAGTACCAGCCTTCCGCTCAGTCCTTTCCGGGACAGGTCAACCCCTGGCTTCCTCCATTGAGTGGCTTCCTCCTGCAAGACAGACAGCACAGTATCACCTCCAAAGCGTAGGCCCCAGTCAGGACAACTGGGCCTACCAGGCAGAATTGCAGCCTCAGGCCAGCATGACCCCGAGGCTAAATAATCACACGTCACATACCTCACGCCCCGAGGGCCACGAGGCAAAGAAGGGCCCGTAAAATGGCGTCTACCCCTTAATTATCCTTCCCCAGCATGCCCAGCGGGGAGACCACTCCCACTGGGCTGTTCCTGAGGAAAGACATGGTGTATTACCATGGCTTGCCTTAGTTCCAACATTGGCCTGTGGTGGTATCGCCACCTACAGGCAAACAAAGGGAAATCCCTCCAGCACAGCCATAGCCGGAACAAAGGCTGATTTAGCCTTTGGTAACAAAGTCTGAGCCAAACTATCGGCTCAAACACCCTCTAAATTTGACATAGCGCCTGGTCATCGGGAGCAGGGCGCTACACAGTATTAAACCCAAAACGAAAAAATGTAATATATTGCAGCTTACCAATCCTTAGATGTGGTGACTGCATTCATTTTAGCAGAGTTAAATACACTATCAAATTGAAGCTGGACTCCAGCTAAAACTTTATAAGCGAAACAAAGAAAGAAGCGCGCATCCACTGATTATAACTACTATGTGACAAGGGAAAAAATCCCACCTAATCCTTAAACGAAATAAATGAAAAAAAAAATATTGAAAATACAATCAAAAAAGTGCAGATATATAACAATGTGTATAAACTGTGTATGAGCAACACGGAAGTCCATATAAATGTATTCTCAGGTGCACCTATGAAACTGTAAAATATCTAGGTTTTATTCATAAAAAAACACAGCAAGGGTTACAACCAAAAAAAGCCAAAAGGAACGGAACGGTAAGAAACTAATTTTAAAACAGCCGAGGATCAAACCAGCTGGCTGAATGAAAACGTGATGACGTCAAAGTCTAGTGTTCCACCCGAAGCGTTTCCCCATAGAAGGCATCAACTGGACAGCCTCCATTCCCAGTTGATGCCTTTTATGGGGAAACGCGTCGGGTGGAGCACTAGACTTTTTACAGATTACATTGGTGCACCTGAGAATACATTCATATGGACTTCTGTTTTGCTCATACACAGTTTATACACATTGTTATATATGTGCACTTTTTTGATTGTATTTTCAATATTTTTTTCTCATTTATTTAGTTTAAGGATTAGGTGGGATTTTATCCCTTGTCACGTAGTAGTTATAATTTAGTGAATGCGCTCTTGTTTCTTTGTTTCACATGTTTTTGTGCTTTAGTATTTAGGCTACTCACGAGCTGCAGCACCCCTTTTTAAATCACCTGGTTAGTGCAGAATTTTCCTTATTAGATAAAACTTTATAAGCAGCTAAGCAAACATTTTTTTCCTTTTGGAAAAAACATTCAAAGCGTAACGCCACTTTTGTTGAGAAAAAACATTCTCCCCTGGGTGATCTATGTACATTGCAAGGATTAAAACAACCTTTGTTACAGATTCCTACCTTTTGTTATTCTGAAGAAATCCAAGTGTATTTGTTTGTGCCTCTGTGCCTCTGTGCCTATCTGATCTAATTAAAGCACTTTCATAATTAACTGTCAGGTGTGCAGCTGCACAGCACCAATGAAGAAAGCTGCTGGGACTGAATCCGTTTAGTCGTGTTCCTGTTGGAAGTATCTCACCAAAAATGACATTTCTGTTGCAGGGGATGCCTGAAATATGACTTGTATCTTTCTGGGAAAATTGGTGAGCCAACCACACAAGCAGGAAATAATGTTTCTGGGGAGTGGTCAGTATGCATTCTGTGTACAGAACAACTCCATGTAGCCATATTGCATTGCATTTATAGAAAATTACAGAGCTGCAGATTGAAAAGGAAAGGTATTTTATAATAACATTCAGTTACAATATGACTTGTATCGCAATTGTACACACTAGGGATGTCCCGATACCGATACTAGTATCGGTATCGGGACCGATACCGAGCATTTCCCTGAGTACTTGTACTGATTCTGTACATTTAGAAAAGTATCCAGGCCTTTCTTAAAGCAATCTACTGAGCTGGCCAGAACCACCTCTGGAGGGAGTCTATTCCACATTTTCACAGCTCTTACTGTGAAGAAACCTTTCCGTATTTGGAGATGAAATCTCTTTTCCTCTAGATGTAAAGAGTGCCCCCTTGTCTTCAGTGTTGACCGTAAAGTGAATAACTCAACACCAAGTTCACTATATGGACCCCTTATATATTTGTACATGTTGATCATATCCCCCCTTATTCTCCTCTTCTCAAGAGTGAATAAATGTAGTTCTTCTAATCTTTCCTCATAGCTGAGCTCCTCCATGCCTCTGATATAAGTCTGATATACACTAGGATTAGACAGTTCCCTGTATTTATTTCACTGCCAAAACTATTTACAGACATACATCTTTAAAGGGACACTCAATCACACCTTACCTTTTTAATTAGTCTGTGATTGGAACAGCCATTCTTAACAGCTGCTGCGTGCTATTTCCGAGTCCTTACCACAGAACTTGCTTCCAAAGCATATCAGAAAGTGTTTGCTTCCATCACTGTCTAATCACACAGGTGTGAGAGTCCCTTTAAATTCAAAGATGACCTAGTACTGTATCTATTACTTGAACAGTACAATCTGTTTCTTCTGTGTATTGCTGCGGTCTGTCACAGCTGTTAATAATACTCTGATTGCGCTAAAATCCTGCAGCCTCTAAATACTTGATGAAGATTTCTTTCAAAATAATACGCATCATAAATTATGCATGCACTAACAGATTTCAAACTTAGTGACAAACGGTTCACCAGATGGGAAAGGATTTCAGTTACCTCTGTTAGGTTTAGTTTTTATTTCACAAAATAACCATGTTATTTATCGGTCCTATTTATATAAAAGTTGCCTTTTGCCGGCATTTTTTCTAGTAATGACCAAATGGCTTTATAATTCGATGCAAATAGGTGTATTGAGTTGATTCATTCAAATGATGCCCTTCCCAGTGGAATTAGAGTGTCACTTTTATGTAACATGTGTATATCAATCTGCACTATCCACTGCAGACTTGCGTAATTTGCTACAGATTGCTGGAAGCGGTATTTGCATGTCCAATAGATAGCGTATTGGAAACATAATAGCTGGTAGGGATGGTGCTGACGTTCGAATCGAACGTAAGTTCAACTCGAACATTGGGTGCTCGTTTGTTCACAGACGAACCAAACATATGGGGCGTTCGTGGAAAATTCGAGCGCCGCAAAGCGCCCCATAGTGCACTGCGGAATCGCAGTGCATTGACGGATGCTGATTGGCCAAAGCATGCTTCTGACTTGCATGCTTTGGCCAATCTCAGCGCGATCTGCTGTGAGAGCCATGATTAACCAAAGGTCACCTCAAAGCACCTTGTCCCCATACTGATGGGGACACGAGCCTCTTGCTTCTTCCCAACAACCATGGCCATTGGTTGTCGGGGTCTGCGGGCGGGGGCTTATCAGAATCTGTTAAAGGGGGGCCCAAAGATCCCACCCCCCCTCCATGTGAATGGGTATCGGGTACATTGTTCCCCTACCCATTCACCCAAAAAAGTGTGCAAATGTAAAAACCACATTAGACAGTTTTTGACAATTTCTTTATTAAAAAAGTATCCCGTGATGTCCATCCATCTTCAATCACGCCGCCCGACGGACCTGAAAAATAGAAAAAAAAGAAAAAAGCTCTGCCTCGATGAGAGGCCTTCCACCGACTGCTGTCTCTTGGCTGTGACAGCTGTTATAAAGGCATGGGCAGGGCCACCCGGTGACGTAACTGAGTGCATAAAGCCTGCCCATTTTACCTATCCAGCACGGCTTCTCTGTTTCTTCACTTCCGGTGACATCACTTCCTTCGCTTGTTCCGGCCGAATTCCTGGTGGCCACAGGACTTACAGCGGATCCCCTGCCAACTCCATAACGCGTGGACACATGTTTTCCAGATGCCAGGAGAGATACCATCTATTCTATACACACAGATGAGCCTGCTTTTTATTTCAATCTTGTGAGTGTTACTGTTTTACCTTGCCATTCAAATTGTGCTTTAATACTACCACTTAGGTGGTGCTTCCTGTGTTCCCCCCTCTCTCTTTACCTATTTACAGAGCTGGCTTTCTATGAGGACAGCTGCCATCATCAATCCCAGAGCTTTTAACCTTCTATGAACTTATGGAATAATATGATTATTCATTGCCTATTTTTACTTTTACAGTTACATTGTCTTTGCGCTTAGTTATTTTTTCCATTATTTGTCTTGAACCTTGTGTCTTGTGAACTTTTAACTCTTTGCTCCTCCAGTGAACTTCCTATTTAAGTCCCTTTGCACTTCCTGTTTGCTGGATTATTGTGCGATCTCCAGCCAATATCTTGTTCTTGTCACTCCTGCTGCCATCTATATCTTTGCGACCACTCATTACCGACCTTTGTTTTTTTTCATCGACTACGCTTCTACTGGATCCCAACCTGCAACCACTTGTTACTGACCTTTGGCTTGTTTACTGACTATGCTTCTGCTTGATCCCTACCTGCTAAATCTGCTACTGGAACCTAGCTTGCTCACCTCCTGGTGGGGCGATCCTGAGGGAAAAACCCATCTCCACCATCAGGAGCTCTGGTGAATACAGTTAGTGCTAAGACGCCGCACCTTGGATGAGCCCCCATCATCCACCAGGGTGACATGCTTGTATACCTATCCTGCTGATCAGTGAGAGCCTCTCTACTGCTATAGCTACTGGTCTGAGAATCTGACCTCTGACCGTGACAGATTAGAGCAGGGGTGCCCAACCAGGGGCCCGAGGGCCACATGTGGCCCGCAGAGCCCTCAGATGTTGCCAGCAAACCTCCTGCTTTGGGATGGTGGTTTGGCAAGCCCAGATCACAGGTTGCCGACCCGCCATCCCAGAGAATCAGTGTTGTGAATGAAGCCGGCAGTAGAGAAAGCAAGCAGCTGCAGAGCCGCATAGGCTGATGCTTCCTGTAAAGCGCTACCTTCTGTAACAATCGATACCAAATGCACTCTGCCTGGGACAGCAACAGCCAGGGAAAACTGAATGGAAGACTTATTAAAGGTAAGTTTATTACTGAAATCACAGTGTATATATGGGCATATCTGTTCTGCAGTGGTTACTAGGCTGCTTTTAAACGAATCCTGCACCTGGGGGTTACCTGCACTGAGCCATAGACTTCTGTTGTTATCTGAGGGTTTGGTGTGCTTTCAAAAAGTGCACTGTACCATCAGGATATAATAGAAGTCTATGGCAAAGTGCAGTTAACCTGCAGGAAAGCCACAGATGTACGTGGCACATCAGTGTGAAAGCAGCCTTGGGACCCAATTGGACCCTCCATTCACCTCTATGTTCACCTCCAATCCGATACGCTAAAAAAAAAAAAAAAAACAGAAGGGGATCTGTCCCCTTCCGTCTGGGCAGATGGAATTGGAGGGCCCATTGAGTAGCGTGGGCTGTGTGTGTATCCATCCTGCATCTGCAGCATAGACCCAGACCTGTCATGCGCCCATTCCACTTATTTTGGCCCGCGACCGTTTACCAAGCCGCTTCAATGGCTCTCGCTGTAAATAGAGCTCTGCATATAAAGTAAGCACAAAGGTATGACAACACTTGTTTATGAAGATGTGTTTTTCCTAGTGAAAGCAAGAGACAAATTTGAAACAGATCTAACATATTAGTCAGATTGTTTCAGCAATAATTGATTGGGGGTCCCCCTTCAGTTCTATAGAAACCTCCGTATGGTTTTCTTTCACAGGAAAACTTTGACATACGTATCTGAAAGGGAGAAGTAACAGCAGATGTGTCACCATATGTCCAAATATAGGTGACTACTATTAGTCATGATTATAGGTCATGTTTTAAAATTAAAACTAAAGCAACTCACAAAGGACTGGGCAACAATCTGAGAATATAGTTTAAAATTAAATAAATAAATTCTGCAGAATAAATCTGGCCATGAATGCCTCAAATTTCTCTACTTTAGTTCTGCAGGCTGAACTTAGGAAATCCATTGGTTCACTAAACTAGAGGAACGTCAGCTGCTGGCTATTGTATTCTGCTGCAGCAGCTGCTAAATACCTGAACAGTGCTTCATCTGCTGTTTGGCTAAGGCCCCGTACACACGGTCGGACAAAACCGATGAGAATGGTCCGACGGACCATTTTCATCGGTTCACCGCTGAAGTGGCCTGATGGTCTGATGTGTGTACACACCATCAGTTCAAAATCCGATCGGGTCAGAACGCGGTGACGTAAAACACACGACGTGCTGAAAAAAACGAAGTTCAATGCTTCCAAGCATGCATGGACTTGATTCTGAGCATGCGCGGGTTTTGAACCGATGCTTTTCTGTACTAACCATCAGTTTGGTCCGATGGGGCAGCGGTCCATCGGTTCGGTTTTGAAGCATGTTTAGAAATTTTGGACCGAAGGAAAACAGACCGATAGCCTATACACACGGTCGGTTTGGTCCGATGAAAATGAACTTCGGTTCATTCTCATCGGACCAAACTGACCGTGTGTACGGGGCCTAAGTGTTTTCAGGACCAATGCCTTTGACAAATGTTAATTGTCAAGCAAAGGTTCAGAAATCAAACAAAACGTAATCATTATATGGCAATCTTTACCTATGGCCTCTATTAGGTTTAAAAGCCAGAAAGGAGATGCCGATGAAGTCTAAAAAATGTGCTGCTGATGTAACGCTCCTAAGTAAACATAGGGCAACACTAACTAAAATAATAAACAAAGTCAGCGCCATCCAAATATAGTAAATAGCTGAGTGCAATAAGTGTATATATACTAGAATATATTCCTAATTTAAAAAGCATTTTCTTTTGCTCTCAGTCTACTCCAAATTCCATCTTTTTGCTGCTGTGATGCAGCTTCCTGTTAGAGGGTTGCTACGTTTGTTCTCCTTGCTCCCACTGTATGTAGCAATATAGAAATCCTCTCTTGCTCGACTGCTCTAATAAAACGGACAGAAGTGAGAGGAAAAGGGAAAGGTTCAGAAACTCACATACAATGTCCCAAAAAGGCAGAAAAAAACCCATAATAAAAAAATAACTAAAAATAGATTACGGGTCATTAAATGGATTTCCACCAAGAAATTGAACTTCCTGGGATCGGACCCCCCCCCCCCATCTGGTGCCACAATTTGCACCTTTCAGGAGGGAGCGGATACCTGTCAACAGGGGCGGACTGACCATTCAGGCACTGCCCGAGGGCCCCATGCCACTAGGGGGCCCCATCAGGGTTGCCAGCCTCAGTAAAACCAGGGACAGTATGTCAAAATCTGTGTTTTTAAAAAAATCCCAAGATTATAGCTGCCCCGCCTCTCCAGCACCTTTTCAGTGTGTGTATGTGTATTCTGTGTGTATGTATACAGTGTGTGTATATTGTGTATGTGTGTGTATACTGTATGTATGTGTGTATATATTGTGTGGACCCATAATCTCCTATTGCCCGGGGGCCCCATGAGTTTTTAGTCTGCCCCTGCCTGTCAAATCCAGGTATTTTCTCCCACTTCCAGGGAAAGATTTCCACACTCTATATAGCGGACTATGCATTGTCCGGCCCCTCCTCCTTCCCCCTGCTGCCTTCTGGGAGACACACAGGTCCCATAAGACAGCAGGGACCATTCAGAACGCGCACCGCGACTCCCACATGCGCAGTAGGGAACAGGCTATGAAGCTGCAAGGTCTCACTTCCTGTGTCCATTAGTAAGGATGCCAGCACCTGGAGCCAAGGGATGTGTCGGCTTCGAGTGCTGACATCACGGGTGCCCTGGACAGGTAAGTCAGCAGCTACAGTATTTTTTTTTCAGGCGGAACTCCGATTTAAGTAGTGGATATTTATGGATTATATCTGGAGAATAAGGATATTGTTTAGTATCAAACACAGAACATAGCATGTTACAGGGCAACATGGTGGTGTGGGACCTGAGCGACGGCTGCAGAGTGGAGGATCTCAGCAGGACAATGCAGGATCTGTTGGCTGGGTGAGTATCTGAATTGAGCATAACGCAGCATCGAGAAGCAGGGGAAAAAAAAATCGGGGGGAGGGTGAGGTTTTTCTTTAAGGTATACACTATATTGCCAAAAGTATTGGGACCCCCCCACCTCAGGCCAAACTCGGTACTGCACACCTCTTTGGCCTGAATCCTGCTCGTATTGCGAGACAACACTCGCAAACCGAGTTAGGATTTTTAGAAATATAGTCCTCGTATTGCGTTACTCGCAATCCGAGGTTCCACTGTAAAGAAAGTCACCTCTATCTCATTCATTCACGTCTAAATGGGAAGACGATCTTGGTATACCTATAACAGAAAAAGATTGGAAACAAATTTGGTACACTACATCCCACTATTTATACCGCAGCAGTAGAATCCAATTATAAATTACTCATGAGATGGTATTTAGTTCCCCAACGCTTAGCCAAATTTAACCCTACAGTTTGTGATAAAGAGGTTGTTTATAAACTGGAACCCTCTTAGGGTCCTTTCACATGGAGCGGACCGTTTTTGTGTCCCCTCCGTGTGTCCGCAAAAGCTCAGCGGGGATCATCCGTAATCCCCGCTGACCTGTCTGCGGATAGGGCGGTCCCCGCACACAGTGCAGAGACCGCCCTGTCTCTCCTCCGCTCTCCCCTATGGGGAATCGGATGCAGACGGACCGTCTGTCCGTCTGCATCCGTTCCGTTCCGCCGGACGGAAGAAGAAAAGGGTTTTCTTCCCTCCGCAAAAGCGGATCCTGACGGACGCGGATGGTCGCGGACGTTAGCGGATGCTCCATCCGCTAACGGACGCGATCCCATAGGGAACCATTACAAGTCCGTAAACGGACTTGTAATAAGCGGACGAACGGAGCGGACGTCTGAAAGGGCCCTTACATATATGAAGGGACTGTCCTAGAATAGCGCAATTTTCGACTGACATATACCAAATGATTTTCACCATTTTGAAAAACAGCTTTTCAGAAACCCACTAGAAGCCTTATTAAATCTCAAACCGAAACATTTCACAAATGTTAATTTCCGCCTCTTAACATTCTTATTTACTGCTGTTTTACTTGTTGCTGTTCTTTATAATGATGTACACAAATTTGAGAAAATGTGGTCACCTTGGATTACATCCTTCTTGCCCCCAAATTTTGATAGGTCCCCTTTACACCTATGAAATTTGTTTTAAAAACTATGGTACATTTGCTGATCGTTTTTTATTTCCTTTACTATTTTCCTCCCATTTTTAATATATATATATATATATATATATATATATATTTTAAAATTCTATTTTTTGTATGAATTTGTATACTTTGTAATAATTTTTATTCCTAAACCTTAATAAAAATATTTATGAAAATAAAAAAAATTGTCCAAAATGTCTTGGTCTGCTGACGCCTTAAGAATTCACTTCACTGGAACTAAGTGGCCAGGCCCAACCCCTGAAAAACAACCCCACACTATAATCCCCCCTCCACCAAATGATTTGGACCAGTGCACAAAGCAAGGCCCATAAAGACATGGATGAGCAAATTTGGGGTGGAGGAACTTGACTGGCCTGCATAGAGTCCTGATCTCGACCAGATAGAATACCTTTGGGATGAATTAGGCCCCGTACACACGACCGAGTTTCTCTGCAGAATTTAGCCAGAAACTCGATCGGAGCTGGATTCTGCCGAGAAACTCGGTCGTGTGTACAATTTTCACCAAGGAAGCCGACGAGGAACTCGTCGGGGCAAATAGAGAACATGTTCTCTATTTCCTTGTTGTTCAATGAGGAAAGTTGGCTCGCCGAGATCCTCGGCGGCTTCAACACAGAACTCGACGAGGAATTCGATGTGTTTGGCACATTGAGTTCCTCGGACGTGTGTACGGGGCCTCAGAGCCGAGACTACAAGCCAGGACTTCTCATCCAACATCAATGCCTGACCTCGTTAATGCACTTCTGGAAGAATGGTCAAATATTCCCATAGACACACTCCTAAACTTTGTGGACAGCCTTCTCAGAAGAGTTTAAGCTGTTATAGCTGCAAAGGGTGGGCCAACGTATAATTGAACCCTACAGACTAAGACTGGGATGCCATTATAGTTCATGTGCGTGTAAATACAGGTGTCCCAATACTTTTAGCAATATAGTGTACCTGTCATGACAGAAATATATGGACTACCATTGCTGAACTCTGAAATGCTCTGTTCCCTATATACCCTGCCTTTCCCTCCCCTCCCCTCCCCTTCCCAAAGCAAAAAAAAAAAAAAAGCGCTGTGGCACTTTGAATGACAATTGTGCGGTCATGCAACACTGTACCCAAACTACATTTTTATTGTATTGTTCACACAACTAGATTTTTTTTTTTTTTTTTTAATCACCACTGGGTTTTAAATGTTTTGCTAGATAAACAATAAAAGACTGAAAATGTTGAGAAACAAAATGTTTTTTTCTTCGTTTGTTATAAAATTTTGCAAATAAATAGTTGTTCCTCATAAATTTAGCCCAAAATGTATTCTGCAACATTTCTTTGAAAATAACCCAGATCAGTGTATGTTATTTAGTCTGCAGGAAAGTTATAGAGTCCACAAACCTCTTGGTATATATCTGAAAATGTACTATCAATCCTGAAGGCCCTAAAATGCCAGGACAGTACAAATACCCCCCAAATGCCCCATATTTTAGAAAGCAGACAGTCCAGGGTATTTAGTAAGAGCTTTTTGAATTTGTAATTTTTTTCAAAATTAAAAAATAATAAAAAAAAGTAACTTTATTTTTATTTTTACATACTGACACCAGTGCAGTACAACGTCATCATATAACTGGTGTGGCGATGATTAGGGATGCTGAGTGGTGACAGTATGAAAAAAGTTATTTTATAATTTTTTTCCTAATGTTTTTTTATTTTTTTATTACATTTGTTTTTCGTTTATTCCTATTTTTTTTATCCTAATTCATTGTTTGTTCTGTTGTGGTTAGCTGTGATTTAAATTTAATTGGTCATGGCAGTCACATGGTACCGGCAGCAGCAGTTTCCCCAATGGGACAAAAAAGGCAAACAAAAACTGGCAGGGATTTTAACCCTCTCTCAAAGGGTTGGTAAAGGAATTATTTTTTTTGCTTTAAAATACCAAACGTGATACTTACCTCCACTGTGCAGTTCGTTTTGCACAGAGTGGCCCCGATCCACGTCTTCTGGGGCCCTCCGCGGCTGTCTCTGTCCTCTCCGCAATTTCTGACCACAGTCATGCAAGAGCTCGCATGGTGGTGAGTAATTGCGGGCGTGCTACCGTGATACAGCGAGCGGCCATAGCTGCTCACTGTATCACTCAGCCCTGCCCCTTGGCGAGCCACGTCACTGGATGTGATTTACAGCAGCACCAGCCAATGGCTGCGCTGCTCTCAATCCATCGGCTCTAGCCAATCAGCGGCCAGGCTGAGCGGCGAAGAGGATCTCAGGACCGCGCGGTACCTTCGAGGGGTCAGGTAAGTATAACGGGGGCTCGGGGGGCGGCAGCATCCAATGTTTTTTCACCTTAATGCATAGATTGCATTAAGGTGAAAAAAATGTTTTCTTTACAACTCCTTTAAGCCTGGTACACACTATCAGTTTTTCTTCATTCATCCCAGAAGGCTTGGGAGGAGCTCGTTGTACTAACTATCTGATTTTATTAAAGCAGGGTTGTGGAAATTAAAGATTAATTCCTTGATTAATTGTTAATTTTTTTGATTGATCAAAATCCTTTTGATCGGTACTAGTAGTGCAACGGATCGTAAATGATCTGTGATCCGAACAGGTCACCATATGTGGATCGGCACACCATGTGATTCACAGAGCTCCGCTGCTGCCTCGGCCATAGGAAAGGCTGCGGCTTCAGCCTAGCTCCCAGAGCGGTGGCCATCTTGGTGTACCTGGCGGCGGCCTAGGTGAGCCTAGATCGGCGCACTGACGTCATCACCCGGCCTCAACTGCTCGTGATCGGCTGGCTTCTCTGGTAAGACTAAGCAAGCACTAATCTTCCTATACAGTGGGGGAGATGTGGACCATATTACAGTGGGGAGATGTCTGTAGATATTACAGTGGGGAGATGTCTGTGGATATTACAGTGGGGGAGATGTCTGCATATTACAGTGGGCGTGATTGTGGATATTACAGTGGGGAGATGTCTGTGGATATTACAGTGGGGAGATGTCTGTGGATATTACAGTGGGGAGATGTCTGTGCATATTACAGTGGGGGAGATGTCTGTGGATATTACAGTGGGGAGATGTCTGTGCATATTACAGTGGGGAGATGTCTGTGCATATTACAGTGGGGAGATGTCTGTGGATATTACAGTGGGAGGAGATGTCTAAGGATATTACAGTGGGAGGAGATGTCTAAGGATATTACAGTGGAGAGATGTCTGAGGATATTACAGTGGGGAGATGTCTGTTGATATTACAGTGGGGAGATGTCTGTGGATATTACAGTGGGGAGATGTCTGTGGATATTACAGTGGGGGAGATGTCTGTGGATATTACAGTGGGGGAGATGTCTGTGGATATTACAGTGGGGAGATGTCTGTGGATATTACAGTGGGGGAGATGTCTGTGGATATTACAGTGGGGTGATATGTCTGTTAATATTACAATGGGGAGATTTTAATCAGGAACAGTCCTATATTAAAGTGATCTCCCTGTTGAGCTATTGTGTTTGCACAGGGGGACTGCCCCTCTGCCAGAACACACTAGTCAGCGCTGGCAGCCAACGGCTGCCAGCACTGATCGGATGCCAATCGGATGCTGGTTTTCCAGCATGCTCGTTGGATAGAAGCCGACCCTTTGGGCAGATTCTGTTGAACAGGCTGGTGTACACATGGGCCGATTGTCGACCGGTTTCTGTTGAGCCACCTGATACTGGCCGATATTCGGCCCATGTGTACCTGGCTTTACTCGATCCAACTAAGGTTTTGTATTGAGTTCTACTGGTGGCACCTCGCTGACCACAGCCTGCTGATTGGACAGTAAACGAGAAGCAACCCACTCATAACTTATCAACTCTGCTCTCTCCCTCTATCAGTGCATGTTTGGTCGGCAGCATATGTTGGCCCCCAGTACTGTTCTTTCCTATCTCAGTCTGATGTGCTAGATGCTGATATGACGGTATCTATGCTAGCTAATCTAGCTGTATGTATGAAGCTATTTTAAAGGAATACACACCGACATTAAATTATGTCTTTCTGTCTAGAATTCAGCATTAAAAGCTACATAAACACTCATGGTAGTAAGTTTATTTATACAGATCTTTACGTCATACCTATAAAGCACACAGGAGAGAGTATAGAGGAACAGAAGGATCTGGGCACAAAGGAGGGACTGTCTCTACAAATGATGGACACTGGAAAGCTTTGGCGTTGGTTTGGTGACAGGAAAGATCAGAGCTTAATGAAAGCATATTTGGCAAAGCAACACAGAGACATGGCGATACAGAATGCAGAAGACGTTCTCACACTTACAGAAAAAGTTTTGTAGATCATAAAAAATGCAGGCGGACATTATCCTTCTTTTCATTAGCTAAGTGTAGTGCATTCCTCGTCCCGCACTTCTCTTCACAGCCAAAAGCCGCATAAATGACTCTTCAGCCTCTAACAGTATGGGGGAAATTGTTTGCATGTGTACAATTTGGATTACGCCGACGCTATCTACATTTACCAGCAAACTTGGATGCAATGCTGCACAGAAAAGACCCTGGGCGGAATTTGTTTTATCTTTTTTTATATAGGACTGTAGTAAGGCCGCATTCTCTCTGTAGCAATTAAAGGTATAAGCTTTTTTCCCTGTTAAAAAAAAAAAAGGTATAAGCTTTACTCGTAAAGCCACCCTGACATTAAAGAGAAAGTAAACTCTTGTAAAAAAAAACACAAAAAAACCTGCAAGAGAAAGGCATAATGAGCTAGTATGCATAGTATACTAGCTCATTATGAATTGCTTAACTTAGATCGAAGCCTCTGAAGCCGTCCTTGTCTCCCCCTCTGGCCGCAGACATCTCTCCTGGGGTTACTTCTGGGTTTCGCGGCTCTGGAGCTGTGACTGGCCGGAGCCGTGATGACGTCACTAATGCGTGCGGAAGACGCTGGTAATGGCACGCAGACTGAGGCAGCGACACATATGTGCCATTGCGTCAGTTTGCTCTAGTGCGCATGTGCCAATGTCATCGGCACATGCAGGGGACAGGGGATATCCTGGTTAGCTAGGCTTACCTGTAGAATAAAGTTTAAAAATAGGGTTTACAACCACTTTAAGTATGCAAATCCAAAATACCTATACAATGAAACCTCGAATTGTGAGTGCTAACGAGCGTTTCGCAATACAAGCACAGTTTTTTAGAAAATCCTGACTCGGTTTGCGAATGTTGTCTCGCAACACGAGCAGAATTCAAACCACAGCGGTGTGCAGTATTGCGGAAATACTCGTAAAAAAACGGAAATACTCCGTTCCCGAGCCTTTCCAATGTTTTCCAAGTTCAGCTGAGCTGTCCCCAAGCCTTTCCAAATATTACCGAGGCTTTTTTTTATTTACAACCCCTTTAAAACCGAAGATTAGGTATAGCAATTTTTACATAGTAACATTCAGGGCTTTTTTACTCAGACAATAGGTGCAGGAACTCAACCGTGGCCTCTAGTGCTGCCCCTCCTTCTCCCATTTCTAGTGCCGCTGTACAGTACAAGGTATTACTAGAGGCAGATACCCAGCCTCATTTGCATACCTTTATTAATTGCATTTAAAAATACATCAATATTACATAACTGCCCTAACTAATGTCATTTTATATGTGGCTATTCATCAACAGTAAAAAAAAACTATTATGTCTCAAGAAACAGATGGAAAGAGGATAAAGTGGAATTAGGGACCCACAGTTAGCTGAGACTGGCCTATTATATTACTAGGGCCTTTCCATGTTTTGTTAGCCCCTGTTCACACTGTTCAGACTTGTCATGCGAAGTGACAGTTCCAAATCGCATAACGAGTCGCACCGCATTGCCAGCAATGGAACCTTTCATATCGCCTCGACTCATGTCACAGACATTATAAAAAAGGTTACTGCCCTACTTTTTGTTGATTTCATTGCTACTTGCATAGACTTCTGTTAAAAGAAGTCACAAGCCACAATGAAATCGGCAGTGCAAATCGCACTGATGTGCGGCTTTGAAATCGTGCTGAAGTAGTGCGATTTCAAAGCCACACCGGGTTGAATGGGGCATCAAAATGGAACTTTTTTTTTTTTTTTAATGCCGCAACCAGCACCAGGCGGCTCTGGAAACATTTCACAATTTTTTGTTGCTTTGTGCAGTATTGACAGTTTTTTTTCTTTTTTTGATGCTATTACAGTACCCAGTTATGTTCACAAGCTGCAGACAAGTGGAGCCGTGCCTCAGCCTAGCTCATGAAAATAGTGGCTAATTTGAGACAGACCGCGTCCACCTCTCTTATCAATTCTGAATGATCCCATGCATTTTAGTATAAAAACTCATGTTGTGTCATTCCATACATAGTTAAAGAAAATAAGGTGTGTGTAGCTACATAGCGTTCACATGTGCCGCCACTCTGAAAAGCACACTGAGGTGGGTCGTTTTTAGAGGTCTTTGAAAGCTATTGCTGAAAAACCTGGGCGCAATCACTTAAATTGCGAATCTTTGTGGAGCAGCCCCAAAGTGTTATTAAATGGGTTGTAAAGGTAATTATTATTTTTTAAAATAACAAACATGTCTATACTTGCCTACTTTGTGCAATGGAATAGCACAGAGTGGGCGGGAACCTCCTCTTTTTGGGGTCTGGCATCGGCTCTCCTGGGCTCCCATGGGGCACTTGTGCGTGCTCACACCCGAGTCCCTCTTCTGCGTCTATTGACACAGACAGCGGAACTCGGATCCGGCCCCCCCCCGCGCTTGCTCGTCCCTGGTTTTGATTGACAGCACTGGGAGCCCATGGCTCCCTGGTGCCCCAGCAATGCCAGCAAGACCCAGAAGTGAGGGGAGAGAAGAGCTGCAGACTTGCACAGTGATGGATCGAATGAGGTCAGGTAAGTAAAAGGGGTCTAAGGGGGCAATGCTAACATCTAAAACATTTTTTACCTTAATGCAAGGAATGCATTAAGGTAAAAAAAACATTTAGGGGTAGATCCACAGAGCGAGTACGCCGGTGTATCTACTAATACGCCGGCGTACTTTCAAATTTCCTGCGTTGTATTGTTGTTTTGAATCCTCAAAACAAGATACAACGGCTTCTGGGTTAGATCCGACAGGTGTACGTCTTCGTACGCCTTTGGATCTAAGATGTAATACTTCGGCGTCCGCTGGGTGGCGTTCACGTCGTTTTCCGCGTCGGGTATGCAAATTAGCTATTTCCGACAATCCACGAACATACGCGCGGCCGTCACATTCTCTTACGTTGTCTCTAGTCGGCTTTTTCCGGCGTATAGTTAAAGCTGCTTTTTGCGACGTATAGTTAGATTTGCCATGTTAAGTATGGCCGTCGTTCCCGCGTCGAAATTTGAATTTTTATTTTTTTTTGCGTAAGTCGTCCGTGAATCGGGATGGACGTAAGTCACGTCTAAGTTTAAAAAATGACGTCCTTGCGACGTCATTTCGCGCAATGCACGGCAGGAAATTTAGGGAGGGCGCATGCGCAGTTTATTCGGCGCGGGGACGTGCTTCATTTAAATGAAACACGCCCCCTAATCACCGATTTGAATTCCGCGCCGTTACGCTGCTTGTGATACACTACTCCGCCGTAACTTACGGCGCAAATTCTTTGGGGATTCGAACCAGCAAAAAGTAAGTTACAGCGGTGTAGCGTATCTCACATACGCTGCGCCGATGTATTTGTATGTGGATCTACCCCATTTAGACTTTACAACCCCTTTAAACCCACAACAGTAAAATCAGTCTGTATGAGCAGTAAAGCCAGGGCCGGACTGGCCTACCGGGATATTTGGGAGATTTCCCGGTAGGCTGCCTGTCCTGTTGCCCTGTTTCAGCTGCGGGGCTGCAGTGCTCCCTATCCTCTCTCTCCCGTGTATCATCACGGTGCTGGCTGGCTTGGTCTGTGTTCGGCGATGACGCTGTAACACAGTCCCGCCCCCCTAGACCCTCATGTGATAGTAGATAGAATCAGTGTTCAGCCTATCACATGAGCTACTGACCACCGAGGCTCTGATGAAAGAGGTTTGCCTCTGAAACGCGTAAGCCATAGATGTCGGTCTGATGCCATCTGATCCGTGTTGTTACCGTGGTCGCTGGGCGATACTGTATACCAGTTCAATTGTCTGATAAGCGCTGTCTTTCAACTCCGTTTGTGAGTATGACCATTGTTTTAATCTATCTGATAAAATCCCTTTAGGTGACAATGCACTAGGTCGGTGCGCCCTCCTTTTTCTTTTCTTTTCTTTTATCTATATATAATACACTCTTCAAATGTGCTTTAAAATGTATGGTTTTCCCTTTCATGAACAAGAAAATAATGACGCTATGCTGTTACGTTGGTATAATAATGCTGTGGGGCTGGTATGAAATTTTTTCCAGGGCTGGTTTTTATTCCCTGTCCGGCCCTGAGTAAAGCATGCTTGTTATACTCACTGTGGAACCTAAGGGGATAATCATCCACACTGTGTAAAAAGGCTGTTTGATCCAGTCTTCTCTGATCGGGGAGGTAATTCTTCCACTGTCCCTAATCCATTTCCCGATAGTACAGAGTCTGCGGAGTCACTCTGCACATGCTCAGTTTGGTGTGTATTGACAGAGTTTTATTTTTCTTGGGAGGGTGCATGTGATCATCACAGGGCCAATCAGCACAGTCCAGACAGAGGGTCAGGGGTCCTGCAGCCTCACAGGAAAGTCAAAGGAGAATGAAAACTCTTCCTACAAGCTTTAACCAGTACTCATCAGGACACTGACAGAAATCACAAGACATATACTGCTGATGAGAAAAGGTATTTAGCAGTTTATTTTTACTAAAATGATTGCATTTCCATGTTCTGTGTACTGTGGGAGACCAGATATAGTGAGTGCAGGGTCTTGGGTTTAGTAACACTTTCATTTTTGCCGCAGGATGTGTACAGCCCTGAGTGACTGAATATCAGCATTCAGGTGGGTAGTCGGAGGGCAGTAAAAGCATGGCTCAACTGCCTGGTTTTACTGACCCCTGGCTGACCGTGTGAAATAAGCCTTCAAGATAGCAATTTTTTTTTTACATTTCTCCTGTTTCAATCAATATTCCCTATAAAAAGTGCACATTCTTTTGAAGGAAATAGTGCTCCAGAAATAAGGGTAATAATTCAACCCCTAGCTTAGTAATGATGTGCAGGCTTCTGACAGCCCCTTGTTCTTCATGAAGAATCTGCTTGCCTATGGCAGCATTTGAGAGAATATACACACTCCCACATACCAATAAAACCAGCATTTCACCCAACACTAACACAACATTAAGCAGTGTATTGAAACGAAATGTTTAAACAAATCTTCATCGTGATGAAAGTAATAAATATAAAGGAATGCATTATCAGCCAGATAATAATGTATGCAGTCATAAGGATTACATTTAAAGTAAAGAATTCAAGTTAAATATACCACTGACAACCTGAGAGAAAGTTAAGTAACCATGGAAACAACTGTATGGGGTGCTCATCGACTTTACACAAAAACTCCAATTAGGTATAAAAATCTCAGGAAACAATGAGCCACTTGTAATATTCCAAGTCGAAAACAGGGGTGGTGCCGAAGCCGGGTGACCCGGGGCTTTTAGGGCCAGATTCACCAAAGAGATACGACGGCGTATCTGCTGATACGCCGTCGTATCTCTGTTACTATCTATGCGACTGATTCATAGAATCAGTTACGCATAGATACCCATAAGATCCGACAGGTGTAATTGTTTTACACTGTCGGATCTTAGGATGCAGTACCGCGGCCGCCGCTGGGGGGAGTTTGCGTCGTAAACCAGCGTCGGGTATGCAAATTAGGAGTTACGGCGGATCCACGACTAATTTTTGCGTTCGCTACATCGCCGCTAGTCTAGTTTCCCGACGCAAAGTTAGTCGTCGTTTTTGGTGCCCTAACTTTAGTCAGCAAACGTATTGCTGTATAAAGTATGGCCGTCGTTCCCGCGTCGAAATGTAAAAAATAACGTCGTTTGCGTAAGCCGTCCGGGAATACTGAATTACGCTACGCGCGTCGCCGTTCGAAAAAATTAAGTCACGGCGCGTAAAGCACGGCGGGAGTTAAGAAACTGAGCATGCGCAATAGGTCCAGCGCGGGAGCGCGCCTAATTTAAGTGGCACACGCCCATTTGAATTGGCCCGCCTTGTGCCGGAGGCCGCCGGCGTAGTTTTCATCGCAAGTGCTTTGTGAATCTGGCACTTGCGATGAAAACTTGCGGCGGTGTAACGTATCTATGATACGTTACGCCGCCGCACTTCTACCAGAATCTGGCCCTTAGTTCTTGTTATAGAGGGGTGCTCACACCTTGACTCCCCACTTCATGCAGACACCTTTTCTTGGATATCTCTGATGAGACAGGCAGGTATAGGCTGAGGCTGTTCTGTTTAGTGTCAAGGTCGTAGGTCACAAGCCGAGAAACATAACCCACTCATGGGAAGGGAGTCTGTCATACAATCCTAATGTGAACAGTACTTAACCACTTCAATACCAGGCACTTTCACCCCCTTCCTGCCCAGGCGCCAATTTTTAGCTTTCAGTGCTTTCGCAATTTAAATGACAAATGCGCTGACATGAAACACTGTACCCAATGAAATGTTTATTCTTTTTTTTTTTTTTGCGTCACAGGTCACGTGACTTTCTCAAGGGAAATTACCACATTTGAATAGCTCCAGCTGAATTCAATTATTTTAAGTAGTTTTTATTCATTCATATTAGCGCTTGAATTACCCATTTTTAATATACATTTTTGGTTGTAACATGACAAAATTTGGAAAATGTGAAGGGGTATGAATACTTTTTCAAGGCACTGTAACTCAGCAGCATAGGTTGCTGACCTTATGTTTTTTTGGGGCCACCCCCTGCCAAAGTGCCCAAGGTGGCCACCTCCTCTGCCTACCCCTAAGGTCAGGCAAGTACAAGCATATTTTTTTTTTTATATTTGGGCACAGAGGTAGGTGCTGTTTTTTTGGGTGGATTGTTTTTTTATGGTTTAAAGTGTACAGTATCTATAGCCAAACCCTTTTTTAGTTTTGGATAGAGGAGGGAAGTACTGGAACTGCTGTTTGCTAGAAATGAAAATACTTCAACTTTTTACTGATGTCATGATAAAGGGATGAAGTATTTTCATATTTGAGTGCTGGACATTTTCTGGGCCAGATCCACAAAAAAGTTACGTCGGCGTATCTATTGATACACCGCGTAACTTCTAGGATGCCCCGTCGTATCTTTGTTTTGTATCCACAAAACAAGATACGACTGAATGGGGGCTAGATCCGACTGACGTACGTCTTAGTACGCCGTCGGATCTTAGGTGCATATTTATGCTGGCCGCTAGGTGGCGCTTCCATTGATTTCCGCGTAGAGTATGCAAATTAGCTAGATACAGCAATCCTCAAACGTACGTCCGCCCGGCCCATTTTTTTACCTCATTTACGTAAGGCTTTTTTCGGCGTAACGTTACCCCTGGGTCTATGAGGCGTACGCAATGTTAAGTATGGACGTCAGGCCAGCGTCGAATTTTCCGTTGTGTACGTCGTTTGCGTAAAACGTTCGTGAATAGGGCTTTGCGTAAATTATGTTCACGTCGAAAGCATTGACTATTTGCGACGTGATTTCGAGCATGCACACTGGGATACCCCCACGGACGGCGCATGCGCCGTTAAAAAAAAACGTCATTTACGTGGGGTCAAGTTAAATTGACATAAAACACACCCACATCTTTGTCATTAGAATTCCGCGCCCTTACGCCAACACATTTACACTACGCCGCCGTAACTTTAGACGCAAGTGCTTTGTGAATACAGCACTTGCCTCTCAAAGTAGCGGTGGCGTAGCGTAACTACGATACGCTACGCCTGCTTAAAATTACGCCGATCTACGTGGATCTGGCCCTCTATGTTTAACTTGTCTATGGCATCATTGTTGACTTGCACCCTTCAGTTTTATATGTAAAGACATAAGAGGTACTGTTGCATGATGGATTGTGGATGGACCAAGTTTGTATTGCTGTCAGAGTCCCCACTGGGGACATTTTCCCTCTTATGCCGCGTACACACGATCACTTTTTGTGATGAAAAAAAATGTAATTTTTCCAACTTCATCATTAAAAATGATGTTGCCCACACCATCGTTTTTTCAAAATGCTCTAGCAAAACGTGGTTACGTACAACACGTACGACGACACTCTGTTCCATTCAAGCTTGCGTCATAACTTGCTTCTGAGCATGCGCGGGTTTAAAAACGTTGTTTTAAACATCGTTTTAGTCCGAACACGGTCATTTTTTATGACACAAAAAACGACATTTTGAAAAACGACATAAAAAATTGAAGCATGTTCGAAATTTTTTTTGGTCGTTTTTTAGAAGACAAAAAACTACATAGAGCCCACACACGATCATTTTAAATGACGTTTTTTAAAACGTTGTTTTATTTCAATCAAAAAAGTGATCGTGTGTACGGGGCATTAGTCTGTTCTGCTGAGCATTGCTGTTTGGCAGAAAGTTAAGGGAAATCCAAAATGTTACAGTTGTCATCAGAACAAGAAGTAAGGAAAAATGTTCCTTTCCTGATGCATCTCTGGGACAGGAAGTCAATGGAAATATCCAACAATTAGTCAACTCCAAAAGATTTGCAAATCCTTACCTATACCCAGTGAAGTGACTGACCTCAGGTGATACACAGAGGTAAAACAAATCCTCCTACATAAGTTGTACCCGTTTATCTGCCGCAATTTGCACTGTACATCCTTGTAAAACTCAAAGATGAAAAGGATTTTTTTACAGACTTACAAGGCAGGGGGTGGAGGGCTTAAGCTTCAGGCCTCGTACACACGACAGAGTTTCTCGGCAGAATTCAGCGAGAAACTCGGTCAGAGCCGGATTCTGCCGAGAAACTCTGTCGTCTGTACACTTTTGGCCCGATGGAGCCGCCGAGGAACTCGTCGAGAAAATAGAGAACATGTTCTCTATTTTCTCGTTGTTCTATGGGAGAAGGCGGCCCGCCGAGCTCCTCGGCGGCTTCATCCCTGAACTCGACGAGGAACTCGATGTGTTTGGCACGTCGAGTTCCTCTGTCGTGTGTACGAGGCCTCACAGTGTACAAGAGCTCTGAGAGCTGACTGGAGGGAAGGGACAACCCCCCCCTTCACAGAACATAGGGACAGAGCTCAGACCTTCTTTTGGTGTCAGGAAAACTTGTCTGAAGTGACTCATGCAAATACCAGAGGAACTAAACTACAGAGAGAAATTGCACTTAGTGCTTTGAAAATAGGCAAGTAAACCCTATAGCAATATGTGCTTTGTTCAGATTTCATGGCTTAGGTTTACAACCACTTTAATGAAAATATTTCAACACTTAGGTAAAAACAGAAGTTTTGCTGCATTTGCAAATACTTGTTGTAACGAGACCTTTGCTCGCTCGCTTTTATACAGAATTTGGAAGATCCCGGCCCCAACAACCGCTTTCCTATTGGTCAATTGTAAAGTACATGTAGTCCTCCTTCAGGTCCTCCTTAGCCATGCAAATGAGGACTTGAAAATGAGTCAGCAGGGATTGGTCCGATAGCTTGATTAGAAGGACTGTTATGTGTAATGAGACGGAAGCCCCAGGGGGCAATCAATGTACACAATAGCCAGACACAGAACAATGGAGCCGTCTGGAGCCTTAGGACAGGGCAGAAGACCCCCCCACTGTGTAACAGATTTCAAGGAGGAACACTTCTGCATTCCAAGGTCCATGACAACAATAGCCAGACACAGAACAATGGAGCCGTCTGGAGCCTTAAGACAGAGCAGAAGACCCCCCCACTGTGTAACAGATTTCAAGGAGGAACACTTCCGCATTCCAAGGTCCATGACACTTGAATAGCGCTACCGCCTAGAGGGTTTTGGGTCCCCCTATTCATGCACAGCCAGGTAACACACATTTTTCCAACTTTCATCCTGAGACAGAAATCGGTCTATGGGATTGTTTTTATTTTATTGGGGAAAACAACTTGGATAGGGACAAGGGATTATGGGATGCCCGACTTGACTTGAAGAACAACAATGTCGACAACTTCCTTCACTATGTACGTAGCAAAATTGGACAAATCCTCAACTTCATTCCCTCTGGAATAGCAACAGTCTTTCTGGAATTGTCAAAAAAAGATTTCTTTGTAGGAGCTCTGTGTCCCCTGGGTGTAATTTTAGTCCCAAATTGCAGGAGCTCTATGTCTCCACTCTTGAAAATACCAGCCCACCTGTCTGCTTGATGAAATGTCCCAGAACAAGGGATTGGGTTTAGCTGATTGGCATTGTCCCAGAAAGCTTGCTGGATAATGCATCTGGCAGCTTTCTCCCTTTTAGACCCAATGGGTGTAGAGGTATTCACACTGTCCCTGGAAATCCTGCTGCTTTTGAGAAGACTCCTGTTCAGGCCTCCTGCTGTCCAGGTCTGCCCATGCAAGCCAGGGTGTCTCCTGGAAGAGACTGTAGGGTAGTGGAGATCCCTCTGTCCCATTTCATTCCTCCCTCCCTCAGCTCCAGCCTGAAGGCAAAGCCCCCACTGCCCTGGCTATACAGCCTAAGCACTCTATCTTCTACCCAACAACAACTCAACCCCTGCTGGCAAGGCTCCGAAATATTTATGGGCTGACCCAGCCACCCTGTCAGGTCTCCTGCCTTGGGATCCCAGTTTCCCATAAATATGCAGATCATGGCCACCTTACCTCCACCCACTAGCTTCTAGAAACTTCCAGCAGCTTTAAGAACCAGGGGGAGGTACCAGACGCCTGACCTGTAGAGCCTTTCAGCCTGAAATACAGTAACCTTGACAAATTAACCAGACTAACACAGGCTACTGTGAGTCAAAATAAAATGTCCTCACTCTAAACTGTACACTAGAGGGTACTACACTTGTTCTGTGACAGTTTAACATCCTATTTAATGGTGCCTACATGGAAACTACACCAGTTAGCAGTGGTGTAGGCATTAATGTTTTTTTGTTGTCTGTAAGGCTGGCATTTTGCCCACTATACTGTGTAAGGGAAGAGACATTTGTTTCCCACTGAGCTCCAATGCATTGGTTTTAGTAGCGGGTTCCCTAGGACCTGAAAAGTATTTCTAGGGTTCCGTTGGGGTGCAAAGTTTGAGAAAAGCTGCTTGCTAAACTATCTGAGCGCTCAACCTACACAATGTACAGTATATATGTGTATATATCTATATACCTACATACTCACACAAATATAAATTTGAATTAGGAAATAAGGCCCAGATTCACAAAGGAGATACGACGGAGTATCTCAGATACTCCGTCGTTTCTCTCAGAGTATCTATGCGACTGATTCATAGAATCAGTTACGCATAGATAGCCCTAATGCCGCGTACACACGGTCGTTTTATGTGATGAAAAAAAATGACGTTTTTAAAAACGTCACTTTAATTGACTGTGTGTGGGGGAAAACGTCGTTTTATGTCTTCTAAAAAACGACCAAAAAAAATTGAAGCATGCTTCAATTTTATGTGTCGTTTTTCAAAACGTCAACTTATACTTCACAGAAATTGACCGTGTGTAGCAAAAACATCGTTTAAAATGACGTTTTTTCATCCGCGCATGCCCAGAAGCTACTTATGAAGCGAGCTTCAATAGAAAAACGTGGTGGAACGTAACCTCGCTTTTCTAGAACATTGTGAGAAAAACGATGGTGTGTAGGCAACTTCGTCTTTGAAAATTGAAGTTTCAAAAACGTCGTTTTTTACTTCACAAAAAATGTCGTTTTTTTTCATCACATAAAGTGATGGTGTGTATGCGGCATAAGATCCGACAGGTGTAATTGTTTTACACTGTCGGATCTTAAGATGCAGTACCGCGGCCGCCGCTGGGGGGTGTTTGCGTCGTAAACCAGCGTCGGGTATGCAAATTAGGAGTTACCGCGATCCACGACGGTTTTTCGCGTTCGCTACGTCACTGCTAGTCTAGTTTCCCGTCGCAAAGTTAGTTGTCGTTTTTGGTGCCCTAACTTTACACAGCACACGTATGTGCTGTATAAAGTATGGCCGTCGTTCCCGCGTCGAAATTTAAAAATGTTTCCTTCTTGCGTAAGATGTCCGGGAATACAGAAGTACGCTACGCACGTCGCCGTTTGAAAAAATGACGTCACTTCGCGCAAAGCACGGCGGGAAATTCAAAAGGGAGCATGCGTAGTAGGTCCGGCGCGGGAGCGCGCCTAATTTAAATGGCACACGCCCCTTTGAATTACGCAGGTTTACGGCGGAGGCCGCCGGCGTAGGTTTTCATTGCAAGTGCTTTGTGAATCAGGCACTTGCGATGAAAACTTGCGGCGGTGTAACGTATCTACGATACGTTACGCCGCCGCACTTCTACGTGAATCTGGCCCTAAGTCATTTACATACAGATACACGGCACTTATCCCTGAAAGGTAGAGTTAAACGTTAAACAAGTCTTAATTCTGTCATTTGGATTCCAGTTTTATTTCAGTCTGGCTGGCGCCCAGCAGCTGTCTGTCTACCTGCACTGACTGGCAGGAGAAATGTTCGTTATCACCCTCCTCAGAGAATTTGCATGGCAGTCACTTTGGAAGGAAAATACACATAATCTGGAAACAGAAAAGTCCAGCATTCGGCGCTCACAAAGAATATAAAGACAAGGTGGAAAAAGCCACCTTGGCCTCACTACCTTTTTTCCAACTCTTCCTGTCCTTGTGTGTCCCTTAGTGGTGCTCTGACTTGAGAAAATATAAGATGTTTTCCCCATCGTTGGCATATTGCCATAAGAACACGTTATTGTATTTAAAGGGACTTCAATCCCAGAAATGTGCCTTGCTTGTTTCTAGTGCAGGATTATAATTGTATGTGATTTTACATTAGGACCATGAAGAATGTTTAACGCAAAACTCAAGGCAAGAATCAAACAATTAAAATGCCCCCCTCCAGCTGATGAAGAATATCATTGATTGTTTAATGCAGTGTTTTTCAAACTGCAGCCCTTTGCTGACACCAACGAAGGGGCACAATTCTTCCCAATGACATCAGTAATGGGGCACAATTCCTACTGATGACACCAACTATGGGGCACAGTTCCTCCCAATGATACCAACATTGGGATGCAGTGTTACCAACGATGGGGCACAGTTCCTCCCAATGATACCAACAATGGGATGCAGTGTTACCAACGACGGGGCACAGTTCCTCCCAATGACACCAGTGATGAGGCACAATTCTTCACCAATGACACCGGTTATGGGGCACAATTCCTCCCAATGACACCAGTGATAGGGCACTTATACCCCCAGTGACACCAGTGATGGGACACTTATCCTCCCAATGACACAAACAATGGGGCACAATTCCTCCCAATGACACCAGTGATGGGGCACAATTCCTCCCAATGACACCAGTGATAGGGCACTTATCCTCCCAGTGACACCAGTGATGGGGGCACAATTCCTACCATTGACACAAATGATGGGGCACAATTCCTACCAATGACACAAATGATGGGGCACAATTCTCACCAATGACACCAACACACGTTTTGCAAATACAGAAAAAAAAACATTGATCCTGCCAGACATCCAGTGTTTCTTGTAACTTCCCATGCACTAAGCTGAAAAATCTCAAAAAAGTTAACCTTCTGTAGACTACAGGACGCCTCACCCTATGTTTTTGAGATAAGGAGAGGGAGTTGTTATAGTCCAAATGAAGAGAGCAATCTAAGCTGGCAATGCTGTGCTTCTATAGATAGAGATTGGTGAATGAACGTTGTAACCCTAGTAAAGGAAGTGTGTTACTGGTAAGATCACCAGGTGAAAATAAAAATAATAAGCCCCGAAAAAAGACAGCTAACACGGCCACCACATAAACAGACTGGCAAGTTGAAAGGATTGGCGCACACTCATCTTCCCTTTGTACATTCTACTCTCCAATATTTCTTTAGGCCAGGTCTAGGGAGCCACATCTTTCCATCCCCAGTACTGTTATACTAATCGTTTCCTATAAAGCTTTGTCCCCAAAGTAGACAACCATCCATTCTTATATCCTCCTCAAGGTACCTTGTGACTTGGCCTATAGAGAAAGTGGTGCATGCCTGGTTATCCTGTATTGTTCCACAAAGCCTGGTGCTCAACCAATGGTGAAATGGGGAATTAGTAGGTTTGTAACACATTTATGCACAGGCAACAAAAATATATATTTTTTTTAAAATCAAAGCTGTACTTTCCTTTTTAGAGAGCGATCTTCTCCGCCGCTTCCGGGTATGGGCTGCGGGACTGGGCGTTCCTATTTTGATTGACAGTCTTCCGAAAGGCTTCCGACGGTCGCATCCATCGCGTCACGATTTTCCGAAAGTAGCCGAACGTCGGTGCGCAGGCGCAGTATAGAGCCGCACCGACGTTCGGCTTCTTTCGGCTACTCGTGACGCGATGGATGCGAC
Source organism: Rana temporaria (assembly GCF_905171775.1). Lineage (NCBI taxonomy): Eukaryota > Metazoa > Chordata > Amphibia > Anura > Ranidae > Rana > Rana temporaria. The sequence goes on along the minus strand of NC_053493.1, from coordinate 58,699,827 downwards.
TGTCGGAAGCATGTCGGAAGACTGTCAATCAAGAAGGAATGCCCAGTCCCGAAGACCCATACCCGGAAGCGACGGAGAAGATCTCTCTCTACAACGGTAAGTACTGCTCGGATTTTAAAACAACTAGCCGATTCCCCTAGACAAAATGAGCATCAATCTAAGGGTAAAAAAAAATGTATGGGTGAGCTTTAAATTGCTTTAATTCTGTGAAATTGCCTTGGATTCTGATGCCGCGTACACACGACTGTTTTTCATGTCATGGAAAAAAGGAAGTTTTTCTCGACGTGATTCCTCTCGAGCCTGGCTTGCATACACACGATCGTGATAAAAAATGCTCGAGCAAAGCGCGGTGACGTACAACGGCAGTATAAACGGGAAATTCCATTCGAATGGGGCCACTCTTTGGGCTAACTATACTAATTTCCCGTTTCATAACTTGCTTCTGAGCATGCGTGTTTTTTTCTCCGTTGTTAAAGCCTACACACGAACATTTTTTTTAGAAAAAATAGAGCAGGTTCTAAATTTTCAATGCCCATTTTTCTCGTCGAGAAAAATGCTCTGAAGCCTACACACGATCGTTTTTAATGACCAATTAAAAAAATTGCATTTTGCTCTTGATGAAAAACAGTCGTGTGTACGCAGCATAAGTGTGCTGTTTCTTCACGTTGGGTGCCATTCAGCTAGCCCCACCCACACATTGACATCTTTTCCCACAACTCCCCGGGATTTTGGACACACTGGCCCGGATTCAGAAAGATTGCCGTAAGTTTAGGCGGGCGTAGCGTATCTCATATACGCTACGCCGCCGTAACTTTGAGAGGCAAGGCCTGTATTCAGAAAGAACTTGCGCCCAAAGTTACGGCGGCGTAGCGTATATGGGCCGGCGTAAGCTCGCCTAATTCAAAATAGGCTGGTAGGGGGCGTGTTGTATGCTAAACAGTCGTGACCCCACGTAATTGACGTTACTAACGAACGGCGCATGCGCCGTCCGTGAAAGTATCCCAGTGCGCATGTTCTAAATTACGCCGCAAATAGTCATTGCTTTAGACGTGAACGTAACTTACGCACCGCCCTATTTGCGTACGACTTACGCAAACGACGTAAACAACGCAAAATTCGACGCTGGCCCGACGTCCATACCTAACATTGGCTACATTGGCTCATAGAGCAGGGGTAACTATACGCCGAAAAAAGCCTTACGTAAACGACGTAAAAAAATGCGCCGTGCGCACGTACGTTTCTTAATCGGCGTATCTAGCTCATTACCATATTTGACGTGTAAATCTACGGAAGCGCCACCTAGCGGCCAGCGTAAATATGCAACTAAGATACGACGGCGTAAGAGACTTACGCCGCTCGTATCTAGGCAACTGTGAGGCGTACCTGATTCTATGAATCAGGCGCCGAGTTGCGACGGCCCGCATTCGGAGTTACGACGGCGTATCTGGAGATACGCCGTCGTAACTTCTTTCTGAATCCGGGCCACTGTCTTTGCCACAGTTACATTATCTTCCAGGATAGAGTCCTACTGGCTGTCCATCGGAGCGAACCTCTCAGGAGGATCCAAAAGAGAAATATCAGCCTGAGGGGAGTGAAAGGGATTGGTGAAATGGGGCACATCCTGAGACCTGGACTAGTGGCCACTAGAGGCAGAAATGCTGTCAGCAATGGGGCTAAGTGGGGGGATCATTATTATCATTTTCCTCACCAGGTAAGAATAAACAAACACCTGGCAGGATGTATTAGAAAGGGTGTGGCGGGGGGGGGGGGGGGGGGGGGGTTTGGGAGATTTTGCTTTTGCAATCTTTCTTTGCAATCTGCGGATGCCAACGTAGAGTTAACACACCGGAAACACGGATTTCAAACACAGTGCATTTGTGGGCACCAAATCGCCTGGTACCGTAGTAGCAGGTGATTTGGTGCAGTGTGATTTATAAAAGTAGTGCATAACCTACACTGTTCACTTTTTTTAGTGTGATTTCAGCCCATTCAAATGAATGCTCTGCCAAATCGCACCGCACAGGGACGCGCAGTAATCGCACAGCAACCCATGCAGTCCTGGTGTGAACCGGTCCTAAATGTTGAGTTTTCGCAGGGAACCTAAGTTCTATGCAGCCAGTTTTGTTTGTAAAACAAGCTGCTATTTAAAACAGTTTTATCTTCGTTCTGCTTTTAAATCAATAAACCTCATTTGAGAATTGTGAACAAGCAAAGAATAGAGATGGGAATGAGCAGCGTAAAGCAAAGATGATGTGATATGAGGGCAAGTTCTCATGACATGACTGTGAGCTCCCTCGGTGGATGTGTTTACTCTTCATCTAACGAAAATTCCAGATTGTTACTATGTGTCAGAATGAGCTTCTCACCGAACTGCTTAGAATCGTGTCAGTATTAGGAAACGTGCTTGTAGGAATCCATCTCCAGATGGACTTTTGCTTTAACTTATGTTATGTTACATCATCTGGAATAAATGAAATAGGTTGATGCCTTTAACTCTATCCGACTTTGATCATTTAGCTTGGCTACATACATAGGCCCAGATTCTCGTAGAACGGCGTATTTTTACGTTACGCCTACTTAGACGGGCAAGTGCTGTATTCTCAAAGCACTTGCTCCGTAAGTTGCGGCGGCGTAGCGTAAATCGGCCGGCGTAAGCCCGCCTAATCCAAATGTTGAACAGGGGGGGCGTGTTTTATGTTAATGTGCTGTGACCCGACGTGATTGACGTTTTGCACTTACGGCGCATGCGCCGTCCGTGGAATTTCCCAGTGTGCATTGCTCCAAAGTACGCCGCAAGGACCCCATTCACGGACGACTTACGCAAACGACGTAACTTTTTCAAATTTCGACGCTGGAACGACGGCCATACTTAACATTGTTACGCCGCACTTATGCCACCATATAGCAGGGGCAACTATACGCCGGGAAAAGCCTAACGTAAACGACGTAACTTTACTGCGTCGGCCGGGCGTACGTTCGGGAATTCGCGTATCTAGCTAATTTGCATACTCGACGCGGAATTCGACGGAAGAGCCACCTAGCGGCCAGCGTAAAAATGCAGTTACGATCCGACGGCGTAAGAGACTTACGCCTGTTGGATCTAACAGCTATCTATGCGTAATTGATTCTAAGAATCAGGTGCATAGATACGATGGCACAACGCAGAGATACGACGGCGTATCTGGAGATATACGCCGTCGTATCTCGGTTGTGAATCTGGGTCATACTAGCAGACTGGGTAAGCCCCATACACTCGGGCTAGGTTTGCCACCACTCCGAGACTCACCCGGACAGTTTGGGTTTGATATCAAGCGTCCAGGGTTCAGACTGCCTGAAACCCGGACACATTATTCAGACTGGACTATGGCTCCCCAGCAGGGTTGTTTGCTGCAGTTGTCTAAGCCAGTGGTCATCAACCCTGTTATTAGGGCCCACTAACAGGCCAGGTTTTATGTATTACCTTGGGAAGATGCAGACTAGAATACTGCAATCACTGAGCAGCAAATGATATCACCTGTGATGTATTTCAGTTATCTTGCAAACCTGGCCTGTTAGTGGGCCCTGAGGACAGGGTTGATGACCACTGCTCTAAGCTGAAAATGTCTGTTACACTTTCTATCACATTTCCCAAACCCAGCACTAACGTTCCACCCCCCAAACACACACAGACGGGAGAGGAAAGAGGGCTCGATCTGCATCTCTTCCTCCCCCTCCCCCCTACCCCTCTGTGTCTGCCCACACTCCATTCTATTCTCCGGCGCTGTGTCTCAGAAAAGGAAAGTGGGGGCTGGAAATTTGAAGACCAGCAGCCTTTGATAAATCTAGATGACAGGTGCTGACTGCCAAGGGGAGAGTGAGCTCACCATCCACCCCTGTCTGTGACTGAAGTCTCCCCCTCTCCCTTTTTTCTCCTGAGTGAGTACACTCAGGTAAATCAGGGTTCTCACAGCGCCCCCTACATTAGAGTTCCCCTTTACACCAAAGGGCACAGTGTTCTCTCTTACATCAAAGTTTTCAGTGTTCCCCCTTAAATCAGGGTTCCCAGAGCATCCCTTATGTTAGAGTCCCCAGAGTTCTCCCTTACATCAGAGTCTGCAGAGTCCCCCCTTACAGTGAAAGGGAACTTTGTGAGTTCAGATGTAAAAGGGGAATTTTATGGATTCAGATGTAAAATCGGGACTCTTGTTATTAAAGATTTGTAAAGGAAAAAAAAAATTGCCTAAAATTAATGTCTGCAAGGTAGACAGACAGAATAGTGTAATGATTATGTTAAAAAACGAGTAAATACCTATTAAATTCCTTCATCTATATCACCTCCGGCATTCTAGTTTCTGTTCTCTCATTCACTTCCTGGTTTGCATCGTTCGTTCATATAAGAACTACATTTCCCAGTATGAATTGCGGCACGCCCAGTAATTCACACCTCCTTGAAGTCTCTAAGGCCTTGTACTCACGGCAGGACCGTTTCCATCGGACATGTCTGGCCGGGGACTGCCCGGGGACTTCTGTTCGATGGCTATACACACCATCGAACAGAAGTCCGCGCGTAAACAATACGCGGGGCATGTCCGCGGTGTCGCCGCGTCGATGACGCGGTGTCGCCGCGACAATGACGCGGCGACGTGGGCGGCCCGCCTTTAAAATGCTTCCACGCATGCGTCGAAGTCATTCGACGCATGCGAGGGATGGCGGGCGGCAGGACATGTACGGTAGGTCTGTACAGACGACCGTACATGTCCGGGCGGACAGGTTTCCAGTGGACTGTTTTAAAGCAAGTCCAGGAAAACAGTTGTCCGCTGGAAACCTGTCCGATCGGCCCGAAAATGGTCCGCTCGGGCCAACACACGGCCAAACATGTCTGCTGAAACTGGTCTGCGGACCAGTTTCAGCAGACATGTTTGGTCGTGAGTACGGGGCCTCACACGTAGAGAGTGTCCTGCCACACAGATGTAGTTCCCAGGAGGGGGTGAGCACGTCACTGACCACCGCAGTAAACACTCCCGTCACGGTGGTCAGTAAAATCAGACAAGCAGGAAGTGAACAGAACAGAGAAGAAATAGAGCAACTTCTGAGCAAAAACGAACAATGAGGAAGTGAAAGGAGGAATGTCTGCAGGTAAAGGATGCTTATTATGAAAACATTTTTTTTTCCTTTACAACCCCTTTAACTTCATATGATTAGAAATGTTATTTAATAGCAAAATATATGTATAGTTTAAACTATTTAAAAAAAATTGCTGTGCGCCGCTAAAGTGGTCGGTTCTGACGTGAAGAAGAGGCGGAGCTGTGATATCTTGCTCTCAACTTTGTCCAATCAGAGAATTCAAAGCATTCTCTGAAAGGCATGCCAAGCAGCCAACCTCCTGTATTCACAATACATCAGTATGGTTGCTCAGCACGGGACCTGGCTGCAAGTTGAGATCACTGAAGAAGCGGTGTCTACTTCAGTGATTTCCAGCTTCTGAGGCATTGACCAGGTATATACCAGGCATGCACCAATACCGGTATCAGTATCGTGCCGATACCAAGCATTTTTATGGGTACTTGTAAAAATGCTCCCAATACCGAAACTGATACTTTGTGATGCGATTTGCATCAATACAAAATGAATGGGTGCAAATCACACTGCAAAAAATTGCATGCAATTTGAACAGAAATGCGGTGTGATTCCTGACCGAATCGCATGTGATTCCCCCCGCCGCTTCTGTGTGTGTGTATAGCAAGGGAAAAGCGACATCTAGTAAGTAGTTTATTAAAAATATTAGGGCTCACATTAACTGCTTGCCGACCAGCCGCCATCATTATACGGCGCCTGGTTGGCACGGCTGCGTGAATCGCTGTAGGTGTAGGTCGGACGCTTTAAGAGTAATAGGGGGGCGCTGCCAGAGCCGATGCGCGTGGCCGGTGGACGCATTGTCAGCAGGCCACTTGGAATTGTTACTCAGTGAGCCTGAACGGGGATCTGTCAATGTAAACAGACAGGGGAGTAGAAGGAGATCTGATATTCCTAGTGATCAGGAACAGCGATCTCTTTCTACTCCCTGTCAGTCCCATCCCCCCACAGTTAGAAACACCTCGCTAGGAAACACAATTAACCTCTTGATCGCCCCCTAGTGTTAACCCCCTCCCTGCCAGTGACATTTCTTGTCCAATATTTTTTATTAAATTTTTCAAAATTTTTAACAAGCCGTGGTTTGCCCACGCAGGGGCGACATAGAACATACAACAAAAAAAAATATAAAAAATGTAAGAAATAGCGCATGAACACATAATAGACAACAAGATCAATTATAACCCAGGCCATAAAGGACCAGGTTGAAACATAGACCTATGTCCTAAACACAAATATCTTTCTGTACCTAGGAGTACAGCAGCTTGCATTGTTGGTCCTTATAACGAAGAATAATGACAGAGAAAGCAAACAGGAAAGAAGGAGAAGGGAAAACGAAAGAGTAGAGAGAAAGAGAAGCCCCAGAAGAGGGCAAGTATCACGGACATGGGACCCGCCGGAGCAAGTCTTCCTAAAGCCGACCATAACTGGTCGGGGGCAGGGATGGAAAAGCATAACTTATCCATGGTTCCCACACTTTCAAGAATTTTGCATGCGAATCCTTCAATATACTGGACATCTGCTCATTAATCATCATAGCCGTCATTCTGGATCTCACCCCCTGGAAAGCAACCGACGGAGTCTTCCAGGCCTGAGCAATAGTCCTTTTGGCAGAAATAAAAAGATACGTGGCCAATTTCTGTTGGGGCGCAAATAGGCCCAGTATCGGGCAGTGTAAAAGAGCCAATCGGGCATCCCTACGGACCGTCACATGAAATAATGTCTGTAATAGGCCAAAGACCCTTGACCAAAAGCCGATCAAGCGTGGGCACGACCACCATACATGTAAGACGTCCCCACGTTGACCACAATTCCGAAAGCATCTGTCACTGCTACCAGGATAAGCGTGGGCTAGTCTAGCTGGAACCCAGTACCACCGCAGAAGTACTTTATAGGCGGCCTCTAGAATGGAAGTGTTAAATGAACACTTCGCAATTGACGTCCAAGCTTTGCTCCAGTCCTCTCCCTCAACACTAGAACCAAGGTCTCGCTCCCATTGAGTCACATAGGAGAGGGTCGACAAGGACGACCTACTATTAAGAGATGCATAAAGCAAAGAAATAAGACCTGGGGACCCCGGAGAATGTAGACAAGTGTGCTCAAAAGAAGTCGTTCGAAAAGGAAAAGTAGAGGTACGACGAAGAGAAAGAATCCAATTGCGCAATTGCAAATAACGAAAATACTCTTGTCTAGGAATCTCGTGTGTCACTCGAAGGGCCTCCCATGATGGGAACGAACGCGCGGATAAAAAGTGTTTCACTCTGGAAAAACCATGGGTGGTCCACCAGGAGAAAGAACGGGGTTGTTCCAACCCTGGAAGAAAAAGAGGGTTGCTGACAATCGGTAGGAGAGGTAGGAAGGGGGACATCAAGTTTCCGGAATACCTAACAGAATCCCACAGCTTCAAACTATGAAGCATTAAAGGGCTTAACATAGTGGGACGTAATCCACGGGGAAGCCAGAGCAGCGCTTCTAAAGAAGTCGGGGCACAATTAGGCAGTTCCAAAAGCACCCACAATGGGACGTCAGAGGTAGCGTGTAACATGGACAGTTGAGAGATCTGAGCCGCCAAGTAATACTTGGCCAGGTTGGGAACTCCCAGGCCACCCTGTAATCTGTGAGTATAGAGCGTTGCTCTGGGAACTCTGGGATGCTTGTGAGCCCATATAAACCGAAGAATTCTAGTCTGCAAGAGACGTAGGAAAAAGGAGGGGACTTGTATGGGTAGGGTCCGAAAGAAATAGAGGGCCTTGGGGAGGATCGTCATTTTAACCGCATGTATCCGTCCTATCCAAGAAAGTGAAGGAAATTGCCAAGAGTGAAGAAGAGATGTCAGGGAGCGCAGTAGAGGATAATAGTTGGCTGAAAACAGAGTTGAGTACGAGGAAGTAAGTTTGATCCCCAAATAGTCAATAGACTGAGATGCCCAGCGATAAGGAAATTGGGACTGCAGATGCAGGACTAGGTCGTCAGGAAGAGTTATATTCAATGCTGTGGTCTTAGAAAGATTAATACGAAGACCCGAGATAGCGGAAAAGTTATCCAGCGTTACCTGAAGGTTAGGAAGGGTGATGATAGGGTTGGTAAGAACCAGGAGAGCGTCGTCCGCATAAAAGTTTGCCTTGTAATGGATACCCGCGTAAGGAACGCCAGTAATATCAGGGTTTTCACGGAGGGCCATAGCCAGAGGCTCCAGCGCAAGAACAAAAAGCGCCGGAGACAGTGGACAGCCCTGCCTTGTGCCCCGGAAAATCGGGAAAGGTGACGAAAAGAAACCAGCATATTTAACTGATGCTACTGGGGACGAGTATAGAGCTTTAATCCAGGCCAGAAAGTCCCCACCAAAGCCCCACCGTGCGAGCACAAATTCTAAGTAGTCCCAGGAGAGCGAATCAAATGCTTTGTATATATCAAGAGACAATACAAAGCCTGGTATTTTACGTTGGTGTAAAATATGAATTAAGTGTATGACCTTGCGGATATTGTCCCCCGCCTGCCTGCCTGGGACAAAACCCACCTGATCCCTATGTATAAGGGTTTGGAGATATATATTGACACGAGTGCTCAGAACCTTTCCCAAAACCTTCATGTCCACGTTCAACAAGGAAATGGGTCTGAACGCCTGAGGCTCATTGACCTCGTCCGATGTTTTAGGAATCATGGTAATAAAAGCTTTAAGGGATTCTGGGGAAGGTTGAGATCCCTGCTTCAATGAGTTAAAATAAGTGGCAAGATGGGGAGTCAATAGGGCGGCAAATTTCTTATAGTAGATTCCCGAAAACCCATCTGGGCCAGGGGCCTTCGAGGGTTTAAGTGACTTAATAGCCCTCCCGACTTCCTCCTCAGAGATATCTGCGTTTAAAGCATCGCGGGCCGCCGTGGATAAAGAGGGGAGATGGAGATCCTGAAAAAAGCGTACTGCACGCTCTGAATTGAACGAGTCTGGTTTTTGATACAGATCAGACAAGAAGGTGGCAAACTCTGCTGTGATCTTCGTTGGGTCGGAGGTGAGACCCCCACCCCTGGCACGCAGCCGAATAGGTTTGTGTATACGGCCCACGGAATTGAGTTTCCGGGCCAACATGGGTCCTGGTTTGTTAGCACTAGTATAGAATCTATGTCTGGCCCATCGTAAGGCTTTTTCTGCCTGTTCACTGGTAAGGAGATCCAGCTCGGTAGCCAGTATATCTCGGGCCTTACGTGTAGCCACAGTAGGCCGAGCCTTCCACACTTCATCAGCCTGAGCCAAGCGAAAAGTCAGCTCCCGCACCCTCCTCTCCCTTTCCCGTTTTCTGGAGGCGGCAATTTGGATCAGGTAACCTCTAATAGTGGCCTTATGGGCCTCCCAAAGGGATACCGCTGAGGTCACTGAACCCAGGTTCTCCGAAAAATATGACTGAATATGTGATTCTATTTGGATGAAGGAGGCCTGAGTAGTGAGCAGAGACTCATTTAGCCTCCACTGATAAGCAGATCTTGGTCGGTCCACAAGGTTCACCAACAAAACTAAGGGATCATGGTCAGACCAGGTGGAGGCAGGGATGGAAATCCTTTTGATCAATGGTAAGTGTCGAAGGTGGGTGAATATGTGGTCGATTCTACAGGAGCTTTGGTGTGGATTCGAAAAGAAAGTATATTCTCGCGACCTGGGGTGAAGTTCCCGCCAGACATCCACTAAATTATATTTCCGTAGAAGAGAGCACATGTTCCTTTCCAGCGGGATATCAGAGACCGGGGCCACACCACTCAGAGAGTGCCTGTCCATGGAGGAATTAAGCGTCATATTTGAATCTCCCATAAGGAGAAGAATGCCCTTCTGGTGTCGTGAGACTACTTGTAGCAGGTGGGAAAAAAATCTATGTTGAAACCTGTTTGGGGCATAATACCCCACCAAAGTCACCTCCTGATCCCCCATGGTCCCCTGTAAAAGCAAATATCTACCCGTAGGGTCCGCAATTTCGTGAGAGCAAATAAAAGGTAGGTCCCGCCGAAACGCTATCAACACTCCCCTATGTTTCTCAGAAGCAGATGCAGAGAAAAAGGTTGGGTAGTGAGGGGAGAGGAATCGAGGAGCAGAGGACTGAGAGAACCGCGTCTCCTGCAGGCAGACCACGTCTACGGCCTGGGACTTCAGATGATGGAACACTTTGGACCGTTTAGCAGGGGAATTGAAGCCATGAATATTTTGGGAATAGATCTTCAGGGGTCTCAGAGCCATATTGGACACAGAAGGGTGAGCCGCAGCAATGAGTGACGAGCAGAGATCGCACCATCAAAGATCATGCCCATTCGACGGGCCCCAAGTCCGTGAGAAAAAGAAAGGAAGAAAAAGAAGAAAAAGGAAAAGAAAAGTGTGAAGAAAAACTGAAGCATAAGCACATAATGCCTCAGAGGTACAACACATAGTGGGAGCATCCTACCAAGGAGGATACACATGGGGGGTGGCCCTACCACTGGGCACATGGCTGCACCATGAGATCTAATGAAACATCCAGGAGGGGGGAGTGCAGCCGTCAAAGCTGCTGGGGGGAAATGGGAGTCTGTTAAAGATAAAACAATAAAGAAATAAGCCAAGAATACGTACATATAATGCACGCATACAAACAAACATACATATACAGACACACATACACACACACATACATTCATACATATGCGCACGCACACACACCCACATACAAACGTACATACATATACTCACACACACATACATACACGCACACATGCATTTATACCCGCACACACATTTGTGGTCACATACGCACTCACACACGCACTGGCATATACATATGTACGCATGCATACACAATACAGTGAAACAATTCGGAAAAGGGGGAGGGAGGGATAGGGAAAATTTGGGATAATAAAAACATGAACAGTATCCCAATAACTACGGTAACATAGCACAAATTGAGAGCAGAAGTGAACTATGACATAAAAATATACATTGCCCCAAAAGAAAAAGAAAAAAAAAAAAAAAAAAAAACTCCATACACACATGTCCCCGCATATACACACACACACACATACACATATGTGCACACATATATGTATACGTACACAGACATGCACACATACATACAAATCAAAAAATAATAATGACAATAAACAAATAATAAAAAAAAAAAAAAAATAGAAGCATCCACCACTGAAAATAAGCCACTGAAATACAGACCCACCCAATCTTAAACCACCAACCATGTGGGCCCACAGGTCAGAAGCGTCCCAGGCACAAAACTTGCTGCAGAGAAAAAGACAAACAAATATAAAAAAATAAAAACAAATCAAAGAGCGCAAGTCTCCAGCATTGACATAGTGCCAAGAAAACTATGATAAGGTGTTAATCAACCATTGAAATACAAATGTGTAAAGGTGGCAAGACCCGTGGATAAGGCAGTGGAAAAAATGAAATAAAAAATAATACCAAAAAACAAAAAATAAAAAATACACTCAAAAAAAATAAAAATAAAAAGGGGGAGGGGGGGGGGGCGGAAGTCCCGGGACATTCAATCCGGTACCAGTATGAATGGTGTAGTTCACGTCTCAAGTAAGGAGGAACCCGGGAGGGCATCATAGGTCAGAACTGTTCACACCATACAAGATGAGGTCCCAAACAAAATTGAAATTGAAAGGTATAACCAAGGGGCGTAACGCCCAACATTAGGCAGTCCAGACCGGTATACCGGCAAGGTCGGGCGATTCCCAACCGGCGGCCAAGCCGCACAAAAAAGTGAAAGGAAAGGCTTACCCACTCAAGTCTCAACCTGGGTTAGAACACGGCAATCCTGATTGTGGAGGGGTACCAGGGAGGGAGCGCTGACGGCTTCCAACTTTCTCCCAAATACGACCCAACGGGCTGGAAGGAGGATGTGCACTGGAATGCTGCGCCGGACTGTTAACCCGCGGGGGTAAAAGGTGCAGCGCCTCCAGAGTTGACTTGGCCTCCTCCGGGTTGTGAACTGTGTGGTTCCGACTTTTGTGGGTGAAGGTGAGCTTGAATGGAAAGCCCCATTGATATTTGATTTGATGATTCAGAAGGGTCGATGTGTAGGGTTTCATCAGACGTCGTTTTTGTATGGTGGAGGGTGCCAGATCTGCAAAAAGTTGATAGGGATGGTTCTGAAAGCAAAGATCACGTTTGTCCCGGGCCGCCCGCATAAGTGTTTCCTTTGTGCGGTAAAAAGTAAACTTTATTATAATGTCCCTGGGGGGGCCATCTGTTTTTTTCGGCCCAAGAGCTCTGTGAATACGATCAAATTCAAGACGCTCGATCGGCAAGGCGGGCACCAACTCCTGGAAAAGTGCCGTTGCGGTGGAAGTGAGGTCAACAATGGACTCAGGCAGGCCGCGTAGACGTAAATTGCCCCGGCGGGAGCGATTTTCAAAATCCTCCAGCTTCAGCAAAGCTATGTCGAGATCCTTTCTCAGATCAAAAATGTCCTGCTCATGGTTGTCAATTACAGTAGCAGCGGCGTCCATCTTGTCTTCCAGGACATTGGTACGAGCGCCCAGCTCCCTGATTTCTCTGGTCAAATGGGCTGCCAACTTAGATGTGGCTGCTGAAAGTTCACCCTGCAGCATCACTTTAAACCTGGCCAGTAAGTCGGCATCCCGCAGGGCTGGCGGCGGAAGGTCGGGTGATAGTTCTTGCAGGCTCTCAGACTCGGACAGAGCGTCCGGATCCCCGAAGAGGGGCGGCGGGGAAGACTCCATACTACAGACCGCGGCTTCCGGATCTCCGGCCAGCGAGAAGGCCGCAGCTCCGCGTGAGTTTGTGGATCTCGAGGCGGACGCTCTGGTGTTCATGGTCCGTCTCACCATATGCGACCGCGGGGTGGAGGGGAGGCAGAAGGTATCGAGGAAGGGGGAATAGGGCTCTCCTGGATGCTAAAATTATAGCTGATGTGCCCGGCAGTGGAGGAGCGAGGTTAGCACGCAGCCATCTCCGTTCGCTGCTCACGAGCGCCCTGCCAGTGACATTTAAACAGTAATCAGTGGTTATTTTTAGCTCTGATCGCTGTATAAATGTCACTGGTCCCAAAGAAGTGTCAAAAGTGTCTTATCTGTCCGCCGCAATGCTAAAAACCGTGGATCGCCGCCATTACCAGTGTAACACCTGGTTACTTTTCAGAACCGGTGCTAGTGTAAATTTAGAGGGGGTCAGAGAGTTAAGTGAGTCTGACCAGGTTAATTTGTTTAAATTTGGAGCATCTGGCCCAGCTTTGGCTGTGCTGTGGGTTCATGCTGTAGTTTCTGGTCACACCCCAGTCCGACAGGTGGCAGCAGCGGAGTCAAGGGTTTGGATGCTTTTTCCCGGCAGCCTATCAGGAGGAGGCTTCCTCGCTGTGCATTCTGGGGAGGGGTATTTATGGGGCAGACGCCATTTTCTTTGGTCTTCTTCCCGTGAGGCGCCGACCATTAGGGTAACGATTCCACGGCACCCCGGCAAATGGCCTTCCGGGCCGGGGGGTGCGTGTTACGCAGCGATCCTGGTTCCGGGACCACGTTGGTGCATCTGATCTGCCGCTGGGGACCAGTGAACGACTGGGACCCCAATCTGCTGAGGTCCTGAGCTGTCCGTCCTGATGGAGGAAGCTGTCCGGTGGAGATTCTGCCTGAGGAGTGCCAAGAAAGGCTGGTATTCCAATAGGGGCCTGACCATCCATGGGGGACCAGGAAAACCGGGTACTGAGAGGCTGGACGTTGTTCGCCTATCAGTCGGTAACCTAACTAAAACTACCTGAAGGAGATCCGGGTGTTGAATCTAATAGAGAGGATTCTGCACCATTTTGTTTCTTCAACCATTGGGAGGGTCTGTGGCAGAGACTTAGCCCCAAGTTCCAAGTGACATTCTGGCTGCCAGGCTTGTGAGAGAGGCATGTCCAGGTGTGCTAAACCCATTCCGGCTGGAGTGGCGAAGTAAAGTGTCGTTGGAAGCAGGACTGTTTCCCATCTACATACACCTGAATCTGTTGTTCACCATTTCTGCTATCCCTTCACCTTTTAATTTTTTGATTGTTTTTACCCGGCTGGGTAATAAAAGCACAGAAAAGACACCTATTGAGTGGACATTCCATTTACTACAACTCTCATCAAGTACCCTAGACGGCGGAGATACAGAGGTAACGTGCCACCCAAAACAAACCAGCAGCTCCTTCGGGGGGAAATAAAAATGCCATAAATCTATCCCCTATTTTGTAGACCCTATAACTTTTAGATCAATAAACGCATATTGCGATTTTTTATACATATGAATGCCACCTTTATTTACATATGAATGCTCCCGTTATTTACATATGAATGACTGTTTTTTACATGTAATCACAGGGTATGCAAGTGAGTCATCTGTACACAACAATAGGGCAGAGCTGGGCAGCATTAATAGCAGAACTTCACACTAAGATATCAGGACACAGCACAGGACTAAAACTTCAAGGGACAAGGACATTTAAACTGGTATAGTTAGCAAGTATGAGGCAGCTGCTTTGGGCACCACAGCAATGACAGGGCCCAGGGCAGCTTCCCCTTTTGCCCTGCCTTAAACATGGCCCTGCAGTCTGACCCCAAGCTGACATCACTTCCGCCCTATACCCACGGAGTCCCGGAAATTCTTCTCCAGTTCTGTGAGCACCTCCAGCGCCCATGGGACACCTATGCAGATTTTGCATTTGAACTGTATTTAAAGCGGGGGTTGACCCAAAAAAAAAATGTAACATTACATTCACCTGAGTTGTCAGAATGACAATTGGCTGTTTTTTTTTTTATTTTATCCCCGTACATACCGTATTTTCACTGCCGCTTCCGGGTATGTCTTCTGCGGGACTGGGCATTTCTAACTGATTGACAGGCTTCCGACCGTCGCATACAGCGTGTCTCGAGTTGTCCAAAGAAGCCGGACTGCGAGTCGGCTCTATACGGCGCCTGCGAAACCGACGTTCGGCTTCTTTCGGCAACTCGTGACGCGCTGTATGCGACGGTCGGAAGCCTGTCAACTCGGCTGAATGTAATGTGAAATACATTTTTTTTGGGTGAACCCCCGCTTTAATGTGAGTTCTAACATTGTTTATAAACTGCCCACTAGATGGCGCTTTTCCCGTTCTATACACACAAAAGCGGTGGGGTAAATTGCATGTGATTCGGACAGAAATCGCACCACATTCCTGTTCAAATTGTATGCTCTCTTTTGCATTGCGATTTGCGCCCTTTTTTTTGTATTTATGCAAACCACATCGCAAAGTGGAAGGAGAGCAATAACTACAGGTAGATATTGATGGTCGGACTTTGAGGCCAAGGAAGTATGTTAAAAATAAAGTTTTAATATCATCAATATAATACAAAAAAGAACATAGTCATAAAATACAAATACAACAAATGACCACTGTATACAAAATCCTTAGAAGTCGCCGACGCACGTTTCGCCGTGGGGCTTCTTCAGGACGATGACAAGGATTTTGTGGAATAGTGTGTAACAGAGAACAAGTAGTTATATAACAGGTCTCTCGATGTATGCATCCATAGGGCACGTATAGCAAACGGTATAGCACAACCGACAAGGAACTTGTCCTCAAATTTTGAAAGGATCTTGTAGTGACTTTGAGGTCAAAACAAATTTCAAACTTGAATTAGGCGTCACAGGTATAGTTACACATCATCTGTACTAAAATGAATGACCCTGCAGCCAGCTGGGACACCAACCTTCTCACAAACGACAGGATAAGATACCATCCGCACAAAGCAAGTCCCCACTATACTGGTTCCTGTGCTGGACATCAAAATTCGAGCCTATAAAGGTAGTATCAAGCGGCTGTCCGAGGGTCAAATATGTGTCCCAGGGTGTACACCTACGTTACACACTCATCGCAAAGTAATCGGTACTCAGCATTGGCGAATACTTAACTGAAAGTATTGGTACTTACCGATAAAACACTGGTATCGGTGCAACCCTAGTATATACATAATTACTTTGGTCCAAGCTGGATTAATGGGCCAGATCCACAAAAACCTGACGTAACTTAAAAAATCCAATTTAAGTTACACTGCCTTAAAGTTTCTACCTAAGTGCCTGATCCACAAAGCACTTATCTAGAAATTTCAGGCTGTGTAACTAAAATTCCGCCGGCGCAAGGCGTTCCTATTCAAATGGGGCGAGTCCCATTTAAATGAGGCGCGCTCCCGCGCCGGCCGTACTGCGCATGCGCGAAGTTACGTTACGCCGAGTTTTGAGGATCGCGACGGCTTAAAGTTGCGTCGGGGAAAAAAAAATGACAGCGGCATGCATTCCTGAGGGAGAACTCCATGCCAATTTTCAAAGAAAAAAACGGCATGGGTTCCCCCCCCAGGAGCATACCAGGCCCTTAGGTCTGGCATGGGTTGTAAGGAGACCCCCCCACGCCGAAAAATTGACGTAGGGGGTCCCCCTACAATCCATACCAGACCCGTATCCAAAGCACGCTACCCGGCCGGCCAGGAATGGGAGTGGGTAGGTACCCACGTGGTGGGTGCACGTGGGTAGGCACCCACCACGTGGGTACCTACCGGAGCATGATGGGACGGTGATGCCTATATAAATGTGATGCAAGGCGCGCTTCCATCATTACAGCGACAACAGGCGACGAGGCAACATCGGAAGAACAGAAGACCAGAAGACCCTGGCGTCACAGAAGACCGCGCCGGCTGCCTGTTTGAAATCGAGCTAACACACAAACATAGCAGGCAGCCAGCGCTGAAGAAGAAGGCACCGGAGAGCTGCACAAGAACCGGGGTTCGCCGAGTCAACAGCGGAAGAGGGGAGAAGATGGAAGAAGCCCCCCGGAGTCCGGAGAAGCCCCCCGGAGTCCGGAGAAGCCCCCCCGGAGAGCGGAAGACCCCCGGAGAGCGGAAGACCCCCGGAGAGCGGAAGAAGAAGCCCCCCCTGGTAATTGAGCTAATAACGAAGACAGGGGGGGCGTCCGGAGCAGAATAATAAAATATTTTAAAAAGCCTTGTGTTGTGTGTTTATTAACTTTTACTTTTTGCCTCCAGGTGAATGGATAGGGGTACGATGTACCCCATATCCATTCACTTAGGGTGGGGGGCCGGTATCTGGGGGCCCCCTTATTAAAGGGGACTCCCAGATTCCGATAAGCCTCCGCCCGCAGACCCCGACAACCAATGGCAAGGGTTGTCGGGAAGAGGTCCTGTCCTCATCAACATGGGGACAGGGTGCTCTGGGGTGGGGGGGCCCGCAGTGCGCCCCCCTGCCCCAGAGCACCCAACCCCCCCATGTTGAGGGCACGCGGCCTGGCACGGCTCAGGAGGGGGGGGGCGCTCGCTCGTCCCCACTCCTTTCCTGGCCGGCCGGGTAGCGTGCTTTGGATACGGGTCTGGTATAGATTGTAGGGGGACCCCCTACGTCAATTTTTCGGCGTGGGGGGGTCTCCTTACAACCCATGCCAGACCTAAGGGCCTGGTATGCTCCTGGGGGGGGAACCCATGCCGGTTTTGTTTTTACAAATTGACGTGGAGTTCTCCCTCGGGAAAGCATACCAAATGCCGTCGCTGGAATGGGCCTTTACAAGGTGTGACTAACTTTACACTTTGTAAAACGAGCCCTAATTTTACACTTGCAAAATAACACTTACGGCGCAAAAAGGAAGCTAGAAAGCTTTGTGGATCGCCTTAAGTGCTAATTTGCATACTAGCAACGGCATTTCGACTCGAAATGCCCCCAGCGGCGGATGCGGTACTGCATCCTAAGATTCGGCAGTGTAATTCAATTACACATGCCGGATCTTCTGTCTAACTTTGGAAAAAGCCTTTTGAGGATCGTTTCCAAAGTTACACACAGACTGAACAGCAGTTAAGTCGGAGTATCTCTTTTGAGGATAACCCCCAATGTAACTATGTATAAAATAATCATACCTGGAACCTATCTTTAAAAAAAATTTTTTTTTTTTTTTACTTTATTTTGGCATGTGGGCTTGGTGTGTATTTATATACCAAACCCACATCCTTTAAATAAAGTAAAGAAAATAAACAATTTTCCTAAACTGCTCCATTAGCAAAATTCAGAGCGACCGCTTTAGTAAAATTACTGCTGAAATCACTCCCCTTATCCCTACTGCTGATTGGCTATGGGAAAGGGTTAGGCGGATCAGAGGAGGATTAGATGTTATGCAACAAGAAAACATTAACCTGGAGCTGTAGATGGAACAAAATTTATGTTTTTTTAATATCTGCATCTGCTAAATCTGACCGAAAACATAAGAAGTTTAAAGCTTTCTGTAAGTTGGTAACCAGTTTAGTTTTACAATGGGAAGTTTTTATTAAGTGACGGAAATCAATTTTCCTCTACCTGAAGCCTTATATAATTTGCTTGTATAGCAGTATTACTGTACTTGGCATTTGGAGAGTTAATGTGTCATGGAACAAGGCAATTTAGGGATGAGAGACTCCCTCCTGACTTTCAGAAGTTAGAAAGGAAAACCAGGATTTCTGCCCAGATTGCTAGCTTGTGGAATAAAAACGTCCCTCAAATTCTGAACAGAAACAAGAAAAATGGAAGACCACCTAGGTAGACAATAATCCCAGATCTTTGATCTGCTTTACAAGCATGCTCTCACTTCCTAAGCACACCCAAACGTCATAATCCTATGGGGCTTTTTGTCCTGTAGTACACATGGAACACACTAGAGATAACTGGCATGGAGCCTTATTAGGACTCCAAGCTACAAAGCCCAAAAACCCCAACGCAGTCAGGTTACACCCTTGCAGCTTATATATTATAGCCTGTAGTTAGGTATTAGATAGTCAAAACAGCTATAAACAAGCAAGAAATAGATAGATAGATAGATAGATAGATAGATAGATAGATAGATAGATAGATAGATAGATAGGCTATAGACAAGCAAGAGATGGATGGATAAGCTACAGACAAGCAAGAGATGGATGGATCAGCTATAGACAAGCAAGAGATAGATTAATAGATCAGCTATAGGCAAGCAAGAGATAGATAGATAGATAGATAGATAGATAGATAGATAGATAGATAGATAGATAGATAGATAGATAGATAGATCAGCTATAGACGAGCAAAAGATAGATAGATAGATAGATAGATAGATCAGCTATAGGCAAGCAAGAGATAGATAGATCAGCTCTAGGCAAGCAAGAGATGGATAGATAGATCAGCTATAGGCAAGCAAGAGATAGATAGATAGATAGATAGATAGATAGATAGATAGATAGATAGATAGATAGATAGATCAGCTATAGACGAGCAAAAGATAGATAGATAGATAGATAGATAGATAGATAGATAGATAGATAGATAGATAGATAGATAGATAGATCAGCTATAGGCAAGCAAGAGATAGATAGATAGATAGATAGATCGATAGATAGATAGATAGATAGATAGATAGATAGATAGATAGATAGATAGATAGATAGATCAGCTATAGACGAGCAAAAGATAGATAGATAGATAGATAGATAGATCAGCTATAGGCAAGCAAGAGATAGATAGATCAGCTCTAGGCAAGCAAGAGATGGATAGATAGATCAGCTATAGGCAAGCAAGAGATAGATAGATAGATAGATAGATAGATAGATAGATAGATAGATAGATCAGCTATAGACGAGCAAAAGATAGATAGATAGATAGATAGATAGATAGATAGATAGATAGATAGATAGATAGATAGATCAGCTATAGGCAAGCAAGAGATAGATAGATAGATAGATAGATCGATAGATAGATAGATAGATAGATAGATAGATAGATAAGCTATAGGCAAGCAAGAGATAGATAGATAGATAGATAGATAGATAGATAGATAGATAGATAGATAGATAGATCGATCAGCTATAGACGAGCAAAAGATAGATAGATAGATAGATAGATAGATAGATAGATAGATAGATAGATAGATAGATAGATAGATCAGCTATAGACGAGCAAAAGATAGATAGATAGATAGATAGATAGATAGATAGATAGATAGATAGATCAGCTATAGGCAAGCAAGAGATAGATAGATAGATAGATAGATAGATAGATAGATAGATAGATAGATCGATCAGCTATAGACGAGCAAAAGATAGATAGATAGATAGATAGATAGATAGATAGATAGATAGATAGATAGATAGATAAGCTATAGGCAAGCAAGAGATAGATAGATAGATAGATAGATAGATAGATAGATAGATAGATAGATAGATAGATAGATAAGCTATAGGCAAGCAAGAGATAGATAGATAGATAGATAGATAGATAGATAGATAGATAGATAGATAGATCAGCTATAGACAAGCAAAAGATAGATAGATAGATAGATAGATAGATAGATAGATAGATAGATCAGCTATAGGCAAGCAAGAGATAGATCAGCTATAGACAAGCAAGAGATAGATAGATAGATAGATAGATAGATAGATAGATAGATAGATAGATAGATAGATAGATAGATAGATAGATATATAGATAGATAGATCAGCTATAGACAAGCAAGAGATAGATAGATAGATAGATAGATAGATAGATAGATAGATAGATAGATAGATAGATAGATAGATAGATAGATAGATAGATCAGCTATAGGCAAGCAAGAGATAGATCAGCTATAGACAAGCAAGAGATAGATAGATAGATAGATAGATAGATAGATAGATAGATAGATAGATAGATAGATAGATAGATAGATAGATCAGCTATAGACAAGCAAGAGATAGATAGATAGATAGATAGATAGATAGATAGATAGATAGATAGATAGATAGATAGATCAGCTATAGACAAGCGATAGAGAGATAGATAGATCAGCTATAGACAAGCAAGAGTGACATAGATAGAAATTAATGGAAAAGTATAATTCTATTTCCTTTAAATTTCTATTTTTCTTGAAACGTGGCACAAAATCAGGTATACGCTCATGTTCCTTGGCAGGGAAGGGTTACTGTTCACATTTCCTGTGTAATTCCCTCCGCTCTTGCTGGGCTGTAATTGCTTTCTTGATGTTAAACATTCCCAGGCTCCTATAACCTTGTAGCCTTCAAGCACTGGCCAAGCCTGTCCCAGGTGATCATGTGGGCGAGCCTCCTGTTTGTCAGGATAAAATCGCTCCTTCTTCCTGTCTAGAATGGTCTCAGAACGCTCGGCGCTGTTTCACCCTCTTAGTAATAAAAGAGCTGGAGAAGTACAAGATTCTTGGGCATTACTTTGAGGCAAGAAAAGAATGAATAATAACAAATTAAGGCCTTGTACGCCTGTATTTTCCTAGTTCACGTTCATTTCCTTTTCCAATAAACATAGCTAAGTACTGGATTTCCTTAACCCATTCAGAAATCCCAAATGGACTGCTTTACTTTTTCGCATTGATGATATTTGAATGCCTTATCTAGTGTATTCATATAAACAGTGGAGGATGGTACTCAGTATTTTGGGGGGCGGTGAACAAAACCCCCCCCCCTCACTCGCACCGCTGCCACTCACAAAAATGCCACCCCCTCACTCACCCGACGCTACCACTACCCGCAGGTAACGGGCGGTAAGGCGGCCTTACCTTAGGAGATGAGGAGGGGTAGGGTTGCTGCTCCTCGCTCCAGCCGAGGGAAGAGCCGGGGCTTATCTTACAGGCCGAACAGACGTAGCTTCTCTTCGAACAGGAAGTGGGTCCTGACTCTGAGATCCAATTGGCCGGGAGTCCTAAGACTCCCCTGCCAATCAGGAGCTGCTTCCTAATTGGCCGGGAGGAGAATCAAGAAGACAATAGCGAATATTATTCGCTATTGTCACATAAATTGGTAGGCTCAGGCCGAGTTACTTTGCGCCCCGTGCCCACCCTTTTTTTTAAGCCAATTAGAGCCTCAGGCTCTAACCATGTGCTTAAAAAAAAAAAAAAAACCCTAAGAAATCCATACGTCTGGTGCCCTGCATGTAGATTAGGGACCTGACGCACAGATAAGGGGGCGCCTCCCGTGCGCCCCCTATGGACGGGCCGTCACTGCACTTAAACAAATTGGATCTTAAAATTTGTGCCTGATTTTTAAAAAAAAAACAAAGGGGTTAGGGAAGCAATGTGGGTGCGGGATTGGAAGAATAAAGGGCAAAAATTCACTGCCATTGGGTGCAGCAGGCCCCTAAAGCTTCAGGTCCAGGTCTTGTGACCTGAAAACACCATGCATTGACATGGATGACAATGGCATCGGCAAAGGCAAATTGCTTTAAATGAAAACTGTGTTGACATCAGACATTGTGGCTCTGCTGTCATGCCCCCGGAACCAAAGTAATACAGAACATGGTGTTTCCAGCTGATAAGTAAGTGTTTAGATTTGGCCCCCTCCACGTGATCAAATCCCACCCACCCCCCACCTCCATCACTGTACTCTCTAATGGCTCAGTGATTTTATGAACCAGATTTAAACCTTTAGCTTAGGTCTGCTTTACTTCAAAAACACAGCAAGCCAGAAAAATCTATTTTATGCGGGCCTATACTGAAATGTTTAAACGCAATTCTGTGAAAGCTAAAAGCAAATGTCCTGTGTTCCATCCCTGTACCTAATCTATGTGGATTTCTAAATTGTTTACCTGAATTATGCATTCATGTGATCCTCTGCAGCGTCTTCTCCAATGGTGGGAACCTGCTGCTTTCTGACTCTCTCCTGGAACTTGCTGCTTTCTGACTCTCTCCTGGAACTTGCTGCTTTCTGACTCTCTCCTGGAACTTGCTGCTTTCTGACTCTCTCCTGGAACTTGCTGCTTTCTGACTCTCTCCTGGAACTTGCTGCTTTCTGACTCTCTCCTGGAACTTGCTGCTTTCTGACTCTTTCCTGGAACTTGCTGCTTTCTGATTCACTCCTGGAACTTGCTGCTTTCTGACTCTCTCCTGGAACTTGCTGCTTTCTGACTTTCTCCTGGAACTTGCTGCTTTCTGACTCTCTTCTGGAACTTGCTGCTTTCTGACTCTCTTCTGGAACTTGCTGCTTTCTGACTCTCTCCTGGAACTTGCTGCTTTCTGACTCTCTTCTGGAACTTGCTGCTTTCTGACTCTCTCCTGGAACTTGCTGCTTTCTGACTCTCTCCTGGAACTTGCTGCTTTCTGACTCTCTCCTGGAACTTGCTGCTTTCTGACTCTCTCCTGGAACTTGCTGCTTTCTGACTCTCTCCTGGAACCTGCTGCTTTCTGACTCTCTCCTGGAACTTGCTGCTTTCTGACTTTCTCCTGGAACTTGCTGCTTTCTGATTCTCTCCTGGAACTTGCTGCTTTCTGACTCTCTCCTGGAACTTGCTGCTTTCTGATTCTCTCCTGGAACTTGCTGCTTTCTGACTTTCTCCTGGAACTTGCTGCTTTCTGATTCTCTCCTGGAACTTGCTGCTTTCTGACTCTCTCCTGGAACCTGTCATAGGTAGCTAATATAACCTACATGTATATACAGCTAAACCTGCTAAGAACCTAAATGTAGTGCACGTGTTTATATGTGAGAGACAAAAGCAAAGTTATTCACTGTGATTTTATGCTTGAATGTCATATAACAGTTGTATGTTGTGTTCACAGAGGAAAAAGAAAAAATATGCCTTTAAGAATCATTTATTTATATGACAGTCAAGGTAAGCTCAAATTACACAGTAGATTTCATACCAGAAAGCATAGAGTTAAGCTTTTGTGACTCATCAGTAGCCTTGGCCAATCACAGCTAATCTCACATGGAGCAGAGTCTTGACCTATCACAGCTATCTTTGCATCCATTCTGTCTAGGAGGTTCCTAATATACATGTGCTGCAAATTCATTCCACATGAAGACAGAGAGCAGAGCAGACATACAGAGTTCATTTTTATGGAAGCAAGGGCCTAAATAGGTACGTTACACAAGTTACATATATGTTCTTATTGTAAATAGTGTGATCAGAACTGTATACTGATCTATTTGTGTGTTCACTTGTAGTTCCACCAAACAAAGTCATCTAACCGCCCTAACTGTAGTTCCACCGAACTAAGTCACATCCATCCATCCACTTTAACAAGCTAACCGAACTAAAGCAACCCTGCAAACCAAGTTGCAAACCACAGTTATACCTTTCAGAGAAATCCGAGAATGCTTTGATAACTTACAGAGAGAGAGAGAGAGAGTATAAATATCGAAGAAGAAATATATCCACCTTTTTATGTTGAATGACAAGATTGAATATTTGAACCGCCATTTTCTGTTATACTTATTCAACACGTGTTTTGTACATGGACTGTCTGCTGCAAAGCAGCAGTGTTATCTATGAAGAAAAGTGAAGTTAATAAAGAAGTTATTTTAAGCATTTGGTGTGCTCTTTAAACCTTACTGCTTCCATAGAACGGCAATAGAGGAATTTCAGAGTAATAGACAGTCTTGTTGGACTGAAAAGTCAGAGATATCACAATTCTTCTAATGCCACAGCGCATAAGGCACTTTATAGTGTTGCGCCTGCCACACTTGCTGCTTTCTAAATCTCTCCTGGACAGCCTTGTGTGATCCATACATGTTGGTGCGGCGCTCTCCTATTTAGGCTGCTAGGTAAATTTTGTTTTTGGCTACCCTGTAGTGAGTGGAGTTGTTGTTGTTGATCGATTAGGGTCTGATCAGGATTCCTGAGCTGAGAGTTTGATTGCCTCCCCTTTTTATCATGTCCTGACCAATCCCTGAAAGGAAGCATCCAGAAGGTGGCTGGGGAGGTGATAAATGTGCAGGAAGCCTGAGCAGATTGTCAGAGAGGGTTACAGTCTCATGAGGGGCTGTTGCCAATAGGAGATAGCCAGGCAGACAAGAGTTCACAGCTTGGGCCTCAGCATGTGTTGGGCTTTGGGCATGAAAATAATTGCCAAAGAAGTACCCTTGTTGAAGGGCACTGTCTTTGAGCCTTAGACTGAATGAAGGCTCCCTATTTTCTTCACAGAGGATTTGTCTTAGGATGCTGGGTGGCGGAGAGCTCCTGGGACACTGTGAGTAAAGACTTCACTGGGGCTCATAGTTGAGCAAGTGCCAGAGTGCACTGTTGGGACAACTGTTGCGCACAAGTTGCATTGTATAACATTCAGGTACGACTTTCATGCAACTTCTGAGGGCTAACATTGAAGTCTATGAAAGTTGCATGAAAGTCAGACCAAAGTAGTACATAAACTACCATTTTGACCATTTTGAGGAAGGGCAGATAATTAATGTAGCATTTTCTTCCTGGATCCATCTGCCCTTAGTTCAGGCGTGCAGGCAGGAGGGTGTCCTTGGCTTAGAAAACCCCTCCTCCTGATAAAAGAACAAAAAAGAAGACTTCTGGAATATACAGCATCATTTTAGCTTAGGACGTGAGTCTATTTACGCAATTTACCACGATCGTCGCCCTCATACGTCGAGATATGAATAGAGCCTCACACTTGTACGACTCTAAAGTTGAGCCGACTTTGGAGTGCAACTCTGGTGCAACTTTAATGCAACTTTGACGCAACTTTAAATGGGTGCAACTTGGATAGGACTTTGGCCTTGACCAGTGATAATGGACAACTGTTGCACACAAGTTACATTGTATAACATTCATTTACGACTTTCATGCAACTTCTGAGGGTTAACATTGTCTATGAAGTCTATGAAAGTTGCATGAAAGTCAGACCAAAGTAGTACATAAACTACTTTGACACTGCAGCAACTTTAATAAGTCACACATATATGAATGGTTATCATTGGAAAACATGGGGAACGACTTGTCATGCAACTTTGATGTCCAAAGTTGCATGACAAGTCACACAAGTGTGAATGGAGCCTTATGTTAGTAAGACTGTCACTTGTAGCAAAGTAATTATGTGCGACAGATTGTGTGCAGCAGATACAGTATGTAGGCTCAGATTCTTTTTAACCATTTCCATTTATGCCATGCCTAGAATTTAGTGCTGCATGTCTTCTCCATCCCAGGGTGTCCCTCTTACTTAAGGTCCACAGTTGGGAAATATGGATTATTATGTGAGGATTTTGTATGTTTTGAGTTCTGATTCAGCTTCACGTTGGAAATGCTTGTGAAAGAGTGAGTAAAAAGCAGTACCATTGCTGCGTTGTTCTGACAAACTCATTTCCACATCCATCGTGTGCTAGGCAGATGATAGCAAGAGAACATCATTCTATTTATCGGGAAGGAATTGAATGATCCGTGTCTCGGTTCACACTGCAGCAATGCGGGAACCCTGCAAATCCACTGCGGGTCCCGCATTGCATGTCTCCCGGTAGCCAGTGGCGGTGTGTCCATAAGGGGCGCATGGGCCCCCTCTCTCTTGGCACCGCTCTTTTCGGGCACCTGAATTACAGCGGCGGGGGTATTTTTTGGAAGCACCTGATTAGAGCTGTAGGTTCTAATAGGCGCCCAAAAAGGTGAACAGTGG
Organism: Rana temporaria; assembly: GCF_905171775.1. NCBI lineage: Eukaryota > Metazoa > Chordata > Amphibia > Anura > Ranidae > Rana > Rana temporaria. The sequence continues at coordinate 58,673,347 of NC_053493.1, read as the reverse complement.
GCGCAATGCATTCGCTGTTCGCTCAGCGTTGTGTTAGCAAAGCAAAGGAATTTGCTTTGCTAACACAGAACCACCTCTCAGCCAATCAGGTGCTCGGGTCTGTTACCTGTCACCTGATTGGCTGAAATGTCAGGCGATGTGATTGGACGCCTGATAGAGAGGACGGAAGAAGACATTGAGGACGTGCAGGACACCGCCGCTGATCCAATGCAAGACAGGTAAGTGCCAGGCGATGCACACTGGCAGCATTTGATGGGGCACAGTAGCGACAATTGATGGGCACACTGGCAGCATTTGATGGGGCATACTGGCAGCATTTGATGGGGCACAGTAGCGGCAATTGATGGGCACACTGGCAGCATTTGATGTGGCACAGTGGCAGCAATTGATAGGCACAGTGTCAGCAATTGATGGGCCCACTGGCAGCAATTGATGGGCACACTGGCAGCAATTGATGGGTACAGTAGCTGCGTTTGATGGCACAGTGGTGGCAATTTATGTTTTTTTTTTTTTTATTTGAGCACCAGCTGCCACTTTGGTCCGAATGCGATGCGAATTCAGCTATGCTATCTATATGGCTGAATTTGCATCGCACGGACATTGCTTGTGATTTGCAGCACGGTGCGAATCACATGCAATCTCGCACCATGCAGCAGTGTGAACTGGCCCTGTATTTCAAACCAACTCCATTGAGCTGGTTTGACCGGCAGAAAACAGAAAGGAAGGTCATTGACATTTACAAAAACACTTCATAAAACCGGGCCGCATTTACAACATCAAAGGGTTCAAAACAAGAACTGTCTGTGTTCCCCCATAGCAAACAATCAGCTTTGAACTAGATCCAAATGTAAACACTAAATTCCCAAATAAGCTTTTAAATGTTTTCTAACAATTTAAAATCTGCAGCTTTCATTAAAATAATACCTGGTAACCCGTTCATGAAAGTTCTTGTTCAGACACCCTCTGTTATGGGGTCAGAACTGTCTCCCAGTTGTTCTTTTGTATTGTCATATGTGCCTCTGGAGGGGGAAAACTATATTTTATGGTACAAACATTGTCAATGGTTCACATTGCTTTAGCAAGCTAAATTTCATATCAAGAGTTCAGATCTACTTAAAGGGGTTGTAAAGGGGAAAAAAATGTTTCCCTAAACAGCTTCCTTTACCTTAGTGCAGTCCTCCTTCACTTACCTCATCCTTCCATTTTGCTTTTCAGCCCAGGTTCACACTGGGTACGATATGGTTCGATTTGAGATGCGATTTCACTTGTGAAATCGCATCTCAAATCGGCGGCATTTGCCGGCAATTGTCGGCAATGACACCATCCTAATCGGTGTGACGCCGCATCTGCGGCGCTGCACCGATTTCAAAAAGTAGTTCCTGTACTACTTTTTTGCGATTTAGGGCCGCGATTTACATAGACATCTGTGCAGAAACCTGCACAGATGTCTCTTAAATTGTGGCCGAAATCGGGACTGCCAGCGGGAGTGAAATTGTGCGAGTTCAGCTGAACTTGCACGGCTTCACTCCCGCAGCCCAGTGTGAACCAGGGCTAAATGTCCTTATTTCTTCTGAGAAATCCTCACTTCCTGTTCTTCTGTCTGTAACTCCACACAGTAATGAAAGGCTTTCTTCCTGGTGTGGAGAAAGCCTCTTGAGGGGGCGAGCAGGAGTGTCAGGACGCCCACTACCACACAGCTCCTTTCTCTATCTGCAAAGTAGAGTGTCCTGACTTACCTGCTCACCCCCCCCCCCCCCCCCCAAGAGGCTTTCTCCACACCAGGGAGAAAGCCTTGCATTACTGTGTGTAGTTACAGACAGAAGAACAGGAAGTTAGGGTTTCTCAGAAGAAATAAGGACATTTAAAAGCAAAATGGAAGGATGAGGTAACTGAAGGAGGACTGCACTAAGGTAAAGGAAGCTATTGAGGGGGGAAAAAATCCTTTACAACCCCTTTAAATGGGATTTCCCATTTTACATATATTACAGATTTATCCATCCCTCTCTTGTAAATCTGAAAGGTAAAACATAAAATCAGTTTTAATGTTGTCGCTTACTCTAAATGAGTCCCCAGTAGGCCTGACTTCTGATGTCGATTGTTGGCAGGTAGCTGGAGTTGCAACTCATGGAAGACAGTCATTTAGATACATGCCCCCCCCCCCCCCCCCCTACTCATATTTATCATGCATTCTTGGAATAAAGGCCATTCACAAACTGAGTTTAACTGATTTTCAAAAGCCTGCTCACTGGTCCTTACATCATTTGTAAGAGTTAAAACCCCAACTACAGCCCCCCCTACCCTCTAAGAGGAAGGGGGTTCTTTTACCCCCTTTGGGATTCTAACCTCTCGTAAGATATTCACAACATTGGCTATAAGACTTATGCCGCGTACAGACGGTCGTTTTTTGTGATGAAAAAAAAACGACGTTTTAAATCATGAAATAAAACAACGTTTTTGAAACATCATTTTCAAAAACGACATTGCCTACACACCATCGTTTTTTCACAATGCTCTAGCAAAGCGAGGTTACGTTTCACCACTTTTTTCCATTGAAACTAGCTTCTGGGCATGCGCGGGTTTAAAAACGTCGTTTTTTGGTACACACGGTCAATTTCTGTGAAACAAAAAACAACGTTTTGAAATACGACACAAAAAATTCGAGCATGTTCGAATTTTTTTTTGTCGTTTTTCAGAAGACATAAAACAACGTTTTTCCCCACACACGATCATTTTAAATGACGTTTTCAAAAACGTCGTTTTTTTTCATCACAAAAAACGACCGTCTGTACGCGGCATTAGTGGTGCTCACTTTACCCATTCCTTTGGATATACACTATATTGTCAAAAGTATTGGGACACCTGCCTTTACAAATACATGAACTTACATGGCATTTCAGTCTTAGTCCGTATGATTAAATATTGAGTTGGCACAACCTTTGCAGCTATAACAGCTTTAATTCTTCTGGAAAGGCTGTCCACAAGGTTTAGGAGGGTGTCTATGGGAATGATTGACCATTACCCTGTCACATTAAAGTGGAGTTCCAGCCAATATTTATGTTTATTAAAAGTCAGCAGCTACAAAAAGTGTAGCTGCTGGCTTTTAATAAACAGACACTTACCTGCTCCAGCGTTCCAGCGATGCGCCGGCCGGGGCTCCACTCCTCTCCCCCCCTCCCCTGCCGGCGTCATCATTGTCACTGTGGGCACCCGGCCGTGACAGCTTTCAGCTTCACGGCCGGGCACCCACTGCGCATGTGCGAGCGACACTGCGCATGCGCGCGTGGTGCGGCCCGGCGCTGCGCTGTTTGATTGGACAGGCGATCGCCTAGGACCTGTCACGTGTCCTAGGCGATCGCCTACAGGGAGGGGCTGCCAAACGGCGATTAAGCTTAATCGCCTTTGCAGCCCCTCGGTGGAAGGAGGAAGTGGGACAGGAAGTCCCCTTCTCCTGAAGCCCCCACTCCCCCCCAAAAAAAATTACATGCCAAATGTGGCATGTAAGGGGGTGAGGAGTGGGATAAGCGGAAGTTCCATTTTTGGGTGGAACTCCGCTTTAAGCAACATAATTAGGGTTACATCAATACTAGTATCGGTGCAGATACAGAGCATTTGCACAAGTAATACTCGTGCAAATGCTCTGATGCTTAACTCAATAGCTCCAGGCTCCAGCAGTGAGGGAGTTGGAGGTCTGTTGGAGGCGTCACACGCTCATTCCTAGAAGTCAGTGGGCGGAGAAGACAGAGGGAGTCAGTGGCGTGTTGGAGGCATCAGAACACCACGACGACCACCCTGTATGCCCGCAGTAAGGCTTGTTAGTCGTTACACACAGCCAAGTTATGTTACACACAGCCAAATCAGTGATGCCTTTCAGTGCCCATCAGTGCCGCCTATCAGTGTCACCTATCAGTGCGCATCAGTGCTGCATATCAGTGCCACCTATCAGTGCTGCTTATTAGTGCCTTCTCATCAGTGCCACTCCATCAGTGCCCTTCAGTGCCACCTATCAGTGTTTATCAATGCTTCATATCAGTGCCACCTATCAGTGCTGCTTATAAGTGCCTTTTCATCAGTGCCCTTCAGTGCAGCCTATCAGTGCCCATCAGTGCAGCCTCATCGGCGCAAATCAGTGAAGGAGAAAAATGACGTATTTACAAATTTGCGCTTTAAAACCTGTCACATGATAAAAGTAATTGTTAATCGGTATCGGCGAGTACTTGAAAAAAAGTATCGGTACTTGTCCTCAGTCTTTAAAAAAGTGGTATCAGTGCAACCCTAGTCATAATTCTAACTTCAAATTCAACATATTTGATGACATTGGCATTAAGAAAGGTAGAAATGGGATATGATAATCTCCATCTACTTACTTGTTAGTTGTAGTTAACTGATTCCATGGCGCCTTAGTTTTATATCACAAGACCTAAGCTCTACAATAGGCCTCTGTATTGACTAATCTAATTTTTATTCTGGTAAATCTTTTTGAGTGAAGGATCCCCCATTGCATGAATATCGATGAAGAGTTCTTGAAAACCAAAGCAGAGGGCTGAACAATACTGAGGATTTTGTGGGTAAAGTACAGTATATATAATTATAAACGTACCAAGACAATATCATATCAGCTATTTCACAACAGCATGTTTTCATATCAAATACAGTCTCCTTCTTTATATACATTTATATTCTTATAGGACATACAGTTGCAATAAAAAGTATGTGAACCCTTTTGGAATGATATAGATTTCTGCGCAAATTGGTCATAAAATGTGATCTAATCTTCACAACAATAGACAATCACAGTCTGCTTAAACTAATGACACACAAAGAATTAAATGTTACCATGTTTTTATTGAACACACCATGTAAACATTCACAGTGCAGGTGGAAAAAGTATGTGAACCCTTGGATTTAATAACTGGTTGAACCTCCTTTGGCAGCAATAACTTCAACCAAACGTTTCCTGTAGTTGCAGATCAGACATAACGGTCAGGAGTAATTCTTGACCATTCCTCTTTACAGAACTGTTTCAGTTCAGCAATATTCTTGGGATGTCTGGTGTGAATCGCTTTCTTGAGGTCATGCCACAGCATCTCAATCGGGTTGAGGTCAGGACTCTGACTGGGCTACTCCAGAAGGCGTATTTTCTTCTGTTTAAGCTATTCTGTTGTTGATTTACTTCTATGCTTTGGGTCGTTTTCCTGTTGCAACACCCATCTCCTGTTGAGGTTCAGCTGGTGGACAGATGGCCTTAAGTTCTCTTGCAAAATGTCTTGATAAACTTGGGAATTCATTTTTCCTTTGATGAAAGCAATCCATCCAGGCCCTGATGCAGAAAAGCAGCCCCAAACCATGATGCCCCCTTCACCATACTTCACAGTTGGGATGAGGTTTTGATGTTGGTATGCTGTGCCTCTTTTTCTCCACACATGGGGCCAGATCCACAGAAGAATTACGCCGGCGTATCTATTGATACGCCACGGAATTTCAAATTTCCCGCGTCGTATCTTTGTTTTGTATCTACAAAACAAGATACGACTGCATTTGGGCTCGATCCGACAGGCGTACATCTTAGTACGCCGTCGGATCTTAGGTGCATTTTTCCGGCGGCCGCTAGGTGGCGTTTCCGTCGAATTTCGTGTCGAGTATGCAAATTAGCTAGATACGGCGATCCACGAACGTACGTACGGCCGGTGCATTTTTTTACGTCGTTTGCGTTCGGCTTTTTCCGGCGTATAGTTACCCCTGCTATATGAGGCGTACTCAATGTTAAGTATGGCCGTCGTTCCCACGCCGAATTTTGAATTTTTTGTCGTTTGCATAAGTCGTTCGCGAATAGGGATTTGCGTAGAATGACGTCACCGTCGTAAGCATTGGCTTGTTTGGTTTAATTTCGAGCATGCGCACTGGGATACCCCCAGGGACGGCGCATGCATAGTTGGAAAAAAACGTCATTTACGTCGGGTCAAGACGTATTTACATAAAACACGCCCCCATCACATACATTTGAATTGCGCGCCCTTACGCCGCCAAAGTTACGCTACGCCGCCATAACTTACGGTGGAAATCCTTTCAGGATACCAAAAAAATGTAAGTTACGGCGGCGTAGCGCAGCGTAGAGGAATGTGCCGATCTACCTGGATCTGCCCCATAGTGTTGTGTGTTTCTTCCAAACAACTCAACCTTGGTTTTATCTGTCCACAGAATATTTTGCCAGTACTGCTGTGGAACATCCAGGTGCTCTTGTGCAAACTGTAAACGTGCAGCAATGTTTTTTCCTCTGTGGTATCCTCCCATGAAATCCATTCTTGTTTAGTGTTTTACATATCGTAGATTTGCTAACAGGGATGTTAGCATATGCAAGAGACTTTTGTAAGTCTTTAGCTGACACTCTAGAATTTTTCTTCACCTCATTGAGCAGTCTGCGCTGTGCTCTTGCAGTCACCTTTACAGGACGGCCACACCTAGAGAGAGTAGCAGCAGTGCTGAACTTTCTCCATTTATAGACAATTTGTCTTACCGTGGACTGATGAACAACAAGACTTTTGGAGATACTTTTATAACCCTTTCCAGCTTTACAATTTACAAGTCAACAATTCTTAATCGTAGGTCTTCTGAGAGCTCTTTTGTGCGAGGCATCATTCACATCAGGCAATGCTTCTTGTGAAATGCAAACCCACAACTGGTGTGTATTTTTTTATAGGGCAGGACAGCTGTAACCAACACCTCCAATCTCATCTCATTGATTGGACTCCAGTTGGCTGACACCTCACTCCAATTTGCTCTTGGAGATGTCGTTAGACTAGGGATTCACATACCTTTTCCACCTGCACTGTGAATGTTTACATGGTGTGTTCAATAAAAACATGGTAACATTTAATTCCTTGTGTGTTATTAGTTTAAGCAGACTGTGATTGTCTATTGTTGTGACTTAGATGAAGATCAGGTCACATTTTATGACCAATTTATGCAGAAAGTCATATCATTCCAAAAGGGTTCACATACTTTTTATTGCAACTGTACATTCTCTCCTTTGGTATATGATGTTTCTAGACTGTGTACATCTGTTCAAACAACACACTGGAAGCCAGTGACATGAATAAGTATGTGAAACATCTGCTTCTGAGACCCACTGCTGTACAACAGCTGCTTATATATCCATGTCCAGATAAACGGCAAGAGATTAAAAATGATATACAGTATATACGTGTTTGTGCTAAATACTCTTACATATTCTTATGGAGGACATTAACCATTAATTATTATTTATTATAGAAGAATACATAAACACCCACAGGCAAAGATTTTTAGAGGAAGAAAAGGTTCTGTTTACTGGGGGAACCTTCCATGTAGGACTATAATTCATATTGCCACCATACTACACCTATGATATCATCCCTTTCTGCAAGCCCCATCTCTTGTGTCTTCTGATTTTTTTTGGTAGAAATTGATGCTAGAATGCACATTTGGAAGCTGACCAAAAACAGGGTCAGATGGTTTAAAGCATTTTTTTAATAAATAAAAGGTGCAGTTGTCCTTTAGGCTGGGTATACACTGGTATGACATGACAGCCATCCTACTTTGGATCTGACTTTGCCCTGCGACTTGAAGCCGGCATACGTCCGCCCCATGACGTCACCACCCAGGGCACGATGGGACAGTGACGTCATAAGGGGCGGGGTCACCGGATGACATCACCCGGTGACAATGCCACTTGCCTATATAAGTTGTTGCAGACCGCGCACATGGCATAACAGCGGGAGAGAGCGTGATGTCAACATCTGAAGTAGAGAAGAGGGAAGACAACGGAGAAGACCGGGCCACCGCTAGTAAAAGAGCAGGCAAAAGATAGCGGAGGAGCCCGGCAGAAGGCACCGTAGAGCAGGAGAACAGGAGAGCCGGAGAAGAGGCCGAAGAGAGTGGAGAAGTCGGAATAGACCCTCGAAAACAAAAAAAAGACCCCTGGAGCTGCCTAATAAATTACTTTAAAGGCCTGTCTAGTGTGTTTTTTTTTATTAACACTTTTCTCCCCCAGGTGAATGGGTAGGGGTACGATGTACCCCATACTCGTTCACATAGCGTGGGGGACTGGGATCTGGGGGCCCCCTTATTAAAGGGGGCTCCTGGATTCCCGCAGACCCCGACAACCAACGGCCAGGGTTGTTGGGAAGAGGCCCTTGTCCTCATCTACATGGGGACGGGGTGCTTTGGGTGGGGGGGCCGCAGGGCACCCCCTGCCCCAAAGCACCCACCCCCCCCATGTTGAGGGCATGCGGCCTGGTACAGTTCAGGGGGGGCGCTTGCTTGTCCCCACCCCCTTTCCTGACCATTCTGGCTGCGTGCTTGGATAAGGGTCTGGTATGGATTCTGGGGGGACCCCCACGCCGTTTTTTCCTCTTAAAATCCATAGCAGACCCAAGGGCCTGGTAAGCTCTTGGAGGGGGAACCCATGCCGGTTTTTTATTTAAAATTTGGTGTGGAGTTCCCCTTCAAGATCAGATGAAATAATGAAGGGAACCGGATGCAGACTATGCAGGGACCAGAAGGAGAAGGAGTAAGTTCATAATACTACTTTGCTCTAATTGAAGTTTTTGCAGCTGTACCTCTGAAAAGGGCAGCATGGCGGTAGGTGTAATGAATACTAAAATGATATGATCTTTCTTATGATAATTCCTTGAGTTCTCCTTTAAAGCCCAAAAAACAAACAAACAAACAAATACTTGGGGGCAGACCCTAAAAAATGCATTAAAGATGGTGGAGCCATAAGTCCAGGTCCCTTGGGATTAGGCACTGCACCCAATCCCCCCCCCCTCCCATATAGAGGAGTGTATTTATCCCATAGCATAGGACCCACTAATAATGGGGTACTTTGACGCAGTAAGTGGGCTTAAGCACCATATAGCCATATGGTGTGACCAAATCCCCAATTTTTTTTAAAATGTTTAGGTGTTTTAAATAGCCTTGCAGGAGTTTAATGTCCTTTTTGTAGTGATGCCTGTAGGAGGGAAAGACGAGTGGGGCTTCGTTCCCCCGCATTGCTGGACCATGGAACAGGTCATGCCGCATACACACGATCAGTCCATCAACACAACGACGTGCTGAAAAAAAACGAAGCTCAATGCTTCCAAGCATGCGTCGACTTGATTCTGAGCATGCGTGGATTTTTACCGATGGACGTGCCTACAAACGATCGTTTTTTTCCCATCGGTTAGGAATCCATCGGTTAAATTTAAAACAAGTTGGCTTTTTTTTTAACCAATGGTTATATAACCGATGGCGCCCACACACGATCGGTTTGGACCGATGAAACCGGTCCATCAGACCGTTCTCATCAGTTTAACCGATCGTGTGTACGCGGCATAAGTGTCTGATTATTAAAAGTCAGCAGCTGCAGTATTTGTAGCTGCTGATTTTAACATTTTTATTTTTTTATTTTAGTAAGAACTCCGCTTTAAGGTAAGTGAAATGGGAATTTAAGTGTGAGGGAGGTTGGGGTGAATATAATCCTAGAGATGGATGTAAACTCTGAACTGGAATTAGAAGGTAAGCCTAAAAAAACTCACATAGAAGTAACATGCAAAATCCAGAATATTGCTGCACTCCTTGGTATCTTTATCGAAGCATTAAAATCAAATCACAGGTATGACAGAAACAAGAAAGGTAACGCGTTTCATGCTAAAGTCAGTGCTTACTGAAACCTCATATACACATACATTGCATGAAATATATATATATATATATATATATATATATATATATATATATATATATATATATATATGCATGATAGAAGCATGCTGTATACTTTTTCCTAAGAAATTACAATGTAAATACCTTTTCTTAATCAGCTCCAGCTGCTCTGTGTCAATAAGCAGCTGGTGGGAGTGAGCTCTCTCCCGTCAATGGTATGTGTGTAGCGCTACCCCCGAAGGAGCTGCTGATTTGTTATTGGGATCAGCATACTGAGTTACCTTAGTGTGGCGTATGGGTGCAGTTGGAGAACAAAGCAGTGAGCGAAGGTCCAGACAGTGAATAAAGGGTTTTCCAATGCTTTATTCCAGGCCAAACACGGCCAACATCAACATTAAATGGGAAGAGCAGGTTGATGAAGAAAGGGGAGACCCTTGCAGTGTCAGGCCCGGGTATTAATTGAGCAGTCTTAGCTCAATAGAGTACCAAATTATTATTCGTCGCCACTCTATTTGGAGTGGGTAAAGTGCCCCCAGACAGACCCCTCTCACAAGCCTGGCAGCCGAAGTGTCACTTAGGATTTGCTGGGAGGAACAGATCTCTCTCACAGACCTGGCTCTAGGGCCTCTGCCACAGGCCAATTACTTTAGGTGAGCTAGATGGATAAATGGAGCAAATCCTCCCAGTAGGTTTTAGCATAGGTCACCGCATGACAGCAAAACGTACCTGTCAACATTCCGGTCACTCGATTGGTTCGTTCAAGCCCTGTTGGACAACCTGCCTCCGGGTTCCCCTCAAGCCGACCCCCCAATCGAACGGCACCCAGCCTGAGATCCTCTCAATAGAACTGGGGACCCAGTAAGTCACTGGAGTCCCTTTTTACCACCAGATGAGGGTTTGTGTAGACTGGAATTCTGGCCTGGTGGGCCGCGCTGGCGGAAACTTGCGGATACCTATCACAGATATACCCCTCCCAGCAGGCTTTGCGAGTGAGAATCTTCTCTGATTGGCTGCTGGGGAAAGTTGCTCTGCCAGAACCCCTCTGGTGCCAACTGCTGGCCAGGGATGGTATTGCATCCCTGGAGCACAGACTGATCCAGTGGACGTTTCTGGAGTGACAGAAGTCCCAATTTTAGCAAATTGTGAATGGGAGCAAGGTAACTCTCCCATTCCCCACTAACTTTAGCGTAGTGCCCATACTAAAAGTAAGGGGGCGCTACATGTGTAATTCAGTACCGTTGTCAAACCCCTCATTGACACAGAGCAGTCAAAACTGTGCTGTCACGTGACTGCTCCAAAGCTATTTAAAGTGGAACCCTGATCAAAAACTGCGAGGAGGCAGGCAGGCTCTTTATTGCACAAGAGACATGCAATTTCTCTTCTTTAATAAAATACACCTACCTGCCTGCTCACTGTCTTTTCCGGCATGTAAACTGAACTGTGCATGCGCAGCTTACATCACTAGCACGGCCCCTGTGTACCAGGAAAACTGACACCTGCGTCAGTGAGGGATGGGGCCCATTGAAGGAAAGTTGCATTTAGCTCCACTTTAAGGGCTCGCTCACACCAGATGCTTTGAGACTGCGCTGGGTATAAGACAGGGCAAATAGCCTTGTTTCCTATCAGGCAAGTTTACATCACTGCATTGCAATGGTGTTCACTGACATGCAGTATTTTTTTCAGTACAGAATGGTGTGCACTGGGCTGCGGCAAGTAGAACTTAAAGTGATTGTACAACCTCAAAAATACCCAGTGAAGTGACTGACCTGGTGATACACAGAGATGAAACCACATAAGTTGTACCTGTTTATCTGCAGTGTTCTCTTCTCCACATCCGTTTAAAGTGCTGAACTATAAAGCTTGTCTGAGAGTTCAGAAGAAAAGTGGGTGGAGAGCTGAGGTTACACTCTACAGAGCTCAGTGAGAAGAGTTCTGAGAGCTGATTGGAGGGAAGGGACACATCCCCCTCCACACCCTGCACAAAGGATAAGAGCTGAGGCTGTCAATCGGCTGGAGGTCCCTCCCCAGTCACCATTTTTTTCTCTCAAAAACTTGTCAGAAGTGACTCATACTAATAGCAGAGGGAGGAAGCAGTAGAGAGAAATAATACAGTGCTCCTATTGAGACAAGTACACACTATAGAGGGATGTGCTTTGTTCATATTTCATATCTGAGGTTTACAACCATTTTAATGAAATGCCTCTTTGTAACATTTAAAAATAAATATGCATAGAGAAAAAAAAGGAAAAAATGTAATGGTGTGTTGCACCGAGATTGGCATTTCACACTTTTTACACGACCAGCAGCCATGCATTCAATGCAGCTGCTCCTGTAAATGAGCCCTAAAAAGGTATTTACACTGTGATTTTCATAGAAACAGTATATGGATAATAGGAATGTTTTGGGGCTTTAAATTAGGTACATGGGACCATACAGCTCCATCCCTAATCTATACAAAAAGAGGGGGGGGGGGTTGAACTTTAGATGAGGTATATGACATGGCTTAATCAATTGAGTCAATGTTAAAAAATGTATGTTTATTTTATTAAGAACGATGAGTACCAGTAACAACAGGTAAATACATAGACATATCATTGACATGTTGCAGACCATATATACATCAAAATCATAAGCAATAACATGGCACACATGCATGGTAAAAACAGATGTCCTCCATATCAAAAAATCACTTGAAAAGCAAGATATTAGATATAAACTGGATGAAAAATGGGCATTTCAAATAATCTGGACACAGTGGGCTAGATTCTGGTACATCCGCGTATCTCTGCGGCGGCGTAACGTATCCGATTTACGTTACGCCTCCGCAACTTAGACGGGCAAGTGCTGTATTCTCAAAGCACTTGCTCCGTAAGTTGCAGCGGCGTAGCGTAAATCGGCCGGCGTAAGCCCGCCTAATTCAAATGTGGGACAGGGGGGCGTGTTTTATGTAAATGTTGTGTGACCCGACGTGATTGACGTTTTTCACGAACGGCGCATGCGCCGTCCGTGGAAATCTCCCTGTGTGCATTGCTCCTAATTCGCCGCAAGGACGTATTGGTTTTGACGTGAACGTAAATTACGTCCAGCCCCATTCACGGACGAGTTACGCAAACAACGTAAAATTTTCAAATTTCTTTGCGGGAATGACGGCCATACTTAACATTGGTACGCCGCACTTACGCCACCATATAGCAGGGGTAACTGTACGCTGGGAAAAGCCTAACGTAAATGGCGTAAATGTACTGCGTCGGCCGGGCGTACGTTCGTGAATTCGCGTATCTAGCTAATTTGCATACTCGACACGGAATTTGACGGACGCGCCACCTAGCGGCCAGCGTAAATATGCATTTACGATACGACGGTGTAACACAGTTACGCCTGTCGGAGCTAAGGGAAATCTATGCGTAACTGATTCTAAGAATCAGGCGCATAGATACGACGGCGCAATTCAGAGATACGACGGCGTATCTGGAGATACGCCGTCGTATCTCGGTTGTGAATCTGGCCAAGTTAATCTATAGTATCCAAACGTGTTTTGTGGATTGGTACCAGATGCATTGTTGTTATATTGGCTCTATATAGAGCTGTATTAAAGCAACAAGTGTTTTTTTTTTTTTTTTTTTTTTTTTTATACTGGCTTTTGAAATTTACAAAATGCAGACATTTAATTAAAGGTTTAGCACTTGAAAACACTTTTTGAAAGATAAAAAGATGGGGCCAGATCCTCAAAAGAGATACTCCGACTTAACTGCTGTTCAGTCTGTGTGTAACTTTGGAAACGATCCTCAAAAGGCTTTTTCCAAAGTTAGACAGAAGATCCGGCATGTGTAATTGAATTACACTGCCTAATTTTAGGATGCAGTACCGCATCCGCCGCTGGGGGCATTTCGAGTCGAAATGCCGTTGCTAGTATGCAAATTAGCACTTAAGGCGATCCACAAAGCTTTCTAGCTTCCTTTTTGCGCCGTAAGTGTTATTTTGCAAGTGTAAAATTAGGGCTCGTTTTACAAAGTGTAAAGTTAGTCACACCTTGTAAAGGCCCATTCCAGCGACGGCATTTGGTATGCTTTCCCGAGGGAGAACTCCACGTCAATTTGTAAAAAACAAAACCGGCATGGGTTCCCCCCCAGGAGCATACCAGGCCCTTAGGTCTGGTATGGGTTGTAAGGGGACCCCCCCTACGCCGAAAAATCGACGTAGGGGGTCCCCTACAATCCATACCAGACCCGTATCCAAAGCACGCTACCCGGCCAGCCAGGAAGGGAGTGGGGACGAGCGAGCGCCCCCCCCCCCCTCCTGAGCCGTGCCAGGCCGCATGCCCTCAACATGGGGGGGTTGGGTGCTCTGGGGCAGGGGGGCGCACTGCGGGCCCCCCCACCCCAGAGAACCCTGTCCCCATGTTGATGAGGACAGGACCTCTTCCCGACAACCCTTGCCATTGGTTGTCGGGGTCTGCGGGCGGAGGCTTATCGGAATCTGGGAGTCCCCTTTAATAAGGGGGCCCCCAGATACCGGCCCCCCACCCTAAGTGAATGGATATGGGGTACATCGTACCCCTATCCATTCACCTGGAGGCAAAAAGTAAAAGTTAATAAACACACAACACAAGGCTTTTTAAAATATTTTATTATTCTGCTCCGGACGCCCCCCCTGTCTTCGTTATTAGCTCAATTACCAGGGGGGGCTTCTTCTTCCACTCTCCGGGGGTCTTCCGCTCTCCGGGGGTCTTCCGCTCTCCGGGGGGGCTTCTCCGGACTCCGGGGGGGCTTCTCCGGACTCCGGGGGGCTTCTTCCATCTTCTCCCCTCTTCCGCTCTTGACTCGGCGAACCCCGGTTCTTCTGCAGCTCTCCGGTGCCTTCTTCTTCAGCGCTGGCTGCCTGCTATGTTTGTGTGTTAGCTCGATTTCAAACAGGCAGCCGGCGCGGTCTTCTGTGACGCCAGGGTCTTCTGGTCTTCCGATGTTGCCTCGTCGCCTGTTGTCGCTGTAATGATGGAAGCGCGCCTTGCATCACATTTATATAGGCATCACCGTCCCATCATGCTCCGGTAGGTACCCACGTGGTGGGTGCACGTGGATAGGCACCCACCACGTGGGTACCTACCGGAGCATGATGGGACGGTGATGCCTATATAAATGGGATGCAAGGCGCGCTTCCATCATTACAGCGACAACAGGCGACGAGGCAACATCGGAAGAACAGAAGACCAGAAGACCCTGACGCCACAGAAGACCGCGCTGGCTGCCTGTTTGAAATCGAGCTAACACACAAACATAGCAGGCAGCCAGCGCTGAAGAAGAAGGCACCGGAGAGCTGCAGAAGAACCGGGGTTCGCCGAGTCAAGAGCGGAAGAGGGGAGAAGATGGAAGAAGCCCCCCGGAGTCCGGAGAAGCCCCCCCCGAAGAGCGGAGAAGACCCCCGGAGAGCGGAGAAGACCCCCGGAGAGCGGAAGAAGAAGCCCCCCCTGGTAATTGAGCTAATAACGAAGACAGGGGGGGCGTCCGGAGCAGAATAATAAAATATTTTAAAAAGCCTTGTGTTGTGTGTTTATTAACTTTTACTTTTTGCCTCCAGGTGAATGGATAGGGGTACGATGTACCCCATATCCATTCACTTAGGGTGGGGGGCCGGTATCTGGGGGCCCCCTTATTAAAGGGGACTCCCAGATTCCGATAAGCCTCCGCCCGCAGACCCCGACAACCAATGGCAAGGGTTGTCGGGAAGAGGTCCTGTCCTCATCAACATGGGGACAGGGTGCTCTGGGGTGGGGGGGCCCGCAGTGCGCCCCCCTGCCCCAGAGCACCCAACCCCCCCATGTTGAGGGCACGCGGCCTGGCACGGCTCAGGAGGGGGGGGGGGCGCTCGCTCGTCCCCACTCCTTTCCTGGCCGGCCGGGTAGCGTGCTTTGGATACGGGTCTGGTATGGATTGTAGGGGGACCCCCTACGTCAATTTTTCGGCGTGGGGGGGTCTCCTTACAACCCATGCCAGACCTAAGGGCCTGGTATGCTCCTGGGGGGGGAACCCATGCCGTTTTTTTCTTTGAAAATTGGCATGGAGTTCTCCCTCAGGAATGCATGCCGATGTCATTTTTTTTTCCCCGACGCAACTTTAAGCCGTCGCGATCCTCAAAAACTCGGCGTAACGTAACTTCGCGCATGCGCAGTACGGCCGGCGCGGGAGCGCGCCTCATTTAAATGGGACTCGCCCCATTTGAATAGGAACGCCTTGCGCCGGCGGAATTTTAGTTACACAGCCTGAAATTTCTAGATAAGTGCTTTGTGGATCAGGCACTTAGGTAGAAACTTTAAGGCAGTGTAACTTAAATTGGATTTTTTAAGTTACGTCAGGTTTTTGTGGATCTGGCCCTAAAAGTGCATTTTATATACAACTATATAGATCAGACCAAAATATGGGACAAATGAGGAGGAAAGAGCGACATTGTTCCAAATCAGGGACAGTCCCTCCAAATCAGGGACAGTTGGGAGCTATGCCAAAGTGCATTGTGCAAAGATGTACAGTATACAACGTGTAGGAGCAGTGGGGGGAAGGGGGGCGGGGGCGCAACACCTTATATGTATGTTTATTAGCTGTTGCCCTCTTTTGTTTATATTTTTTTTTGCAGCCATTATGACACATCATTAAAATTTTGTAAATAAGAACTACCTGAATCTGATGTATCTACCTTCCAGGAAGCCTCCCCTTTTTGGGTGTGGAACGGCCATGCTGCATTATGCTCCTCTGTGGCAAACGCTGTCGCCATCTTCCGTTCTGCATCTTGCAAATCCACCGTTGTCCTTCCCGCTGGGCCGTGGTTTTGCGGAACTGTTCTACAATAAACTGTTACTGACGCTGTATGTTTCAGATGCTGTATGTTTCCTGCTCTTATGCTGACAAGGACTGTTTACAACCATACATTGATCCGCGATAATTTTATGACCACTGACAGGTTAACATTGATTTACAATGACATCTGAAATTCATTGGGATATATTAGGCAGCAAGTAAACATGTTGTCTATGAAGCATACTCATTTTAGAAACTAGAGCTTATGGAGATTATAGGCACATACACATCAATTCAAAATGTTAAAAAACATGATAATCTTGATTTAACAATGTCATAAAATCTTACATGGTCATCAAAAGATCATCAATCTCCACAGCCAGAAGTAACTACAGTGGGCAAAACTTGACCACGGAGCAATGAACAAAGGTGGCCTGGTCTGATGAATCACGATTTCTTTTTCATGATGTGGATGGCCAGGTGTGTGTGTGTCATTTACCTGGGAAAGTGATGGCACCAGGATGCAGTATGGGAAAAAGACAAGCCGGCGAAGGCAGTTTAATGCTTTGGGTAATGTTTTGCTTGGAAACCTTGGGTCCCGCCATTAATGTAAGGTTACTTGACACATACAACCTACCTTAACATTGTTGCTGACCAAGTACATCCCTTCATGGAAACAGTATTCCCTGATGGCAGTGGCCTCTTTCAGCAGGATAAAAAAAATGTTCAAGAATGGTATGAGGAACACAACAATGAGTTTGAGGCATTGACTTCGCCTCCAAATTCATACGTTTTTCAATTCATTTAAACAAGACTGATCCTTGCAGGCCCCACCTCACAACCTACACGACTTATGCCGTATACACACGATCGGACATTCCGACAACAAAACTACAGATTTTTTTTCCGACGGAATGTTGGCTCAAACTTGTGTCGCATACACACGGTTGGATTTTCCGACAACAAGCTCACATCGAACATTTGTTGTCGGAAATTCCGACTGTGTTTATGCGGCATTAGGCTCCATTCACACTTTGCGAATTGGGCATAGTCAACATGAATTGGGCATAGTCAACATGATTTTGCCTGTGATTGCTGGTGCCATTATACCTTAATATCACCCCAAATACAATGTGATTCTGCTGCAATTGTTGCACAGCAGGATTGTGCGTCAAATTGTGCCTTTCAAAATCGCGTGAAGCTTGTTGTGCATCTTTTAAAGTAGTGTGGTTCAAATGAATGGACTGAAATTGCCCTGCACCCAGATTGCATGCAAATCGCAGAGGAATGCTGCTCACTGGGGAGGTAAAGGGGCATGTTGAAAGTCCTGCCTACAACTGTGGTCATTGGGGCAAATCCTCAAAAAACCTGCCTAACTTAACTTTTAGCAGTTAAGTTACACTGGCGGAAAATTTCTACCTAAGTGCCCGATCCACAAAGCACTTACCTAGAAATTTTCGGCTGTGTAACTTAAGTGCCTCCGTCGCAAGTCGGTCTTCTCATCCAGGGGGCGATGACAATTTAAATGAGGCGCGCTCCCGCGCCGGACGTTCTGCGCATGCGTGTGACGTCATTTTCCCCGACGGGCAGCGCGCAAAATTACGTTACGTCGGGCTTTGTGGATTGCGACGGGACAATAAAGTTGCGTCGGGAAAAAAAAAAGTTACGCGGCGAAAAATAAAATTTGAAATTTAAAAAAAATAGCGGCGATCGAAAAAAAGGTATGTTTTTACAAGGTGTTACTAGTTTACACCTTGTAAAAGCATCCCTAATTTTACGCATGAAAAACGTAACTTACGCAGAAAACACATAGCTAAAAAGCATTGTGGATCTGCCTAAGTACTCATTTGCATACGCAAAGCGGCATTTCGACTCGAAATGCCCCCAGCGGCGGATGCGGTACTGCATCTTAAGATCTGACAGTGTAAGTGTCTTACAGATGTCAGATCTTGGGCCAGATTCACGTAGCGCAGCGGATCTATAGATCCGCTCGTTCTACGTGAATTAAGATCCGCTCCCGCAAGTTTAGGAGGCAAGTGGCTAATTCACAAACAACTTACCTCCAAACTTGCGACGGCGGATCCTAAATCCCCCGGCGGAATTCAAATTCCGCGGCTAGGGGAGTGTACTATTTAAATCAGGCGCGTTCCCGCGCCGATTTAAATGAGCAGGCGCTGTCCGCGAAATTTCCCGGCGTGCATTGCTCCCACTGACGTCGCTAGGACGTCAGTGGTTGCGACGCTTACGTAAACGACGTCCGTCCGTATTCGAGAACGACTTACGCAAACGACGTTAAAAAATTCAAATTCGACGCGGGAACGTCGGCTATACTTAACATTGGCTGCGCCTGATAAAAGAAAGGGGAGGTATATGACGGAAAACCGCTACGGAAACTATGTAAGAACACTGCGACGGGTCCGTGTACGTTCGTGAATTTGCGTATCTCGCTGATTTACATATTATTTATCGTAAATCAGCGGGAGCGCCCCCGGCGCCATTTTTAAATTGAAAAAAAGATCCGACAGTGTAACACAGTGTAACACTGTCGGATCTAGCCCTATCTATGCGTATCTGATTCTATGAAACAGGCGCATAGATAGGACCAGTTTACGTCAGAGATACGATGGTGTATCTGTAGATACACCGTCGTATCTCTTTGTGAATCTGGCCCCTTATGCCTATCTTTGGAAAAATCCTTCTGTGGATCAGTTCCAAAGATAGGCACAGGGATACGCAGGCGGAACAGCAGTTCCGCCTGCGTATCTCTTTTGAGGATTTGGCTCATTGAGCCTATCATCAGCCTGTTCTGCAAAGGTGAGCAAATTGCCCCTTACATTGGTGGTCAGTGTAAATTCCTTCTTACATTTGTGGTCAGTGTAAATTCCCCCTTACATTGGTGGTTACTGTGAATGCTCCTATTACATTGGTGGTCAGTGTAAATTCCTTCTTACATTTGTGGTCAGTGTAAATTCCCCCTTACATTGGTGGTTACTGTGAATGCTCCTAATACATTGGTGGTCAGTGTAAATCCCCCCTCACATTGGTGGTCAGTGTAGAATCCACAACTATATAAATAAAGATTTCCAGCTTTTCTCTACACAATTCAGAATTTGCCACATCGTACTACCTCCCAACTAATACCGAGCCACTGAGAGCCTGGGCCAGCAGCTATTGCCCCCTCCACAACCCAGTGGTCCTGCTAGTGCTGGAGGGGCAGAGTACACAGCTGTGAATGATCCTGGTGTTTGATCGCTCGGTTCTCAGTCTGATGCCTCGTACACACGACCGTTTTTCTCGGCAGAAAGAAAACAATGTTTTTCCCGATTGGATTCCTCTCAAGTCTGCCTTGCATACACACGTTCAGGCCAAATACCGCCCGTCCAAAGTGCAGTGACATACAACACGTACGACGGGACTATAAAGGGGAAGTTACATTCAAACGGCTGCTTAGGTTGATCCTCGTCTTAGTAAAAGTTTGGTGAGAAACGATTTGCGCTTTTCATGCGCTGCATTAAACGATGCAATAATTTGCAGCGTGACGAATGTGATATCTCCATTAGGAACGCCAATTTTACCAGAAAGAGCGCTCTCATTTCATACTTGATTCTGAGCATGTGCATTTTTTTTCCCCTCGGAAAAGCATACACACGACCGGTTTTCCAGACAGGAAAAAGTCCGCTGGGAATCCCGACGGAAAAAAAGAAAGCTGGTTCTCTTTTTTTTTCCGGCAGTTTTCTCGACAGGAAAACTGCAATGGAGCATAGACATGTCCGGGAAAACCTCTCATGGGAAAACTGGTTGTGTGTACAAGGCATTAGAGCTGGTGTGGGACAGATGCAGCATCCACTTAGGTAAGTATGATTCTAAAATAAAAACAATTCCCATACTTCTCTTTTAAGACTAAAGATCCTTTTTAAATTGTATTGTAACTATAGTGTCTCCCTTTCCCAGATAGCAAGGATAACGTGCCACAAATTTGTGGCAGTGTTGAAATGTAAGGCTGTTAAAGCGGAGTTCCACCCAAAAGTGGAACTTCCGCTTTAAGCACTCCTCCCCCCCTTACATGCCACATTTGGCATGTAATTTTTTTTTTGGGGGGGGGGGAGTGGGTGACTACTTTAGAGAGGGACTCTAGTCTCACTTCCTCCTTCCACCTATGGGCCGCCTAGGCGACTCCTCCTCTCCCCCTAAGCGGCCCCTCCCTCTCGGCAATCTTCTGGGACATGTGACAGGTCCCAGAAGATTGCCTGTCCACAGGGAGAGGGCAGCGCGTGCCCAGCCGTGAAGCTGCAATCTGTCATGGCCAGGTGCCCACAGTTCCAATGGAAGCGCCGAGGACAGGGGGAGGAGCGGGGCTGTTAGTGTGTGTTTATTAAAAGTCAGCAGCTAACTTTTTGGAGCTGCTGACTTTTAATAAACAAAAAATGCCTGGAACTCCGCTTTAACTTGCTGCACATTTTCATTGGCAAGTTGTACACTTGAAGAGCACTTGAAGCACAAGTTCTAGGTGACACTTTTCCAAATTGTAGCAAGTTTGGGAGGCAAGTCTCTAGCAAGAGCAAAGTTGCAGTGGTGAGCAACGATGAGCTCCACCGTGTTCGCATCGTACACGTGCAGAGCCCGCCAGGAAGTGTGCACGGCGCTGCGCTAATCACAGCCAGGGAGACATTGTCCCGATGCTCGGCTTCAGAGATCAGGAAATGTCTCCCTGGCTGTGATTAGCGCAGCGACATGCAGACTTCCTGGCGGGCTCTGCACGTGTACGATGCGAACACGCTGGAGATCATCCCTAGTGGTGAGTCTACAGCAAGAGCTCTGCAAATCTACAGCATGAAAATTCAGTCACAGTGACCCCTGTGGTGGGATGACTGTTGCAGACCATAACTGAACCAGAACTTGCAGCACACTTGCAGAATGTTTGCAAAGAAAGTTGATCTGGAGTCATGCAATGTGGATTTGCTGCAATTGTGCAACAAACTTGTGAAGCCTGGCAAGTCTAGCAATAGCTTAGCAAGTCATTTCCAAACTTGGAGCAGATTGCTTTCTATCTGGGATATTTCGTGACTGTGAGTCCTCCAGCCTTCCAGCAGTGGGCCAGATTCAGGTAGGGGCGCGCAAAACTGCGGCGGCGTAACGAATGACATTTACGTTACGCCTCCGCAAGTTTTACGGGCAAGTGCTTGATTCACAAAGCACTTGCCTGTAAAGTTGCGGCAGCGTAGCGTAAAAGGGGCCGGCGTAAGCGCGCATAATTCAAATGATCCCGTAGGGGGCGTGGATCATTTAAATTAGGCGCGTTCCCGCGCCGAACGTACTGCGCATGCGCGGTCCCTAAAATTTCCCGACGTGCATTGCGGTAATTGACTTTGCAAGGACGTCATTGGTATCGACGTGAACGTAAATGGCGTCCAGCGCCATTCACGGACGACTTGCGCAAACAACGTAAAATTTTGAAATCGCGACGCGGGAACGACGTCCATACTTAACATTGGCTGCGCCTCCTAATAGCAGGAGCAGCCTTACGGCGAAAACGACGTATGCAAACGACGTAAAAAAAGAGCGCCGGCCGCACGTACGTTTGTGAATCGGCGTAAGTATGCAATTTGCATACTCTACGCTGACAACTACGGGTGCGCCACCTAGCGGCCAGCGTCAGAATGCGCCCTAAGATACGACGGCATTAGAGACTTATGCCAGTCGTATCTTAGGCTACAGTCGGCGTATCTAGCTTTCTGAATACAGAAAGTAGATACGTCAGCGCTAGTTAGCAATTACGCTGCGTATCTATGGATACGCAGGCGTAATTGCTCTCTGAATCTACCCCAGTATTTATGGGATAAATGAAACCTTCAGATTGCTGAGTTCTACCCAGGGACGTTACCACAGAGAATATTAAAGGGGTGTTCCAGCCTTTTTTTTAAGTTTATTAAAAGTCAGCAGCTACAAAAAGTGTAGCTGCTGGCTTTTAATAAACAGACACTTACCTGCTCCACAGTTCCAGCGACGCTCCGCTCCTCGCCCCCCTCGCATGCGCGAGCGGCGTGGCGCCGTCCGATTGGACAGGCGCTCGCCTACATGGAGGGGCTGCAATAAGGCGATTAAGATATTCGCCTTACCAGCCCCTCGGTGGAAGGAGGAAGTGGGACAGGAATTCCCACTCCTCCTGAAGCCCCCACTCCCCCCCCCCCCCCATGTAAGGGGGCAAGGAGTGGATTAAGCGGATGTTCCATTTTTAGGTGGAACTCCGCTTTAAAATATGGAGGAGGGGGGCTGAGAGTCAGGGAAAGTGTGTTAGTGAGTAAAGCACAGCATTGTGGAAAATGTAGTTCTCCCCCCTCATTCACTCCACTGTAGTTCTATACTGAGCACTGCACGCAGACGGCCTGCAACAGCACAGGGGCAGCCATTGCACAGGGAGGAGATGGGGAGGACAGCTAATAAAAAGTAAGTTTCTGTGTGTCTGTACAGCAGCTGCTTATGTCTGCTCCGTGAACACTCTGTGCACGTTGCTTCCATGTCTTTATTTTTTTACACACAAACCCCAGCAAAGGTGGAAATGTGCTTCAAGCGCAATAAAAACAAAACAGGCAGAACTTTCCCAATGACTGATGCAAAGTGGAAGTCCTCCTGGTGACGTCATCTTCTGGCGCCCCCTCCCTCAGGCACAGACGTCCGGGAGTGGGCGGGGCCGGCGTGGAAGGTTGCCCTGGGAAGTGGTGCGAGGCGGAAGGAGGAGAGTGAGGAAGGTGACAGAGCAGAGCCCGGGCTCCTCCTCACGTGTGTGGGGCACAGACAGGCTGGCAGAGCCATGACCTGTGTGCCAGGCACGGTGCCCCTGCACAGAGAAGGCAGACTGTCCTGTGTGTGAGGGAAGCCTTATCTCCAGGTACTTGTTGTGTCTGTGTATATGTCACTTCTGTATGTATATGTCACGCATTCAGGAAGCCCAGGTCTACACTTGTGTATATATGTCACTCCTGTGTGTTTGTATATGTTACACATTCTGGAAGTGTATGGGAAGAAGGAAGCCTAGGGTCAGTCCTGTGTGTATGTCACTCCTGTGTGTATATGTCACACATTCAGGAAGTGTATTGGAAGAAGGAAACCTAGGGTCACTCCTGTGTGTATTGTGTATATGTTACACCTGTGTGTGTTTATATATATGTCACACGTGTGTGTGTGTATATGTCACACGTGTGTGCGTGTATATGTCACACGTGTGTGCGTGTATATGTCACACGTGTGTGCGTGTATATGTCACACGTGTGTGCGCGTGTATATGTCACACGTGTGTGCGCGTGTATATGTCACACGTGTGTGCGCGTGTATATGTCACACGTGTGTGCGCGTGTATATGTCACACGTGTGTGCGCGTGTATATGTCACACGTGTGTGCGCGTGTATATGTCACACGTGTGTGCGCGTGTATATGTCACACGTGTGTGCGCGTGTATATGTCACACGTGTGTGCGCGTGTATATGTCACACGTGTGTGCGCGTGTATATGTCACACGTGTGTGCGCGTGTATATGTCACACGTGTGTGTGCGTGTGTATATGTCGTACGTACGTGTGTGCGTGTGTATATGTCGTACGTACGTGTGTGCGTATATATGTCGTACGTGTGTGTGTGTGCGTATATATGTCGCACGTGTGTGTGTGCGTATATATGTCGCACGTGTGTGTGTGCGTATATATGTCGCACGTACGTGTGTGTGCGTATATATGTCGCACGTACGTGTGTGTGCGTATATATGTCGCACGTACGTGTGTGTGCGTATATATGTCGCACGTACGTGTGTGTGCGTATATATGTCGCACGTACGTGTGTGTGTGTGCGTATATATGTCGCACGTGTGTGTGCGTATATATGTCGCACGTGTGTGTATGTTACATATTCGGGAAGTGTATGGGAAGAAGGAAGCCTAGGGTCACACCTGTGTGTATGTCACGCCTGTGTGTATTGGAAGAAGGAAGCCTAGGGTCACACCTGTGTGTATTGGAAGAAGGGAGCCTAGGGTCACACCTGTGTGTATTGGAAGAAGGAAGCCTAGGGTCACACCTGTGTGTATTGGAAGAATGAAGCCTAGGGTCACACCTGTGTGTATTGGAAGAAGGGAGCCTAGGGTCACACCTGTGTGTATTGGAAGAAGGAAGCCTAGGGTCACACCTGTGTGTATTGGAAGAAGGGAGCCTAGGGTCACACCTGTGTGTATTGGAAGAAGGGAGCCTAGGGTCACACCTGTGTGTATTGGAAGAATGAAGCCTAGGGTCACACCTGTGTGTATTGGAAGAAGGGAGCCTAGGGTCACACCTGTGTGTATTGGAAGAATGAAGCCTAGGGTCACACCTGTGTGTATTGGAAGAAGGGAGCCTAGGGTCACACCTGTGTGTATTGGAAGAAGGGAGCCTAGGGTCACACCTGTGTGTGTGTATTGGAAGAAGGAAGCCTAGGGTCACACCTGTGTGTATTGGAAGAAGGGAGCCTAGGGTCACACCTGTGTGTATTGGAAGAAGGGAGCCTAGGGTCACACCTGTGTGTATTGGAAGAAGGGAGCCTAGGGTCACACCTGTGTGTATTGGAAGAAGGGAGCCTAGGGTCACACCTGTGTGTATTGGAAGAAGGGAGCCTAGGGTCACACCTGTGTGTATTGGAAGAAGGGAGCCTAGGGTCACACCTGTGTGTATTGGAAGAAGGGAGCCTAGGGTCACACCTGTGTGTATTGGAAGAAGGGAGCCTAGGGTCACACCTGTGTGTATTGGAAGAAGGGAGCCTAGGGTCACACCTGTGTGTATTGGAAGAAGGGAGCCTAGGGTCACACCTGTGTGTATTGGAAGAAGGGAGCCTAGGGTCACACCTGTGTGTATTGGAAGAAGGGAGCCTAGGGTCACACCTGTGTGTATTGGAAGAAGGAAGCCTAGGGTCACACCTGTGTGTATTGGAAGAAGGAAGCCTAGGGTCACACCTGTGTGTATTGGAAGAAGGGAGCCTAGGGTCACACCTGTGTGTATTGGAAGAAGGGAGCCTAGGGTCACACCTGTGTGTATTGGAAGAAGGGAGCCTAGGGTCACTTCTGTGTGTATTGGAAGAAGGGAGCCTAGGGTCACACCTGTGTGTATTGGAAGAAGGGAGCCTAGGGTCACACCTGTGTGTTTTGGAAGAATGAAGCCTAGGGTCACACCTGTGTGTATTGGAAGAATGAAGCCTAGGGTCACACCTGTGTGTATTGGAAGAAGGGAGCCTAGGGTCACACCTGTGTGTATTGGAAGAATGAAGCCTAGGGTCACACCTGTGTGTATTGGAAGAATGAAGCCTAGGGTCACACCTGTGTGTATTGGAAGAATGAAGCCTAGGGTCACACCTGTGTGTGTATTGGAAGAAGGGAGCCTAGGGTCACACCTGTGTGTATTGGAAGAAGGGAGCCTAGGGTCACACCTGTGTGTTTTGGAAGAATGAAGCCTAGGGTCACACCTGTGTGTATTGGAAGAATGAAGCCTAGGGTCACACCTGTGTGTATTGGAAGAAGGGA
Organism: Rana temporaria; assembly: GCF_905171775.1. Classification (NCBI taxonomy): domain Eukaryota; kingdom Metazoa; phylum Chordata; class Amphibia; order Anura; family Ranidae; genus Rana; species Rana temporaria. Next base: position 58,647,352 of record NC_053493.1, on the reverse strand, counting down.
GCCTAGGGTCACACCTGTGTGTATTGGAAGAATGAAGCCTAGGGTCACACCTGTGTGTATTGGAAGAATGAAGCCTAGGGTCACACCTGTGTGTATTGGAAGAATGAAGCCTAGGGTCACACCTGTGTGTGTATTGGAAGAAGGGAGCCTAGGGTCACACCTGTGTGTGTATTGGAAGAAGGGAGCCTAGGGTCACACCTGTGTGTGTATTGGAAGAAGGGAGCCTAGGGTCACACCTGTGTGTATTGGAAGAAGGAAGCCTAGGGTCACACGTGTGTGTGTGTGTGTGTGTGTATTGGAAGAAGGAAGCCTAGGGTCACACGTGTGTGTGTGTGTGTGTGTGTGTGTGTGTGTGTGTATTGGAAGAAGGGAGCCTGGGGTCACTCCTTTGTGGGTCAGGAATGCTCACCTGTCCCCAACCTGCAGACAACATGCACTGCTCTTCATCAGACACACGCAGGGTTTCCATAATTCTTAATGACACTCTCACACAGCGACTAATGTGGCGCTAGGGTTGCCACCTCATCCCTTTATACCTGAACACATATGAATTACGCAGGTTCTGAGGCTAATTTATTGCAGATAAGTCACCAAGTGAGTTTAATTACCACCTTTACCGCTTGCTGCCCAGCCGCCGTCGTTATACTGCGGCAGGTCGGCCAGTTCCCGCAAATCTCATTAGCTGTACGCCGGTCCCTTTATTGATGTGTGTGGCTGGTGGCTGTGATGTCCGCCGGCCACCCACGATCGCTCCACAAATAGCCAGAACGGGGTTCTGTAAATGTAAACAAACAGATCCCCGTTCTGACAGCGAATTACCGAGTGATCGTCTGTTCCTAGTGATCAGGAACAGCTATCTCTCTGTACTCCCAGTCAGTCCCCTCCCCTCACAGTTAGAAACACCTCCCAGGGAACACATTTAACCCCTTGATTGCACCATAGTGTTAACCCCCTTCCCTGCCAGTGCCATTTACACAGTAATCTGTGCATTTTATAGCAGTGATTTCTGTATAACTGTCACTGGTCCCAAAAAAGTGTCTGCTCTGTCCGCCGCAATGTCGCAGTCCTGCTAAAAATCACTGATTACTAGTAAAACATTAATAATAATAAAAATGCCATAAATCTGTACCTTAGTTTGTAGACGCTATAACTTTTGCGCAAATCAATCAATATACACTTATTAAATTTTTTTTTTTTTTTACCAAAATTATGTAGAAGAATACATATTGGCCTAAACTGATGAAGACATTTATTATTATATTTTTTTTCCAGATATTTATTATAGCAAAAAGTAAAAAATATTGTTTTTTTCTTTTCAATATTGTTGGTGTTTTTTTTGTTTAAAGCGCATCAAAATCAGACCAAAGTAGTGCAGGGACTACTTTAAAGTCGCATAGATATGAACGTTACTCATTGGAAATCATGGGGTATGGCTTGTCATGTGACTTTGCAGTCACAGGACATGTCGCATAAGTGTGAAATGGGCCTTATCTGGCCTTTACAAGCAGCTGACGTTAGTGTTAAAAATCAATTCAAATAAAAAAATAACATTTAAAATTAAAGCGCCCTCATTCCCATGTGCTCATGCACAAATAGGTCCTGCATGCATATGTAAATGGTGATTGCACCACAAGTGAGATATCGCCACAAACGTCAAAGCGAGAGGAGTCCTTTTAGTGCCAGACCCCCTGTTTAACTTTAAACTAGTAACTTGTAAAAGCGTTTAAAGCGTTGCCTGTGCATATTTTTAGGTACTGTAATTTGGCGCTGTTCCACAGGTGGATGCAATAATGAGTGATACATTTATTTACTCAGCGTAAAATCTTTTATACTCTACCAAACAATTTTATTAAAATGTATTTTTCTCAAAAAAATTTGCATTTGAAAAACTGCTGCGCAAATATCGTCTGATCTAAAAATATGCAATGCCCACCATTTTATTCTGTAGGGCCTCTGCTAAAAAAAAAAAAAAAAACACATAATGTTTGAGGGATTGAAGTACATTTCTAGCAAAAAATTTAGGAGAGGAATACCAAAATTGGCACGGACTGCAAGTGGTTTTAAGGGTAACTCCACTTTCATGAAAAAATAATGTAACAAGTAAAAAAAATTAAATAATGTAGCATATACAATTGTAACACAAGACACATTGTAATTGGATGTTAGTAAGATAATACGAAACATACAATGTTTAATTGCCATTATCACCTCTTTTTGTGTATAAAGATCATGCCACTGTATTTAATTTTATATAACTGCCAGGAATTGCACAAGAAAGTGCTTCAAACTTGAAAAATAAGCTAGAGGAAAACTTCTACTAATTGCAGGTGCAATGATGTTTAGGCTCCTGCAAAAAAATAAAAAAAATAATAATAAATGCTCATATTTTTTTTCACCTGCAAAATCATGTGCATTTATCTTAAAAATGTACCTCCAGATGCTTGCTTGCTGTTTATTTTCAGAGCTTCTGCTGATCTCCAAAACTCTAGCATTTTATTAGGCAATTATGAACAAATCAAATAACTGTCCTGCTCCATACACTATTGACCAGCTCTGTAGTTGGTAGTCTTCTTGTTGGGGGGTTTTAAGATCTCTAGGTTCTCTGAAGATAAACTGAGCTTGCAGGCAGGTACCTCGGGCCACCTTGCAATAGAAGGTGAGCTCACAGCTTTCCTTTAAAAATGATCTTCGTTTTACCTATACTTTTTGTTTTTCTTTAGATGAATCTACGTTTCCCCCGAGCTCTAGTGGGACAATGCAATCCAAGAAAACTCTACAAAGCAAAACCCATTTCAGGACCATTGCCCCAAAAGTTGCACCAAAGATTGTTTCCCCCTGCCCTCCATCTTTCTCGCCCTCTGTGGCAGACATCACTGCCTCTAATGTAAAACCTTTGATTATGCAAACTCAAAACTATGCTTTAATGAAAGTCACTGGCCAAGATGGCACTTTTTCCTTAGTAGCTTTGCCACAAGTCTCTCCATCAATGGGAGGACAAGTCATTCAAACTACTGGCATACCTTTGCAGGAAAATTTGAAATTGCCCATTCCAAGGTACCAGCCTAACCGAAAGTTATTGTCCAAAAAGTCAAGTGTACTAAACAGAACAAAATTAGAAAAATCTGCTGTAGGTAAAATTGAAGACAATAAGGAGAGCATTATAAAACCAGATCCTAAAGAGTCGTCGGCACCAATACCTGCTTCTGTGACCACTTCTGAAGGGGTTGTCTCTCAAAGTGGCATGTTTCCAGGTGGTGGAACACAAGTTTCTAACGTAACAAACTCAGACTTGCCATGCATTGATAAAGCGGCTCCTTCAATTATACCTGCAACTAGTCCTGCAAAGCTCAGTGCTGTCCTTGAAAGTAAAGCTGTCCCGAATGACAGCGGGACTCCCGTGAAATGCAAAAATGCCAAAGTGACTGATTCAACAAATCCTGCAGCAGTTCTCTCTCCGGTGGTTTTTGGCAGTCCGGTTCATCTGCTTTCATCTGTGCCAAGGGGAAAACTGCCCATCTTGCCTTACTCAAAAATCAAGAAATCAATTATTTCGAATTGTAAACAGCCAGCAGGTCCTTCCAAGTCACCGCAGCCAAATGTAGTGCAAAGTGGAATGCAGTTATCGGCAAGTGATGTCAGGGCTTCTCCATCAGTCAGTATATCACAAGTTCCCATGATGGGTAGTCCATTCAAACCAGTCCCTAAACTCAATGGTGATTTAAACCAACAGAATTGTGTCCCAAGTAAGAAAAGAGTGAAAAAACGAAAAGCTTCAAGTGAACTTTTGTGGTATCAGAATAAAATGAGACTGGTTGGAAATCGGCTCATTATGTGCAAGGAAAGGGTCAGATCTCAAGCTGCGGAGGCCAGTGAAAAAAAGAATGCAATAGTGAAGAAATACAGGAGCATTATGCCAAAGCCTTTTGTTGACATTCAGGGCTTGGCATCACTCAGCGGCTCTTCCTCTGTACTACAATCTCAGACAGGCGAATCTGTCCTTAGAAATCGGATGATAGGTGTTAGAACACATAGGTGGAGGCAGAGCGACACTTTGGCAGTGGCTGAAAATAACTGTAAATTGTCTTCCTTGTCTGCAAAACCGTTCTATAAATGTCACATTTGTGATCATAGCTTTCAGTTTAAACACCATCTGCAAGACCACCTAAACAGTCACAGCAACAAGAGACCCTACCATTGCCGATTATGTCGCAAGGCCTATGTGCATTCAGGCAGCCTGAGCACACATATGAAGCTCCATCACAGTGACAGCCGCCTCAAAAAGCTGATGTGTTGTGAGTTTTGTGCCAAGGTGTTCGGACACATCCGTGTATATTTTGGTCATCTCAAAGAAGTGCACCGCGTTATCATCAGCACAGAGTCATCTGCTAAACAGGTGGAAAGGAAAAGTCAAACTCACAAAAAAGAAGCACATCTTTTAGATGGGTAAGTGTTCATTATATATGCATTCAATTTGGAATCTTAAAACCCCTAACTTGGAGACATGGAAAGTTGAGTTGTAAGATTCCAGTGTCTGATATGTGTTCAGTAATGGTTTTGTAAGGAGTCATAAAATCCCCAAATAACTTTGCAAATAGTCAAGTGGTTAAAATGTATGTATACCCAAAACTTTTTTTTTTTAAGCATCAGTAAACCCACATAATGGACATTTTATCAATAAATTGTATTACATGCTGTTCATACTCGGTCACTATGAGATTTGTTTTCTGTGTTCTGCAAAAATATTGATTGATGCTGTTCTGTCAAAGATTAACTGAACTCTGGAAGCTGTGCCCAAAAAAAAGGCAGACAAATGACAAATGATTAGTATTGTCTGTCAGCTCCCTGCAATTGATCTTTTCCGCAATACTGACTTGCCTGTCTTTTTCTACATGGAGTCTCTGTATAGAGTGGGCATTTTGGTAAAGGAGCAAGGCTTTGCCTCTTAATATCAGAACCTCCAGTAAGGAAACCGTAAGTAGCACAGTAGTGACATTCCCAAACTTCCTGGGACTAGCAGTGTCTTAATATTACACTCCAACATACAGTTTTGAATTCAAGGCAAAATATAACTTTTTTAGGACGCTTTCTTTTGGTGGTATCTCCTTCACTGATGTGCACTGAGGAGGCAGCACTGATGGGCACTGATAGGCTAAACTGGTGGGCATTGATGAGGTGACACTTATAGGCGGCACTGATGGGCTTCACTAATCGGCACTGATTGGTGGCACTTGTGGGCGATGGTGGGAACTGATTGCTGGCACTGGTTGGTGACACTGGTGGCGCTATAATGTAATCAGGGCACTGATGATCAGTGCCCTGATTACATGTTTTGTTGTCACCTGCGAGGAGATGCTGTTGATCGGCTCTCCTCGCCACATACTCTGTTAGTGTGAGGCCAGGAGCACCGATTACCTTCGTGTTTACATGTGACCGGCTGCAATTGGACACAGCCAATCACATGGTTAAAGAGCTGCTGCTCTTTACATAGATTGGGGTCGTGCAGTGTCCAAGCAACACAGTGCAGCTGCCACGTGCGAGAGTGGCCATTCTGGGACATCGTCCCAGAACAAGAGCTGCACCGCCCTGCCGCCATTTGACGGTGGGTGGGGGCAAGTGGTTAACATGTGTAGAAAGCCCTATAACACAACAGATCTTTACTTTTTGATTTAAACCCTTACCATACAGTAATTAGAGTATTTATCAAATTGATCTATATATTGCTGAGAGATTATTGGAAATGATGTACAATCACTTCAAAACCAGAATGTATATTCATGGAATTACTTGAAAGTTCTTGCTCTAGTTAAACAAACCAGCTTTTGCTAAATAAATTTAAAAATAGAGTAGCTTTCAAAGAAAGCTGAACTCCAGTCCGACATCTCGATACACAGATCAATTGTAGTGATGCTTTGACTGCTGAAGGATTTGTAATTCTGTTCATCCAGTCTTGAGATTTTTAAGTTCTGTCTGTCAGTGTAGTAAATCTGATTTTTATAGTCATACATTACAGTACACAGCAGAACATTCTAGAAAACCTAGGGATGAGCTTCTACCTTCAGGAGACTGGACACTGTCAAAATAAAAGCTGTTAAGGGCCGCCCAGTATAACCCTTTCCACTATTTTGCTAGGAGAACATGCATCTTATCTTTTGACATGAGAGAAACAAATGCTTTTACTTTTTATTGAGACTTTTTGTACAAGATTCATAAGTTGCTGTCAATCAACAGGCTAATTTTTTAAGCTGATGCTTTCGCTATTCCTTGACTTTGCCATGGGGGCCATAATGATACATAGGAAGAAGTGGGGGGGGGGGGGGGCAGCGACATCTGTTTGCTTTTGTTGCCATCTGGTACTAGAACATTTCAGATGTTTGGGCTGAGAACATTGTTTCCAGGGGCTACAAACTGTCATTTTCGGTCTCTCAGTACCTTGCTTCATGTTGTCAAGTTTGCCAACATCCCCATGAAAATTGGCATATCTTTGTGCTTCTGTAATGCAGCTCTTCTCTTAAGGGGTCAAAACTATTGTTCTGGAAAATAAATGATTTCAGTGTTTCAACTCAAATCTTTTCACTAAACCAGGGGTCTCCAAACTTGGCAAAGGACCAGTTTACTGTCATTCAAACTTTAGAGAGGGCCATACTGTGGCCAGTGGGAGAAGAAAATGTCCCTGAGTTCTAGTACCCCATTGTTTGTGTCAGTGGGAGGAATAGTGCCTCATCGTTGGTTTCAATGGGAGGAATAGTGTCCCATCATTGGTATCTATGGGAGGAATAGTACCCCATTTTTTATGTCAGGTGGAGGAATAGTGCCCCATTTTTGGTGTCGGTGGCAAGAACTATACCCCACTTTTTGTTGACAATGCACACTCCAGTAGAACTAGATCAGTTAGTGCTTCATGGCCTTTTCAGCAGCTGGCATTTTGTTTCTAAGATTTTCAGGGCAGACATCTGGTCTTTTGCCCACACCTTTCTTATTTCATAATTTTTTTTACACCAAGTGGCTGGCTGTTCATGCCTTGGCTGATGCTAGCTTTGGTCGTAATGTCCTTCATGCAACGCTGTTGGCTTCCTTGAGCCACCCTTGATAATTGTTTTGTTTTTACCTTTTTTGTGGGTCCATTAGCCTTTCTGTTGCTCATCCCTCATTTGGACTGCTTTTGGAGATCCCTATGTTTCAGAATACAATCCTGTGTCCCCTAACGTACAACAAAGAAATTATGATTTTTTTTTTCTTTTACCAACGGGGGGCGGGGATCGGGCCGGCCACCCTGCCTCTTCTGGCCCTGGGACAGCGTGGCCAGCACACTCCAATAGCCATGAAACACCACTGCCAGCCCCCTCCCACACACCGCTCGCCCCGTGCCACTATCGGTGTAAATCTAAGCCCTCAAATACCTCCACCAATGCCGCACGTTCTGGCTGCTCTCCTCCTCCCGCTCCGCCCCCTCCTCTAGTGTAGCTTTTGATTGGAGGAGAGCGGTCATGTGACCGTCAATGAAAGAGAGGAGAGCAGTCGCATGACCGGGTCCACAGCGCCAATAGAGGTTTTCAGAAGCTCCGATCCACATCGTGTGACACAGGAAGAGCACCGCATGAGAAGGGGCTGGCAGCGATGCCCTCTATACTCCAGAACATGCTGGCAATCTAGACTGGGGGTCTCCTGGGAGTGCAGGGGAGGAGGAGGGGGCTTTATAATGAAAGAGGTCAGTGTACAGTGTGGGGGCCTGTGTACAGTGTGGGGGCCTGTGTACAGTGCGGAAGTCCTTGTGTTATGCATGGGGCTGTGGAAAGATTTTTTCCTGAAACTTCCCCTGTGCGTGTTATACGCCGATAAATACGGTATGTTCCTTCAGGAGAATGGACACTGGCAAAGCAAAATCTGTAAGGACAACCTAGTTAGTATAACCCCTCCCTCTACCAGCATGCCTTGGTTTATTAGCAAGCAATAGTCGGAGTGGATCATATGAACAGAGCGGAGGGACCTGTGTTCTGTAATATACTGCCAAGAAAATAATTTTTTACCGGTAAGAGAAATACTATTTTTGTATACTGTGGTTGCCTGCTAAAACTTAAGTTTTTGTCCCTCCCACAGCCTGTGACTGGACAGTGAAGGAGAAGCAGAATGTTGATCAGCTAATTTGTTTTGTCACTCTATCTCCTGCTATCAGTAAGCACCTTTTAAGCACATGGGCACTGTAGAATATCTTTTTTTTCCCGCTCTAAACCAGAGCTCTGCTATTCAGTAATTGCATATAGCTTGTGACAAACCAAGATTCTTGCACTGCTTGTATCAAGAAAATAAATGTAATGATATTTTAATCAATACAGAATTGCATTCATTTGTGTCTTTTATATGTGCAGGGACAGGAATCCGAATGAAGATGATGTTCTTCCTGGACAACCAGATGAGATTCAACTGCAGATAAAATGTGGACGTTGTCATTTCATCACCCCTACCTTTTCAGACATGAAACTCCATATGTTTTGTGCACACGGAGATGAATTTAAAGAAATATTACCAGATGGCGTCTTAGAGAATAGACAAGGTGCTCAGGAGGAGGTGGTCAAACATGCAACTCACCACTGGAAGTTGCTGAGTGAGAGGCGGAACGTGGTGAAGTGCTCTAAATGTGATGAGGAGATTTTTGGTGTCAGCAGACTGAGGAAACATGTATGTGTTTCAGACTCTACTCTCGGTGAATGTAAGGAAACTGAGATCACTCCATCAGTGGAAGGACAGACTGAAGACCTTCCATCTGGATCTTGCACTGAAATTAAATTTCACTGTGGAAATGTTTTTAACTGCCTGTTGTGTAAACAAGTATTTGAATTGCAAGATAAGCTCTTTGAACATTGGGAGACAAAGCACAACTGTGATGATCCCTTCTTACTTTGGACACTTTTTAGTTCTTTTGCCAAAAATGATTCCAAATAGTCTTTAAGTCATTTTACTTTTGTTTGTGGAAAGCCACACATGCACTTTGGATCCCGAATACCAACTTGGTTTTGAACTGTGAGATTGTGTTTTTTTTTTATTTAATGTTTCAGCTTTAATTTGTTCATTTAAACAGTTTGCGTTTAGTAAAGGCAAAATGTACTTTTTATGGCTTTTTATATACATTCTGGAAATTGGTTTCATAGCAAGCCTGACACCACAATAGATCAGTTGTAAAACTGATTTGTAACCTTTTAGTTCCAGAGACATGCAAGGCTGACCTGTTATCTGTAGTTCCACAGACTGGTGGTCTGTTTCCATCTGGTGGCTGCACAAGCCTGATATCTATGGGTGTTGCCTCGCCCTTGCTGATATATACCACTACACAGTCGGACCCCCTCCTAGCCTGGCTATGTGCCTCTCATGCTCACAAGAGGCATGCAAACGGTCTTAAGCCCCATACACACTATCAGTTTTCCTGCTGGTTTTCTCTTCAGGTTTACCAAAACCATGTAGTACAAGGACCTGCCTGATTGCATTCAAATTGAAACGCTTAAGGTTTGACCTCATATTAGATGGTTTTGGTAAACCTGAAGAGAAAACCATCAGGAAAACTGATAGTGTGTATGGGGCTTTATTCTTAGTACCTTGTCCAGAGAAAGTTTCTTGTACCAGAGTTTTGTTTCTAGCCTCTCAGTGCTCCCAGTGTTTTCAGTGGTCCCAGGCCCTTCCCCTGCTTTCTGGTACCTCCATAATCCTGTTTCTGTATTCCCAGCACCCCTGTTTTGGAAGACTGTTCACGTCTGTGTATGCAGTGCTTCAAGATACTCAGTCCTGTGTTCCCAGTGCTGCAAGCGTCTGTGTGCTCCCAGCTCACTTCTGTGTTTATGTGCTCCTGCAGACTGCTTTTCTCCTGTTCATTCCTCAGTCTTTAGTGCAAAAAGAATCCTTTTTTTTTTTTCTGACTCCAGAATATTCCTGTAAATGGCCAGCTGTAGCCTGCAGAGTTCTGTTTTAAGGGCTGTAACCTAGGCGCTGTCCTGCAGAAAAGCCCATCATACCTTGCAGAGGTATGATGGGCTTTGCCACCACACCTCAGGAACACCCCCATCAAGCACACAGGCTTCATAATGTGTCCACAAACTGATTGTCATGCTTCAGGAAGAAGAACCTGGCAGAAGGCCACATCGTGCTTGGGGTTGTTTAATAGATAGGAAGATACAGACACTTTGTTTTTTTTCCTGTTGAATTTCTTGAGACCAATTACTTCTGTATCCACTGCTGAACGATGGCAGTGAGAGGATGTGGATAAGCAGTAAAAGAAAACTGGTCATATTATTTGTTATTCAGGCCTCCAAAAAAATGTGAAACACATTTTATTATATGTGCGTCTGTGTGATGATTTTCTCAGCTTCTTCAGGTCCCAGTAGAGAAACTTTTATGATGAGTAACTCCTAAGCTGCGTGTCTCTATAGATGACTTTGGTATAGTAAGCAGTAATCGGTTTCCATATTTTCTACTATTCTTTTGGTATAGCACTTACATATTACAGCACCAAAGCACAAAGTTTTAAGCTAAGATTCCCTCTTTCATATATTCTTCCAGTAAAATTAATGGTGTGAATAATAGGATTTTTGACTTGCTAGTAGAATCCGTTTCTTTGTATGGGACACTGGAACATTAGTCTTTACCATGCGATATATGCAGCCACATTCAGATTGGAAACTGGCAAGAAAAGAAGGCTGCAGGGTCATCCCCCTAAATAACTGTAACACTCCCAGCTAGCCTCAGTTTTGAGAGCTAGCTCTCTCAAAACAGTGAATGAGTAATATGTCAACTTAAGGCCCCATTCACACATTTGCGCTCTGGGAAAATACGTAGAAATGTGTGTTTCTGTGCGCATTCCAGGAAACGCGGCTCTCACTTATGGTACCATTATTTCTTAATGACACCTTAAGCGCAGCTAAGAATCGCATGACTAAATTTGCACTATGCATGGTAAACAAACAAAACATTCTACTCCTGAAAAAGATACATGAGCTACTTCGGCACATTTGTCATGCGTAGGGCACCACATTCAAGTAAATGGGCTACCATGCACTATTGCACAAAAAAAAAACTCACTAATCCGTGTTGTGCAGGTGTGGATGGGGCATAAATTAAGATATATACTGGGAGCAGTGCTTCATAAACACAAATATACACATTTGCAGTGCGCTAAACATTAACCATTAAATAAAATGTTTATAAAGTGATTTCATATTTTTTTATGCTCCATAAACTGGAGCATACAGGTGAAACATCTTATTTTCATATCCAATGTGCCACAAGTCGCAATAAGTCAGTGTTCCACCATAATTGTAGTGCTAGAGCACTCCAATGTGAAAAGTCAAGTGACTTTAATACACCCTCCACAAGCGTCCATACTAAAATGCACCCCCTCCACTGCACTTACTCCCTGCTTGACCATGCTCTCACCAGAACTGCAGACCCCTTAACATAACCACTTCCAATATTTCTCTTCTACATATAAAAATATGCATTCTTTTGCTAGAAAATTATCTGGAATTACAAAAGCCCTAGAGCACATGTGTCAAATACAAGGCCCATGGGCCAAATCTAGCCCGCCAGGCCGTTTCATGTAGTCATCGCACCCAGGGCTTTTTTTTTCAGCAGGGAGTTCCGCCACCTCCAGCTCTCACCCTTCTCTCCCAGCTCACCACTATCAAATGCAAACTGAAGCTTTCTGTGTTTACATGAACAGCTTTTCACTCACCGATCTCTGCTTGCCCTGCACTCACAGCAGGTGCAGTGTGGGATGGGGCATCGTGGTAAGCTGCACTATGTTCCTCATCCATGCCAGGTGCAAAGATGTTGATTAATGATTTCCCTGCAAGTGAGAGAGAGGTGGAGCCACCTACACTGCCAGGAGGTACTAGGGCTGGGTAGGTGAGATGCAAGGGAATGGGAGGGGGAGAGAAATAAGGGCTGTGGAGATGTGTGCAGAGGTGGGGGATGTGGAAGTGTTGTACAGGAGTCAGAGTTGTGGAGGGGTGGAAGTGACAGGTGGACAGCCTGTAAAAGAGAGCAGAACCCTGCACACTCCTAAAATCTGCACTCTGTATGTAGCTCACGCTTCAACCCTGTACTCTGTTCCACATGAACACACATAACAAACTCTTGGTATTTATTGCCTCTTTAAGATCTTCCCACTGTTAGTGTAATTTGTTCACACCTACCATTCATTGCGGTTTGGCGGGGGAGGCATGGTTGAGTTCCTGCACCTTCTCTCTGAGGAAAAAAACACTGGATAAATGCCATTTTATTATGTCACACGGTATATGCGCAGTGGTTTTTTAAACGCAATTTTTGGGCAGAAAATACACTTTAATGAAATTTAGTTATAATGTATTTTTTTGGTAAAAGTAAAAAAAAAAAATGTTACACCAAGTAAACATATACCTAACATGTCACACTTTAAAACTGCGTTCCCTCATGAAATTACGCCAAAGGATAGTGCCTAAAAATCTCCTTAGGAGCCACTTTAAAAGCCTTTATAGGCTACCAATTTAGAATTACAGAGGAGGGCTGGAGCTGGAATTATTGCTCTTATTCGACGTTCACGGCCATACCTCACGTGTGGTGTGAACACCGTTTACATATGAGTGCGGGACCTACATGCACGTTTGCATTTGTGCGTGAGCATGGAGGGGGGGGGGGGCGGCGTGCTGTATAAAAAAAAAAAAAATTACGTTGTACCTTTTATTTTTTTTATTGAACTTTATTGCTATCACAAGGGGTGAACAACATCTCTTATGATAGCATGGGACATGATAGGACCTTGGGGGAAATATCTTGGGGAAAGGGGGGGGGGCCTTCTTTCACCACCTGTAAAAGTAATTGAGCTTTGCAGGAAAGTGCTGGCCCTTAAAAATATCTGGATCATTGCTGCAGCGATTGACTGATATCACCATTCCCATCCAAGTACGTGTGTGTATGTATGTATTGTATATATACAATGGTGGACTGGAAGCAGTCATTAAGCAGGTCTACATTTGCTTGTTATATAACCTCAACAGTAACCTCCTTTGGTTCACTCCGTCATCTCAATACTGGTATAAAGTAGACAGGGAAAATACATTCCAAAATGCTGTTTACCTAAAGCTTAAAATATAAAAAAAATCAATGCAAATGCACTCGCATGTCAATTTGCCTCTCCTGTCCCCCTATTTGCATATCACAATGCTGCCTGTGAGAATCCTACAGGATTCTGGTGTGCATTGCAAATAGTGGAAATTATATATTGGTTCAAAGCCTTGCCTAATTAATTTCATCATCTGTGGACATTGTTGGCCTTCATTTTGTAGCAAGCAATAGAAAGCTTCTAAGAACATAAGGGTGGAGCTTTGTCCCGTACTGTATTCCTTCGTTGTACACTACAAGAGACAGGATCATGAGACATCCAAAATCAGAGAGGGCTCATACAGAAAACAAACACCAACCAACCTGTGTAACAACTGGATCAAGAAAGGCTCAAAAGATTGAGTGCAGCTTGTAGTGCCTTACGCTGGAAACTGGCATTAAAGGAGTGCTTAACATCAACCTGGTAGAAACTTGTGAGTGCTAAACATCAACCTGGTAGAAACTTGTGAGTGCTAAACATCAACCTGGTGAACAGAAGCCCAGTAGGCTGCCTTGCAAATCTGAAAATGCTAAAAAGCCCATGAATCATTAACAGATCTCGTAGAGTGTGCCTTAACAGGAAAAGAAGAAAGCTTATCTTTTTCAACAAGCCTATTTTAACCAGAGTGCCATAGCAGCCTGGGGTGCCTTCTGGGTCCTTCAGAGGTGCATTGGCAAAATGCCTAAGGCGGGGTTCACACCTATGCAAATTGAGTGTGGCTTAAACCGCATCCATTACGCAGAACATTTCTAAATACATTGTTTTCAATGAGGCTGGTTCACATAAGTGTGAGGCATTCGCACTGCGCATTGCCGAAAAAACGTGTGCGTATTTTAGGCCTTGCGGTGCGGCTCAGGTGCGAATTCAGGCCCATTATCTTCTACGCAGCTGATTCGCAGATGTGTTCTCTTCAGGATTTCTCTCATTCAGCTCAATACACTTCCCCCCTCCCTTCTCCCAGGTCTCCAAATTTGCAGCTAATCTGCAGCTAAAACGCAGTGGATGTGCTGAACAGTTCTCTTATCTCTCTGCAGAGATAAGAGAGCTGAAATTCGCACCGCACAAGTGTGAATCTGGCCTAAAAGTTGTTACAGATTGCCCCAAAATTGGCAACAAGCCAGCGAGTGCATCAAACTTTTTGTTTACACAGAGCCACAGGTTTTTATTGTACACATTACTGCAGAGTTTTTCAAGCGCTTTTGCATTAAAAAAAAAAATGCCTGAAAAGCTCACGAAAACTGCTTTCCATTCAAATCGATAGATCCTTTCACACTGGGGCGGTGCGCTGGCGGGGAGGTAAAAAAAACTCCTGCAAGCAGCATCTCTTCATTAAAATGAACGGAAAGCGCCTGAAAACCTCTGCAAATGCACCACAAAATGGCTGTGTTGTACTGGCAGTTTAGAAGCAGTTTTCCTGCTCCGGTCTTCTGTTATCAGCATGATAACTTCTGACAAGTTCTCGAACACGTGATAAATCCAGGCTGAATTTTGTGTCGGGGTGGCTGATTAGCAGAAAGCTGCTTTACTCACAGGACAGCTTTGAAAGTCTCTGCCTATATGGGAGGTGTACCTTTCCTCCAATCAGCTGTCTTCCAGTGTAATCCAAGACTTCTCTCACAGTGCAGAATGAGGAAATGAAAATTCTAACACGATCTGCACTTTCTAAACAGTATATAAAGCTGAAGACAGCAGATCTACATGTAAAACTTATTTTGGGATATTTGTTTCATCCCTGTGTATCATCTGAGGCTGTTCACTTCACTGGGTATATGTGAGGGTTTACATCCACTTTAAGCTTATTTCAGAGAGAAAGGGTCCATCACCTACGACACTAGCAAAAAGCTGAGGTTTGAATGGAGTTAGAGGGGTTACCCTGTATATAGGGGAAAGGGGGAGTTCTGCAGCCTTCCCTTTTTTGCTAGTGTCCAATCACCTGAAGCCAGCTGCATATAATCCATGGCAAGGACTACAGATCCTTTGTCCCATACTGTACGACTAAGAAAAAGGCATGCCAGTTCGAAATTTCGCCTAAATGATTGTTTCTGCCTGCTATTCAGCAGTTGTGTATAGAGGGGAGTCTGTTCAGAAAGTAGAAGCCACCCGTATCAATCCTGCATTAGGCTAGTTATTGGAAGAATAACTAGCCTAGTATTCAGGGTGGTTCACCGGTATTACTGCCAGTGGCAAAGCACTTGCCAGTAAGCCTGTGACATTGTTCTTCCTCTTATAACTGAAAGAGAACCCAGGCTGGTCCCTGGTTACTGTCTCATAAACTGTTTTGCCTTTCTTACACCCAGGAGTGTTTACCTTTGCATTATGTACATTTACTAGTGCTGGAGTATTTGGTGTTACAGTATGCTTATGAAGAGCGCTAAATGTCTGCAAGTTCTGACCCAGAGTAAGCTGTAGCAGAAAAAGGATGTTTTCTAGCGTAACAAACATGTTTTGTAATTGTACCTTTGTAGGAGGAAATGTATTTCTGGTACAGAATAACAAAGGGGTTTAAATGTGACTACAAAGCGAATGAGTCTATTAAAATAGTGTGCTGGGGGCGTGGCCTGGACATGGCTGAGTGAAGCTGCGTTTCTCTTGAGCTCCCGGCCTTGTCCTCCCCTATACCGGCTAAAAACGCAGAAAAGTCGGCATGCAATCAGCCAGAAAGCGCAGCATTAAAGCCAACACCCGGGTGACCAGATCCAACACACCGGCGAGGGATTTACACCGATATTTCAAGCCACAGCAGCAGCCCTCACCTGGAGCCAGGGCGACGACACCACGAGGCACAGCTCAGGCAGCCCTGGCCGCCGCGCGGGAGAACGAGGAGTGGGCCCTGTCCCCTACTGATCCAGAACCCCCATCCGGACAGGAGGGGATACCGAGACCCCCAGACCTACACATGGACTCCCCATCCTCCTCCCCCGGAGGCTCGTCGGCGGAGCGGGAGATCAGGGCCTTACTGCAGGCCCTACCCACGCGGTCTGACATAGAGGCCCTGATCCTGAAGTTGGAGGAGACTCACCGACGGGATTTCCAGGAGGTCAGAGCAGAGGTATCCTCATTGACGGAAAGGGTGACGTCGGGCGAAGTGTCGTTCGCGACCCTGGAGCAGCGGGTCTCGAGTCTGGAACAGGCGAGAGACCACCACAGAGATGCGGCGATCGCCCTACAGCTCCACCTGGAAGATGTGGAAGACCGGAGCCGACGAAACAACTTACGGCTCCGGGGAATACCCGAGACGGTCGGAGCAGAAGACCTGGACGGAAGGCTCCAGGAACTGTTCCGCGAGGTTCTGGAGGAACCGCTGGCAACGGTGGAAATAGACAGAGCGCATCGCGCCATGGGCCCCAGAGCGGAGGATCAAGATAGGCCCCGTGATGTGATCTGCAGGCTGCTAAGATATGCCCAGAAAGACCGCATCGTCCGAGGAGCATGGGAGCACGGCGCGGTGTCGGTAGATGGGGCCCCGGTCACGATTCTGCCAGACCTTTCCAGAGCAACACTCCGCTGCAGAGCGATGCTGAAACCAGTGCTGGAGCTTGCCAAACAACTGGGCTTCACCTACAGATGGGGCTACCCGCTCGCGGTGACATTCAGAAAGGACGGATCGGCCTACACGCTACAGTCCCCTGCGGATCTGCCTGGATTGTTTCGATTCCTGGGAGCGGGACCGGTGCCGATACCCGACTGGCTGCAGATCCTGCCGCGTGCACCAGGGAGATCCGGACCCTCCAACTACAGAGTGGCAGCGCAGCCTCGCCAGAGAAGACAGGGCGGACGACGACGGCGGGCACCATCAGGAGATGCTCAACAGGGGTAACGTGAGTAGGCCTTGAGCCGCAGCCCACCGTTCACTTCCCATCCACATACCCCCGCACACGAGACACATTGCCCCTAACTCTCCCGGGGAACACCCGGACCCCCCCATATATATGTTGGCAGTATTGCCCGTTGTGCCACCTGACTGTAACGTCCCCCCCGGTCCGTGATTACATGGCACCCCTGCACCAATTCGACCGCGGATCGCGGGGAAGACCCGCAGATACTGTAGGTGCTAGTCTCACCCCCCAGCACGAGAACACACTTGGCCTGAGGCGGAGGGAGGGGGGAGGAGGTTGGCAACTACCCATGTTGAGTACCCCTGTAGACCCAGACTAGACCGGGCCCCTGCCCCCTTGAAGCGAGCACTGACTACGGAGATGAGCGGCTGTCGCGCTACAGTTGCACGCAGATTGAAGCCCGTGTATGTTGGAGCTAATATCCCCCTGTGACATGCTCCTGGGCGCATCGAAACTCACCGCCACCAGACAAGGGGGGGATTTGGGTGCCAAACTGAGGGGTGCCGCGGAGATGCCCCCCCCCCGGCCCCTCTGGCTTACAGCCGCGCTGAGACACCCCTTGTGACTGCGGGGAAGACACGGGCGGCTTACCTACAAGGACTCAAAAGGCAACGTACTTTGTCGCTTTAGAGGATGGGGCCTAGATTCGGAGTTGGGGGGAGGGGGGGGACGATGGCATCCTGAACAGAGGTTGAACACCGGCACTAAAAATCACAAGGGGGATGATGATTACTGTACAGGATTTTGTTATACAGAGTAATGCATAAATGCTGGGGACGGTGCTGCATGGGGACCGAAGGGGGGGGGGGGGTGGCACGGCTGCCTGCTTAAATGTTCTCACCCATTAGAGATGTTAGTGATTCCGTGATGTCTTATGTCGGTTCTTCCCCCAGTGAGGGGGAGCTACTAAGCAACCCTTACTGGGAGACATGTTGGGCCGCTTCACAAGTTTTGTTTAGATGAATGCCTTAAGGCCCTCTACTTACTTACTTTATTGTTTTATTTCCCTGTGGTTGCCTCTCTAGAATTGATATGTTTACCTGAGCATGTGTATTGTATATGATTGCATTGCAGACTAGGGCCCCAACAGCATCAGCAGCCGAGGGCGGGGGGGACGGGGACCAGGGAGCTCGCTTTACTGGTCCTGTTTACCCACCTACCCACCTAGGCCTGCGCTCGATAACCAGTGTTTCACTGGTGAGTGCCTTTAGCTGTTTGAGCTAAACTAGATTTACCTCTCCGGCCACACGCACTTGTGTAGGCCTCCTAACCTAGATATCTTTCTATCTTAACTCGCCCTTAAGTCTCCTATCCCTCCTAAACCCCCCAGTCACACGCGGACGCGAAGACTGACCCTCCCCCCCTAACCACCCACACCAAGGGGCCTACCCCACACTGACTCGCGGTCATGGACAAACTAACCGTCATATCGCTAAACGCAAAGGGTTTAAACATCCCGGAAAAAAGGAGAATGCTCCTACACGATATGCGACGCCTGGGGGCGGACGTGATTATGATCCAAGAAACACACTTTAGGGAACGAAATCTGCCCCTGTTAAAAAACAGACAGTACCCCACGGTTTACCACTCCACCTTTGCGAAAGCAAAGTCACGAGGGGTTTCTATACTCCTATCAGCCAGGGTTCCATGGCACCATGGGGAAGTTGAGCTGGACACAGAAGGACGCTACGTATTTTTGAAGGGCAAAATTGGCCAAACACAAGTGACCCTAGCAAACCTGTATGCCCCAAATGACCATCAAGACTCATTTATAACTAGACACCTGAACAAGCTACTACGCTTCGCGGAAGGCCAGTTAATCGTGGGAGGAGACATTAACATCCCCTTGATCCCGACGGAGGACACGTCGACGGGTACCTCGTCTAGCTCCAGAGAAACGCGGAAACGCATTCACGCGGCGTTACATTCGGCCCAACTCGTGGACGCTTGGCGTCTATTTCATCCCGGAGAAAGGGACTATACCTTCTACTCCAAGCCCCATGGGTCCTACTCGCGAATAGACTACCTTTTTGTACCCCACAGACACCTAGACGCGATTACGGAAGTAGAGATAGGTTCTATTACTTGGTCAGACCACGCCCCAATTAAGCTGGTATATGCCCTGACAGCGACCCAATCACCTCAGAGACGGACTTGGCGACTCAATGAGAGCCTACTGCAAGACTCAGACACCATGACTGAAGTGATTAGGGAAATAGGACATTATTTCGACACCAACAGTACTCCTGATAGTGATGCAGGGGTGGTGTGGGAGGCCCACAAGGCGGTCGTGCGGGGTCTCCTCATTAAGCATGGGACTAGATTGAAGAAACATAGGACTGAACAGCTGGACGCACTACTAGCTAAACTGCAGCTACTGGAGGCCCAACACAAACAAGCCCCGACACCCCAAGTAGGCTCGGATCTGAACACCACCCGTCAACAGATCACTGACTTGCTACACTATAAGGCCAAGGCAGCAATGCAAATTAGTAGGCGCATTGTCTACGAGTCAGGGAACAAATGCGGAAGGATGCTTGCCCAAGCGATCCGCACACAAAACATGGCATCATACATTCCACACATAGTCACACGAGAGGGGAAGAAAGTCTCAGTGCCACAACAGATCTCACAAGAATTTAAGTCCTTCTACTCTAACCTTTACAACCTCCCCTCTACACAAGAGAACACAGACCCGGACTTGACATCTACATACCTAGAAGCCTCCCGCATGCCGACGCTAACGACAGACATGAGAGAGTCACTGGAGGAGCCAATTACCTTAGCAGAAATCCAAGCAGCACTGAAATCCGCCAAGCCAGGCAAAGCTCCTGGCCCAGATGGCCTTACCACCGCGTACTATAAATCCCTACTCCCGACACTGGGGAACCGGATAGTGAGCCTATTTAACACGGTGGGTTCAGAGAGCACGTTTCACATGGACACCCTGCAGGCGCAGATAACGGTAATACATAAAGAAGGGAAAGACCCTAGCCAGTGCGGCAGCTACCGCCCCATCTCGTTACTAAATACCGACATAAAATTGTTTACAAAAATAATTGCCACCAGACTCCAGCGGTATCTCCCTGACCTCATCCATCTGGACCAAGTGGGCTTTGTCCCAACCAGAGAGGCCAGGGACAATACGACCAAGGTGCTGAACCTGATACATGTAGCAAACAAGACAGGGAAACCATGTGTCTTTGTCGGAACGGACGCCGAAAAGGCGTTCGATCGGGTGAGTTGGCAATTCATGTTTCGCACCTTGAAGCATGTGGGAGTGGGGCGGAGGATGCTTAGCTGGATAACAGCGGCATACACGAACCCAACGGCCAGGGTGAGGGCGAATAGCACGCTCTCTGACACATTCCCGATTAATAACGGTACCAGACAGGGCTGCCCACTGTCCCCTCTCCTGTTCGCGCTGACCCTGGAACCCTTCCTACAACATGTGAGACAGAACCCGAACATCACCGGGATACAGGTAGGGGAGGGACATTACAAAATCTCGGCCTACGCCGATGATATGCTATTCTCCTTGACCAGCCCTTCGGTGTCTCTCCCGAACCTGATGCAGGAATTTGACTCATACGGTAAATTAGCCAACTTGAAAATTAACTTGACGAAATCCGAGGCGATGGGGGTAGGGATCCCCCAACAGCAGCTGATGCGACTTAAACAGGATTTCAAACTAAAATGGACAGACGTCGCTCTGACATACTTGGGGACACGCATCCCACCAAAACTCTCGGACATATACAGGCTTAATTTCCCCCCCCTACTTAAGAAGGTACAGCAGCTACTGACTGGGTGGACTACGGGACTTCATTCGTGGTTCGGAAGGAACAGTATTTTAAAGATGACCATCCTCCCGAAATTTGTATACTTACTGCAGGCACTCCCCATTCATATTCCGGCGTCATACTTTAAGCAAACGCAGACAGCATTTGGACGGTTTCTGTGGGCAGGGAGACGCCCCCGGGTACATAGGTCCGTGCTTTCCCTACCTAAATTGAGTGGAGGGCTCGCTATGCCAAACATAAAAACGTACTACCAAGCAGCACACTTAAATCGACTTATTGATTGGTGCCGTCACGGCCCACTTAAACTCTGGCCGCGACTGGAGCAGGCGCAGAGCGAGATCCTACCGAAGCGTGCCCCGTGGTGCCATAACATACAACAAAAGGACGTTCAATGCCACCCGCTCATAGGGAACACTATTGGGGTTTGTGCTAGGCTACTGGCAAAGGATCGTTTTGCGTCGGAGGCCTCGCCCATGCGCCCAGTATTGGGAGCCCCCAGCTTCACGCCAGGACTTGGGGATGCCAGATTCGTAGCCTTGCGCGAGTCGGGACTCTTTCAGGCCTCGCATTTCAGTGAATCGGGCAGGTGGAAGACGTCAGCTCAGCTAATGGACCACTCGGGAACCTACCAGCTCGACTTTATGAGAACATGCCAACTGAACCATTTCCTACGAACCATGACCCCCCCGGCCGCGGACCAGCCCCTTACATATTTGGAAGAGTTGTGTGAGGAGACGGGAGCGCTACCCCATGCGCTCTCGCTGCTACACACGTTGCTTGTCGAACCACCGGAGGGCCACCAGATCCCGAGCCTTGGGAAATGGGAGCGGGATCTAGGAAACAAATTCACATCCAATAGGAGACAGCATATCCTCATGTTCACGCATAAGTCCTCGATCTGTACCAGGGTCCAAGAGACCAATTATAAACTGCTGACGAGGTGGTACAGAACCCCGATTGTACTAAATAAGCTGTTTCCAGACACATCATATCTATGCTGGAGGTGCCAGACGGAAAGAGGTACCCTGATTCACATATTCTGGTCCTGCCCACGCATTAGACCATACTGGGGAGAGGTCAGGCGAGTTACTCAAAAATTCACGGATCGCAAGGTACCGGATGACCCGGCATATTTCCTCCTCCATGCGACGGACACCCCGGCGCGGATCTATAAAAAGTCCGTTGTCCGACATCTGTTGGCTAGAGCCTGCGTCCCACTCTGCTGGAAGTCAGCACACCCACCGACATTAGCCATGTGGCTGAAGAAGGTGGATGAGATTAGCTGGCTGGAGGATTTGGTACTGTCCAAACAGGATAGGAACGAGCAATATTCCCAAACGTGGCAAATGTGGAAAATGTTCAAGTACTCAGAGGAGGGCCAGGCCCTCAGAGGTGAATCACCGAACCCCCAGGCAGATTGAACGAATCACACTCACCCCCAGAACTCTCCGGACTGATCTGGGGAGCCCGTACCGAGAAACACTGCCAACTGGCGGCGGATGTCCATGATCGCGAGCCCCCCCCTACCCCATTCCCTCTTCAACTCTATACTCTTACTCCCTCTCTCTCTTTTTCCAGCTGGACTGCTCACCGAGCAGAGCCCGCACTCTTTCCTCTGTTCTCTCGACTCATTTCACTCCTAGAAAACGAGAAAAAGCGGGAGGCTGAGCCGCGAATACATGATATAATGTTGTAAAAAGTATCACAAGAATACTGTTGAGATGCATATCCACTGTATGCTGTTAATGTTATATGCGCCTGTTAGCATCAGCAGATGTACTGTTTGTATTGTGGTTCGTGCGGACCGTCCTCATGTGGTATATAAATAAACAATTTAAAAAAAATAAAAAATAGTGTGCTAATTTAGCTTTTGTTTTCCCTGAAGTAGCGTCATGCTTTTCATTTATGTTAACTAAATGTGAAAGCAATTGATATGGCCTTGCAAATGCTGAGTAGTTCTGTCTTGTCTGTGCAAAAAAATCTTTTTAAAGTGAAGTGTTGGTGACTTTTAGTAGGCTGAAGTGAACATTTAGTAATCATTTTTTAATAATGTGACATAGTAGCAACATCTTCGAACTTGATATCTGGTAATATTATCTTAAGCAAAGAAAGAAAAAACTTAAACATGGTTGCTGGCAAGTATTTTCACTGCCAGTGCTTAGCTCTCATTTTAAAAATTCTAGTTACCTGCCCATCATGCCAATCCATATACAGTACCTTGCAAAAGTTTTAGGCAGGCGTGAAGAAATGCTGTAAAGTATGAATTCTTTCAAAAATATATATTTTAATTGTTTGTTCATATCAATTTACAAAATGCAAAGTGAGCAAAAAAAATCTAAATCAAAACAATATTTGGTGTGATTACCCTTTGGCATCAAACCGGCATCGGTTCTTATACTTGCATACTTTGTACACTTGCACAGGAATTTTGTAGGATTAGTCAGGTATATGATAACCTATTAATCCCCAGCAGGGCTAGTGATCATCAGTTTCATATGTAGGTTGAAACAGTCATTAACGTAAACAGCTGTGTAGGGAGCTTGAGACTGGCTGAGGAACAGACAAACTCTGCTACTAAGGTGAAGTTGCGAAATATAGTTCCATGTCACAGGTCATACACCATGGCAAAACTGAGCATAGCAATAAGACACAAATTAGTTATACTACATGAGCAAGGTCTCTCTCAGGCAAAGATTTCAAAGTAGACTTGGGTCTTAAGATGTGCTGTTCAATCTAGTTTGAAGAAGCAGAAAGAACCAGGCGATGCTGAGGACTGTAGATGCAGTGGACAGTCAAGGAAACTTAATGCAGCAGATGAAAGAATCATCATGCTTATTTCCCTTTGACATTGGAAGATCTTCAGCAGTGCCAACAGCACAGAACTATCAAAAACCAGTAGGACCCAGATACACCCATCTACTGTTCAAAGAAGTCTGGCCAGAAGTGGTTTTCATGGAAGAATTGTGGCCAAAAAGCCATACATCTGACGTGGAAACAAGGCTACGTGACTAAACTATGCTCAAGAACATAGGAACTGGGGTGCAGGAAAATGGCAGCAGGTACTCAGGACTGATCAGTCAAAATGTGAAATATTTCGCTGTAGCGACAGGCAGTTTGTTCTCCGAAGGGCTGGAGAGCAGTACAATAATGAATGTCTGCAGGCACCAGTGAAGCATGGTGGAGGTTCCTTGCCAGTTTGGGTCTGCATTTCTACAACTAGAGTTAGAGATTTGGTCAGGGTCAATGGTGTCCTTAATGCTGAGAAATACAAGGAGATACTTATCCATCATGCCATACCATCAGGGAGGTGTGTGATTGTCCCCAAATTTATTCTGCAGTAGGACAATGACCCCAAACATACAGCCATTGTCATTAAGAACTATCTTCAGTGTAAAGAAGAACAAGGAGTCCTGGAAGTGATGGTTTGGCCCCCACAGAGCCCCAATCTCAACATTGTCTAGTCTGTCTGAGATTACACGAAGAGACAGAAGGATTTTAAGTCTAGATCTGTGGTTAGTTCTCCAAGATGTTTGGAACAACCTACCTGCCGAGTTCCTTCAAAAACTGTGTGCAAGTGTACCTAGAAGAATTGATGCTGTCTTGAAGGCAAAGGATGGTCACACCAAGTATTTGATTGGATTTGGATTTCTCTTCTGTTCATTTACTTTCTTTTTTGTTAATTGATCAAAAAAATTAACTATTAACACTTTTATTTCTGAAAATATCTTAATTTACAGCATTTTTTCACACCTGCCTAAAACTTTTGCACAGTAGTGGATGTCAACAGGAGAAAGTAAGCAGATCCATGGTTAGGTCTTTTCTCTGCCTTCACTAGCTGTTTGCTTGTTTTTGGGTTGTGAATGTAGTGAGGCCAGGGACAGCCAGACCACTATAATTTTCAGAAGGTCAGCAATAACAGACTCTTTTTCTTTCAGTGCAGTTCTCCTTTGAATCATTTGGGGAAACCAGTAATGAGATATTACTATCATAGTGCCCAGCTTTGTGGCCATAATAAAGCCAAAAATTAATGTAATAAAAAATAAAGCCACCAGGTTTTCCTTTCATATTGATTATGATGTTGTGGGACATGGCAAGGTCACAGGCCATTGTGGGAAAGTCTTGCCACTGGAGTCTCTCAAAAAGCTGGCATATGTTTTATTCAACCAATCATTAGTGAAAGATCAAACCCAAAGTATTGCATTTGGGTAGGATTAGCTTTTAATGTAATGCCAAAAATATGATTCATTATATGCAGTACAAATTGTGAGGCTGAGTATAACCTGTGTGTTTTGGAGCATATTGGATCTGAAGGTTAGCTGTACATACTGTATGTTGGCATAAAAAGCATATAAATGAATGATCACTCTGGCATATGGACCCTATAGCTCATTGGCTTTTTATACTAAGCATTAATCCACATGTGCTGTAAGGAATGTGCACGCACAATACTTAGCATAGTTGGAATTATTGACCAGACAGGCATAAATGGCACAGCAACTGTGCTGATTTCAGGTGGATTATTGAAAATCAAACTTGGTATTAGATAGGTGGTTGTGTGCGCTCTTACAAGTCCTACTAGATAATGCACTTCTACAGCAGCCACTGTATAACACTCTGCATATGCAGCTAATACATTTAGAATTTGGAGAATCGTTTTAACAAAAAGCTATAAAGTGATGAATATATACAGCAGGTAAAATAAGTATTGAACACGTCACCGTTTTTTTAGGTAAATATATTTCTAAAGGTTCTATTGACATGAAATTTTCATGAAATTGTCTAACAACCCAAGTTCAGAAATTAAGTTATGTGTAATAAAATGGAATGGCACGGGGAAAAAGCAATGAACACGCTCTCCTCTAGGCTGGAAAGCATGAGATTGAAAAAACATCATCCACTGATCTCATGCTTACCAGCCGCAATTGCGGCTTTTTTTACATCTGCGGCCCAAACGTGACATCATAACATTGCTCCCGGCATCCCACGGTCATAGAGATGACTGGTGACCAACTGGTCACTGGAAATCTCTATGGTCTTCATCCGGCTGCGGCCGCTTCTTTCTCCGGGTCCCCGATGGCACGGCAGAGCCCAGAGAAGCACCAGATGGCGGCGTGAGGGTGAGATGTCCCCTCCTGTCGCCTGTAAGAACGATCAAGCGGCGAAACTGCCCCATGATCATTCTTTTGGTGCACAGAATCGCCTGCTAAAAACAAGGATATCTGAATGATGCTTGCAGCTGCAGGCATTATTTAGATATTCCCACAGAAAATCAAGGATGTCATATGACGGCCTTGGGCTGGAAGTGGTTAATCAACTGTGATATCAGCCATAAACAATAATATAAACAAACAGCAGTGCTCCAATTTCAAAATACATATGAAGGGCAAAGTTCAGTGTGCAAAAAGTAGTGCAAATACGTATTCATATATTAACACATCAATGCAAATATGAGATAAAGAGACTTTTTCTTTGAACAAGCGTAATACATTGGTACAGAAAAGTCCATTTGGTGTATAAACATGAAAAAAAGGTGAAAAAGTGCCAATGGGAATGAATGTTGAGATCCATACAAACACCAACGATCAGCATACCCCTCTTACCAGTTGTAGTGGACCAAACATTATATTGGTCATTAGTGCATATGGCAACCCACAGGGACAATGGAGGGGTAGTAGTAGTTTGCCAAAATTGAGGAATAAGCTGCCTTGCGGCCGACAGAAAGAAACGCAGCAAGGTACCCTTCTGTGAAGCTATGGAGCCAGGTAACATGGACAGTAAAGCTATTTCTGGTGAAAGTGTCAGGGATCGATCATAGAGCTCGCTGTATATGGCAAAGACCTGAGACCAAGGGGGACACTTCCACCAAATATGGAGGTAGCTACCATCTACTGAGCCGCATCTCCAACACACAGGGGGCACAGATGGAAATATTTTATGTAAAGAGTGAGGGTCCCTGTACCATCGAGAGAGGAGCTTAAAGTTTTTCTCCTGAGACTAACAGGAGACAGAGGACTTGTGAGTGAAGTAGTACGATTTCTGCCAATCCGTTGTATGGAGTTCCCTTCCCAGATCCGTGGACCACTTCCTCGTGTAGGGGGTTGATCATGTGTCAATTTGTGCTGCAGTGTGTACATAGAGGAGAGCAAATGTCTTGGTGTTTCTGAGAGAGAGCACAGCTGTTCAAAACCTGTTAGGGGTCTGTGAATCTGGGACGAGGAAAAAAGGTCAGAGCAAAAGGAGGATATGCGTAGGGCCGTGAGCCAATTACCATGGTCCCTAGGCAGTACCGAGGAGCCGGAAACGGGGTGTATAAATGAACTCGCTATGGGCCAGGCATGACGGGAGTATCGTCCCACCGTGTGCGAACCCAGTCCCTGAGGTATAGAACACTCTTTAATGTAGGGAGAAGGATTATTTTGCTGAAGGAAACCTACATTGAAAAAAATATGGAGGCTGCCATTGCTGATCTGCTACTAAATGCACTAGTTCTACAGGGGTGCTTTAAAACATATGTAAATTATTTTTATTTATTTTATATGTATTCTTTTTAACCTTTTTATTTGTTTCCAACCTATGTGATAGCATAGGCATGTGATTAGCAGCTTTATTTTACTACTTGCCTTCCATGCTGTTTATAAACATACCTTGGTAGGCGAGCCATCAAACACTTCAAGTTTGGAGCAAATTTTTTTGCTAGAAAATTACTTACATTTCCCAAACAATTATATATTTTTTTGAAAGCAGATGCCCTGTAGAATAAAATGGTGGCAGTTGAAATTGTTTATGTTGAAAAACAACAGTAATCCGAAATTGTCCATAGACACTTTAAAAGCCTTTACAGGTTATTGATTTAGAATTAATAAGTTATGGCTTTCATAAGTTATTGCTATCACTCAGATGTTCATGGTGATACCTCAAATGTATGGCACAAAAATGTTCTATTTATATTCACCAATCCTTCAGTTGAAATGGCTAGCCAGCAATATTTGGTGGAAACCACCAAAATTATATAACATAAAAATAAGTTTTAAGTGCAGCACTCTTTTAGTAAAATTAGGGGAAGTTCCGTCACTAAGCAGCCCCCCCCCCCCCCCCCGTTTTACTCACCTGAGCCTGTTAGTTTCCCTGCCGGAGACGTGCTCCACCTCTCTGGCCGGGGCTCTCAGCTCTTGATTGGATAGATTGATAGAAGTGCAGCCATTGGCTCCCCCAGGGAGACCACTTCTTCAAGGGGGTTTATCGGTGCAGGGAGGAGCCGGGAGCGCCCTTGGGGGACCCACTCTGTGCAAAACGAACTGCACAATGGAGGTGAATGTGATATGTTTGTCATAAAAATAATAAAAAAAAAGAGGTCTTTCAACCCCTTTAAGGGCACCAGTTGTGTGCCTACAGGCTCGAGTGACAAAAATCATCTGGCTCTGCTTAAGCTTTATGTTCAAGTTGGAGCAGGGTGTTATGGCACGGGGTCCTGGACAGTGTATATAGTACTGAGGCTGTTGCTGTCTATTTCTTACAATTTTTAAACTTGCCTGTCTGCACCAGGACATTCAGTCATCCAGCAGCTGGAAAATCCCAAAGACTGTGTGCATGCTGTATTCTGCCATGTGGACAAACTCTGACAGTCCTGAGTACTCCAAAGTTTAACAATAATGTTTCTGTATTCGAAGATGAGTAAAAAATAATACTGAATTAATACTTTTCGTTAAGATTAATCATACACTTCATCTTTGCAGAAATATGCCAAAAGATGTGGACTGTAGATGAGAATCAGGTATGTTTTCAAAAGGTTTATACATTTTTTTACCCCAAAGCCATTATAGATTCTCTTTAAATGCAAATGTACTCATGAGTTTCTTTGATTTTAAAAAGAGCCTGAATAATAGGATTTTTGACTTGCTTGTAAAGTTATTTTCTCTCTCTCTCTTGGAGTACATGACAAGGCACATGTTATTGGTTACATAGTTAGGTTGAGAAAAGACACAAGCCCAACTAGTTTAAACAATAAAAGCGAAAAAATTTAAATCATACAACCCCATATACACAATCCTTCACCCACAGTTGATCCAGAGGAATTCTGGAGGTTAATTATTTTGCTTTACCCCAGGTGATTTGCAAAGTGCAAAGCTTATTTCAGCCCGCATAACCACTCCAGCACTGCCCCAGTTTTATTAGCAAGCAATATCAGTGAGAAACATGGGAGTTTCCTCTGATATACTCCAATAAAAATATTTTTACAGGTTAGTCAAAGGACACAAGAAATTGTTCATTGTTAGACCATTGGGACATCCAAAGTCAATTCCATGAGGGACTGTCAACCTAGTAAACGGTAGCTAATAGGGACACAAAAAACTCTTGGCTAGAGGAAAAATCAGCCAAGGCCTCTACAGGGCCACCTAGAGGACATTCGAGCATCAGATGCCAGAACAGATAGCAGTCTTTACTTCAGAGATAGGAGTATAATTTTTCCTCCTGTGATCTTCTGGATAAATGTATCCAAGGAATTGCTGTACAGGCACTCACCCTCGAAAGGCAAATGGTCAAGCTGTTTCTTGCAAGATAGCTCCACTGACCATGATTTCAGCCATAGCACATGCCTCATGAGAAATACATAGGATCCAGACGGGAGTAGTCAGATAGATTCTCCAAACCCATCTACACAGAAGCACAATGCTCGGGAAAGATCTCCAAGTGCTGACTAGCTGAAGAACCTACCTGAAGGGTCTTTGGTTACTTAGCAATGTACTTTGACCAAACCAATAACACGGCAAAGCCCTATAGAGGCAGTCATGGGCTGCATAACCGCACCCACCATTCAAAAGAACACCTTGAAGAGAGATTAAAAGTTTTTGTCCACATGATCCTTAAACACCATAATATCAACTGAAACTGTAAACGTCTTATTTAGGTAAGACACCGTGGGGTCCACAGCCAGAACTGTTCACTTCTTTTGGAAAGTGTGCTGCATTGGATATTGTTGCGGGAACCATTTTGGGGGCAGAATAATCTTGTCCAGGTGAGGCCAGTCCTTGTACAATGGCTTTTTGGTAGGAAGGATTTTGCTGGTTTAGGAGTCCTCCAAGACACCAACCCTGGCACCTTAAGCCCAGCTGACATGTCCCCTCTCCCTCAGCATTCTTCTTGCTGTTGACTTTCTCTGAAAAGTGCTCAGAACTGAGACCAGCTTCTTTTATTAAGCAGTTATCCCCTTTCTAGGTGTTGTTGGATCGCCCATGGCAGGAGGGGGTGCAGTTCGGACCTTCTAGGCACGGGTAATAAGCACCTAGCAATGTTGGACAAAGAACTGTTGGCTTTATGTTGGAAGTGGTTTACAAACCCCTGAAAGGTACTGCATCCGTTGCCCAACTAGCACTGCCATGTATTCTGCACTCCACTGCCCCTCCTGTGTCCTTGCGTCATGCACAGTGGGTGTCAGCATGTGGAATGGAGAGAGATCAGCAAACATCCATTAGCTAATCTCCCCTCTGATGAGTGAACCCAGGAGTAATGAGCCCATTTCACACTTCCAGGTTTACACCTGCTATTCCCCAGCTGCTTTGGCCAAGGAAGAAGCTAATCAAACATGATCTGTAGTTGATGAGCGTCACTTGGGTCCATAGTTGATGTCTCCTTAAAGAATAAATTCAGGCATTGGTATTTTATACATAGTTGGTCCAGGATGCGACTGTGCAGGTGTCATGGTCTTACCTCTCTCCTGTCTCCTTCGTTTGACATGTGCTGGCGGCCATCTTGGTTTATGGGACTCTTGTAGCCTCCCACCCTGCGGCTCCTCCTTCCCACTGGGAGGAGCTGGATGCCTGGCTCACATATATAGGAGCTCTGTGGCTTCAGTTCCTTGCTTGGTCCTCCTGTGTTCACATGCTTCTAAGACTGCTGCTGCTTCTGGTTCCGATCCTGGCTTCGTCTGACTTCTCTGCTGGTTCCTGATCCTGGCTTCGTCTGACTACCCTGCTGGTTCCTGATCCTGGCTTCGTCCGACTACCCTTCTGGTTCCTGACCTCTGGCTTCGCAAGACTCTGTTTAACCATCCGTTTGGACTTTTGCTTTACAGCTTGATTTTCAATAAAGCCTTCTTATTTTCACTTATCTCTTGTTGTACGTCTGGTTCATGGTTCCGTGACATTAGGACCAAGCCATGAATTCTGACGGTACAGGGCCATTCTCGCTACCCACGCTGGTTGCCAGACTTGATCAGCAGGATTACCTGTTGGGTCAGTTCGCCGTGGCGTTGCAAACCCTGCTTGAACGCACGGCTCATTTCGCTCCCGTTGCCGATGGGTCGGTTGTCGCTCCTGGGCCCGCTCCTACTGCCGCTCCGGTTGTTGCGCCAGAGTCTACCCCGACACCTGATGTTGCGCCTGCGGTGTTTCGGGGTATGATCGGTTCTGCCCCCCTTCCACAGCGATTTGGGGGAGAGCCAACTCAGTGCCGAGGTTTCCTTAACCAAGTGGGCATTTATTTCGAGTTGCTGCCACATGCCTTTCCCACTGAGAGATCAAAGGTGGGCTTCTTGATCTCGCTGCTCTCGGACAAGGCCTTGGCCTGGGCCAGTCCTTTATGGGAGAACAACAATCCGGTGGTTGCCGAGTTTTCCGGTTTTGTTGCTTCTCTTCGGAAGGTATTCGATGTGCCGGCTCGCGCCGCCTCTGCTGCGAAGCTCCTTATGTCCGTCAGACAGGGTTCACGATCCGTAGCCGAATACGCCATTGAGTTTCGTACCCTGGCAGCAGAGGTGGGCTGGAATAATGAGGCTCTGGTCGCTGCTTTCTCTCATGGTCTCTCGGATGCCTTGAAGGATGAGGTTGCAGCTAAGGACCTACCAGTGGAGCTCGAGGCTCTTATTTCTTTCCTGATTTTGATTGACACCAGACTCAGGGAGAGACCTTCCTTTAAGGAGAGCCTGCGGAGGCCTCCTAACAGTTTGGCGCCTACGTTTGCTGTCCCACCCGTGCCTCCCTCTCCTCCCACGCCTCCTGGGGTTGACTTGTCTGGGGGTGAACCCATGCAGCTGGGGTTTGCTCGCCTGTCCGAGGGGGAGAGGGTACTCCGGAGACGCGAGGGCCGATGCACGTACTGTGGTCTCGGTGGGCATTTTCGGTTGGCATGTCCGAACCGTCCGGGAAACGCTCGCACCTGAGATCCTGTCGGGGGCAGATCTTGGGTGGAGTCTCCTCGTCCCCGGTTTCCCGTGTTGATAAACCACTGATCACTGTTGTCCTCTCCTGGGTCGGGGGCTCGGTGACGACCCAGGCGTTGGTGGACTCTGGTGCTGGTGGTTTTTTCATTGATAGTGAGTTCGCTGCCGCCAATTCCATTCCTCTGCAGGCTCGAGGTTCCCCGCTGGCTCTAGAGGCGATAGACGGCAGACCCCTCCAGCCGTCACACGTGACTCATGAGACCCTTCCAGTGGGGATAGCCATTGGTGCCGTTCACAGAGAGTCAGTCTGCTTCCAGGTTATTTCGTCTCCACACTACTCCGTGGTCTTGGGGTACCCCTGGCTCCAGAAGCATAATCCGACTTTTGACTGGAGATCGGCCGAGATCCTCTCATGGTCACCACAGTGTGGGGCTAGTTGCATCCATGGGCCTGTCAAGTTGCTGTGTACTTCCTCGGACTCTCTGTTGCCTCCTGAATACGAGGAGTACCGGGATGTATTCGATAAGGTGCGCGCAGTTGCCCTACCTCCGCACCGCCCATACGATTGTGCCATAGAGTTACAACCTGGTGCCGTTCCTCCTCGCGGCAGGGTCTATCCTCTGTCGGTTGCGGAGAATGAGGCCATGGAGGAGTACGTGATGGAGGCGCTGTCCCGTGGTCACATTCGCAAATCCTCGTCCCCGGCAGGGGCTGGATTTTTCTTTGTGAAAAAGAAGGGCGGTGAGTTGAGGCCTTGCATCGATTACAGGGGCCTTAATCGCATCACGATCAAGAACGCTTACCCGATACCCTTGATTTCCGAGCTGTTCGATCGCCTTAAGGGGGCCACGGTCTTTACCAAACTCGACTTGAGGGCGGCATATAACCTGGTAAGGATCAAGGCGGGCGATGAGTGGAAGACCGCGTTTAACACCAGGACCGGTCATTATGAATCCTTGGTTATGCCCTTTGGGTTGTGCAATGCGCCTGCAGTCTTTCAGGAATTCATCAACGATGTTTTCCGTGACCTGTTGCAGCAGTGTGTGGTGGTCTATTTGGATGACATCTTGGTATACTCTGAATCCATGGAGGCCCACATTCTGGATGTCAAGCGAGTGTTGCAACGGTTACGAGAGAACAAGCTGTTCGGTAAGCTTGAGAAATGCGAATTTCACCGATCCCAGGTAACCTTCTTAGGTTACATCATTTCCGCTGAGGGGTTCTCCATGGACCCTGAGAAGGTTTCGGCTGTCTTACAGTGGCCTCAGCCCAGTGGTCTTCGTTCCTTGCAGCGCTTTTTGGGCTTCGCCAATTATTATCGGAAGTTCATCAGGGACTTCTCCATGCTGGCCAAGCCTCTCACGGATCTGACCAGGAAGGGCAGTAATTCCCAGGTCTGGCCGCTCGAGGCCATCCGGGCTTTTGAGGCCCTAAAATCCGCCTTTGTGTCGGGCCCGATTCTGTCTCATCCCAACCCTGGGTTGCCCTTTGTCCTCGAGGTGGACGCATCTGAGACGGGAGTAGGCGCCCTTCTGTCTCAGCGTAGAACACCAGAGGGTCCGCTGCTTCCTTGTGGGTTTTACTCCCGGAAACTGTCACCCGCGGAGTGCAACTATCAGATTGGTGACAGGGAGTTATTGGCCATAGTGCAGGCTCTCAAGGAGTGGAGGCACTTGCTCGAGGGCTCCGTGGTTCCGGTTCTCATCCTGACGGACCACAAGAATCTGACCTACCTTTCTGAGGCCAAGAGATTGACACCACGTCAGGCCAGATGGGCTCTGTTCTTGTCACGTTTTAATTACGTGGTCTCCTACCTACCCGGTTCCAAGAACATCAGGGCGGATGCCTTATCACGGCAGTACTCCGAGCTGTCCAGGGAGGAATCTATACCGACTTCGGTCATACCTCCGAATCAGATCCTGGCCGCCATTCGCACCAGCCTGACCTCTCCCCTTGGTGAGCAGATTTTGGCGGCTCAATCTGGTGCTCCCTCTGGGAGACCCAACGGCAGATGTTTTGTGCCTGAGGAGTTGCGCACTCGGTTGTTGCGAACCTACCATAACTCCAAGACCGCGGGGCATCCTGGTAAGAATCAGCTGTCCTGGGCTGTTTCACGTCTGTTCTGGTGGCCTTCCCTACGTTCCGATATCGCCGCATATGTAGCGGCATGCTCCGTTTGTGCCCAGAGTAAGTCCCCTCGGCACCTTCCGTTGGGCCTGCTGCAACCCATAGCCACCGGGGAGCGCCCATGGTCTCACCTGGGGATGGATTTCATTGTGGATCTCCCTGCATCCCGAGGCCATACGGTCATTCTCATGATTGTGGATCGGTTTTCCAAAATGTGCCACTGTGTTCCTCTCAAGAAGTTACCCTCTGCACAAGAATTGGCCACGATTTTTGCCTGGGAGGTCTTCCGGTTGCACGGTTTGCCCAAGGAGATAGTGTCGGATCGGGGGAGTCAGTTTGTGTCCAGGTTCTGGCGCGCCTTTTGCTCCCAGTTGGGGATTCATCTCTCCTTCTCCTCGGCCTACCACCCTCAGTCCAATGGGGCCGCAGAACGATCCAATCAGGCCTTGGAGCAATTCCTTCGTTGCTATGTCTCCGATCACCAGGACAATTGGGTTGACCTCCTGCCTTGGGCTGAGTTTGCCAGGAACACGGCGGTGAACTCTTCCTCTGGGACGTCTCCCTTCATGGCCAATTATGGGTTCCAACCTGCCGTGTTACCGGAGGCATTCTCTCCCCAGGATATTCCGGCTGTGGAGGATCACCTTTCCGTCCTACGCGCCTCTTGGGTACAGATCCAGAAGTCCCTTGAGGTCTCTGCGCAGCGCCAGAAACTCCAGGCTGATCGCAGACGAGCGCCTGCTCCTTCCTACCAGGTCGGAGACCGTGTATGGTTGTCCACTCGCAACCTCAACCTTCGAGTGCCCACTCCCAAGCTGGCTCCTCGCTTTGTTGGTCCCTTCCGAGTGCTTCGCAGGGTAAACCCGGTAGCCTATGCCCTTGCGCTTCCTCCTGGCATGCGGATCTCCAACGTGTTTCATGTCTCCCTGTTGAAGCCACTGGTGTGCAATCGCTTCACTTCCTCGGTTCCTCGGCCTCGTCCGGTCCAAGTGGGCAATCATGAGGAGTATGAGGTGAGCAATATCCTGGACTCACGCCTGGTCCGCGGTCGGGTACAGTTTTTGGTCCACTGGCGTGGTTACGGTCCAGAGGAGCGTTCCTGGGTTCCCTCCGCAGATGTCCATGCTCCTGCCTTGCTCCGAGCCTTCCACGCACGTTTCCCTCAGAAACCGTTTTTTGCACCGCGGAGGAGGGGCCCTTGAGGGGGAGGTACTGTCATGGTCTTACCTCTCTCCTGTCTCCTTCGTTTGACATGTGCTGGCGGCCATCTTGGTTTATGGGACTCTTGTAGCCTCCCACCCTGCGGCTCCTCCTTCCCACTGGGAGGAGCTGGATGCCTGGCTCACATATATAGGAGCTCTGTGGCTTCAGTTCCTTGCTTGGTCCTCCTGTGTTCACATGCTTCTAAGACTGCTGCTGCTTCTGGTTCCGATCCTGGCTTCGTCTGACTTCTCTGCTGGTTCCTGATCCTGGCTTCGTCTGACTACCCTGCTGGTTCCTGATCCTGGCTTCGTCCGACTACCCTTCTGGTTCCTGACCTCTGGCTTCGCAAGACTCTGTTTAACCATCCGTTTGGACTTTTGCTTTACAGCTTGATTTTCAATAAAGCCTTCTTATTTTCACTTATCTCTTGTTGTACGTCTGGTTCATGGTTCCGTGACAGCAGGACACTTTGTAGGGTGTGGATGGAAGAAGGAGGTCAGGTCATGATACCAACATCTCTGCAACTTTGCATCTCCACAAAGTAGGATGCAGGCACAGTTGAACATAACAGGGTGGGTCACAACGATAGGTGTCAATCAACCTAGGCCAGTCCACTGTCACAATGGATGTGGCTGGGGGCCTGAGGGTGGATTCATCAGCGAAGTGAGGACGCCATAAGAAGGTACTTTTAACAAATTTCAGGCCCACAAGGGTATTCTACTGCCCCCCTTGTGGGCCATTCTGCCCCCGCTTGCCATTTTTAAAGAGACTCTGTTAGTGAACAGAAGAGGGGCAAACATCTGTCTTTTTTATCTTGAATAATGTAATCTGATTAAAAACATCCCTGAACATTCCGTAAGGAGAAATCAGGGTTCTGCTGAATAGTACATCATACCATTCTTTTTCAATAATACAAGATGCCCCAAGTGATCATGACTTGTCTTCCCAGCAAATTTATTTTTCAGACTGTGTCTGTTTATATAGTCTATACTGTGCTTGTTTTTATTGTTCAATATTGCCTTGCCATTGTTTTACCTTTCCTTACACTGCATTGTTGAGTACATCGCCATCTTTTTAATAATTGATGACAATAAATAATGTATCTTTTAACCACACAGTTAGATTGGCACCAAACAAGATATTTCGTAAGGGTCCCCAGGGGACACTGTGTACTTCATGCCAACTTCAATTAGTATCCTCGCCTGTTGTAAAAATGCATATTTCTGTTCCTGATTTCCAGCACTACCTCTTAATGTACGCTATACATTTTTAGTTACTCTCCAATCTGTTGCGTGCATTCCTTTGAATTATTATGAACATTTATTAACTGTTTGCCGACTGAGTCTGAACAATTCTAATCTAATACCAGTGGCGTCTGGTGCACAATGTTTTTGGGGGGGCGCAAACAAACTGGAAAAAAAACATACATTTCAGCCACTGTGCCCATCAAACACAGCTACTGTGCCCATCAAACGCAACCACTGTTCCCATCAAACGCAACCACTGTGCCCATCAAACGCAACCACTGTGCCCATCAAACGCAGCCACTGTGCCATCAAACGCAGCCACTGTACCCATAAATTGCCACCACTGTGCCATCAAACGCAGCCACTGCACCCATCAATTGCTGTCAGTGCGCTCATCAATTGCCACTACTGTGCCCATCAATTGCTGCCAGTGTGCCCATCAATTGCTGCCGGCTTTGCATTGATTGAGATGGTGCCATTCCGGCAATTGCCACCGATTTGGCAGGCGATTTGACATAGAAAATGAGGTGTAGCGCTAAAATAATACAAAAAAAGTTCTAATAAATCACTCCAGTATATTGTAATTGAAGCATGAACCCAATCCAGGTAGCAGAGGAGATCAAGTGTAAAGGGAATAAGAGAACCTCCACCAGCACCCAAACATACTGACCCTTACCGTCAGTACATGGGCAATGCACATATATGATATCCCAAAACAAGGAACATGGAAACTCTCAATTCACCAGATAATTCCTCTCCCAGAAAGATCTTCCACCAGTCCTCTCTCCATGGACCAATCGAATTTAGGTATACTTGGATATCAGCAAGGGGTTAACCAGAGCAGCTCCAATAGCAGACCAATGATAACACGTGTAAAACATGAGTGAGACAATTTATTGCACAAACATCCCATCAATTAAAAAAGTTTATTTTCAAGACAAGTAGGGATGCACTCACATGCTAAAAGGAAATAGCAAGCATGTAATCAGGAAAGCGACCCATCAGATGGCGCTCGTCTGTCCCTCCAACAGCAATACGTCAGACATGTCAAATCACTCCAATGTGAACCAGGGCTAAGGCTACATTCACACCTGAGCAGAGAGATTTTCAGATGTTTTTATTTGAGAGGTTTGCAAGCGTATTACCCCACACACACCACTAAGCAAGCGAATGCCACATATCTTAGATCCTGTTTGGCAAATTACAGGCAGATGTACTCAGTTGTCTGTGTAAACTAGGAGTGCATGAGAATGTAATGCTGGATACACACTATACAATTTTCTTTAGATTTTTTTCTTTAGATTTACCAAAACTTTCAATATGAGGTCAAACCTAAACACTTTCAATTTGTATGCCATCAGGCAGGCCCTTGCAGTACATAGTTGAAGGTAAATCTAAAAGGGTCACTAAAGGAATTTTTTTTTCTTTAAAATAACAAACATGTTATACTTCTCCACTGTGCAGTTCGTTTTGCCGATCCACGTCTTCTGGGGTCCCTCGGCGGCTGTCTCTGGTCCTCCCTGCAAGAACTCATCACCTTCATGTGAGAGAGCTTGCCTGAAATTGCTAGAATTTTGTTCTATTCAAATTCAAACATTCATTCCATTTTTTAATCGTTAGTGGGGGACAAATCAACATTTATTTTTTACTGCAGTGACAAAAAATTTGAAAGAGCAGAATGGAAAATATTTCTCAAAAGAGAGCATTTATAACAGTGAATGTGGTTTTCATTTAGGAAAGTCCATTTGTTCCAAAATAAAATGTTAAAAGCAAACTAAAAATGTTAAGTGTTCCAAAATAAAATGTTAAAACAAACTAACATTTTTAAGTATTTTCGAACGGCATTCACCAGGTCTCTGATGACTTTATCAAATGTAGTAATGAGAATTTTCATGTGAACGTTCCAAAATCTACTAGTGTATGGCCAGCTTAACAGTTAAACTCAAAGAAAAAGTTACACGGTCTTAAGATGAAAAGTCTAAGTCCTAAACGTTGTGGTTTTATAGTTTTCCAGCAGTGGCCTCCTTGACTGGTTTCCTGGCAATCATACTTACAACAACCATC
Source organism: Rana temporaria (assembly GCF_905171775.1). Taxonomy (NCBI): domain Eukaryota; kingdom Metazoa; phylum Chordata; class Amphibia; order Anura; family Ranidae; genus Rana; species Rana temporaria. Next base: position 58,608,797 of record NC_053493.1, on the reverse strand, counting down.
GATAAATTGGGCTCCCTGTTTAGCTTCATACTATATGGCCAAAGGTTTGTGGTCATCTGACCATCGCACCTATAAAGCCCCATACACACTATCAGTTTTCCTGATGGTTTTCTCTTCAGGTTTACCAAAACCATCTAATATGAGGTCAAACCTTAAGCGTTTCAATTTGAATGCAATCAGGCAGGTCCTTGTACTACATGGTTTTGGTAAACCTGAAGAGAAAACCAGCAGGAAAACTGATAGTGAGTATGGGGCTTAAGAGTTTGTTGGCCAGCCAAAAAAATATGGGCACTAATGTCACATCCTACAGGGTACATATCCTCTGAATGAGACATTTTTAAGGCAAACAAAAATAATCCAAAATCTTAGATATATAAAATCTTACATATTTTGTTAAGACTTTTTTTTAAAACAAGTGTCATTTGACCCATAAGATCATAAAAAATCAACAATTTTCCAACAAAACCAAGTAAATACTGTATACATAGAGTAATGGGTGTTTGCTGGGTGTTATGCCGCGTACGCACGGTCGTTTTTCAGGATTGAAAAAAAAAAAGAAGTGTTTTAGCATGCCCAGAAAATGATGTTTTTCCAACTTCATCATAAAAACGATGTTGCCCACACACCATTGTTTTTGAAAAATGATGAACAAAGCGCGGTGACGTACAACACGTACGACGGCACTCTGAAGGGGAAGCTCTATTTGCCTTGGGGCTGCTTTTAGCTGATTCCTTGTTAGTAATAGACGATTTGCGCTTTTTTGTCTGTTACAGCGTGATGAATGTGCTTACTCCATTATAAATGGTAGTTTTACCAAAACGAGCGCTCCCGTCTCATAACTCACTTCTGGGCATGCGCGGGTTTAAAACGTCGTTTTAGCCCACACACAATCATGTTTAACAACACGAAAAACGACATTTTAAAAAACGACGTTAAAAAAATGCAGCATGTTTGAATTTTTTTTTTGTCATTTTTCAGAAGCCGAAAAACGATGTGAAGCCCACACACGATCATTTTAAATTACGTTTTTAAAAACGTCGTTTTTTTTCATGCCGAAAAACGACCGTGTGCATTACTCCCCAAAAAAATTACCAGCTTCATGTTGCTTTACAATTTCAACTGCAGCTTGTTTAAATGGAATGTGTTTCTAACATTAGAAACACAATCATTTCTGTTTTACAAATTGAATTACAGCAAAAATATCATATAACATTCACATACTTACAAGAAAGCAAAACAACCCATTGCTCTCAAAGTTATCACCACCTCATCATAAATCCCAGGCTGCAATGCACCCACCAACAAGGACCGCATGTATCCAAAATCCCAAAATAGGACCAAAAGACAGTATGCTGTCTCTTATGATAATGGAGAAAAAAAGAAAAAGTAAGTATTTATTAAACGATTCAAACTGGTCCAAATACAAATATATAAATAAACATAGAATCATCCAGCTCTAAGGTATATACGAGGGCCAGTAGGTCATAAACACCCCCAAAAAGCTTATACTGGTCTGGAGTCCTTTGTAAATGTAGGGCCCTGCTCCCATTGAGTGGGTGCTATGTGTAAAATTATCGTTGTCTGAGCAGTAGTTTGGCTCGGAAGGATTATGCTAAATTGTTGGTTCTTTTTTAGTTCGGCTGGGTTGCACAAGTTTCCCCTTGACGGTGGGTATCGCTGTTACCACAGGTCAAGGTTGGAAAGGCAGAAGGTTGGAAGCATTGGGTATCTCTTTCCCAAAAGTAGCGCATGGTGTGTGGTCACCCCGCTGTGCATTCTGGGGAGGGGTACTTAAGGGACAGAGCCGTTTTGATGGGGTTTATCTCCCGATCCTGACTTGAGGGCCCTCCTAGGCTCAGGGATGTGTGAGCTGTTTTGTAGCCTCTGGGCCGGCTGGACCAAGGCCTCTCAACTGATAGTAGGCCCAGAGGTTTCTGGGGTCTACTGATCTAGTGATGGTCCTTCGCTACCTTATCTACGGAAGGAAGCTGAACCAGAGGGATTTAATTAATGGACGTACCCTGGCGGATTTGCCTCAATGTGTTGCCGGTCCGGATGAAAGATTCTTGGCACTGTGAGTTGTGTAACTTTTGTTGGAACTATACCAAGTGTGCAGTTGGTTACTCGATCTTGCGGCAGAAGATCGTGGGATGGCCTGACAACACTTATCAAGTCTGTGGCAGAGACTTTGACGAGCTTCGCACCAGCTGCTAAGCCAGTGAGAGTGGGCCTATCTGGTGGTTGCTGAAATCCATTGTGGAGCTGAGTTAATCCTCTGGATCTAAGTTGTACCCGTGATCCGCAAAGCAAAAGTACCTGAGTCTTTCCCTATCCCTCTACCCCTCTGTTGGAGAACTTTGTTCAAATAATACCCTTGAAAGAGACTTTGTGTTTGGTGCAGACATTCTTATGGACAACTCTTTAAGGAGAACCCCTGAAGCAAGCATACGGAACAGTAAGGTAACGGCAGGCCCAAATATAAACCAGCAGCTCCTTCGGGGGTAGTGCTACATAAATAATTTGGAAAATACAATTGTAAAAGATTTTTTGTCCCAGCATAAATTACTTGAAACAAAAGATACATAGTGCCAATAATATAAGAAGGCCAGTATGGTGGCCTGAGTTTATGGGAGGAGCCCGGAGGGTATTTAAGCAGCCTACTCACACATGCTCTTTGTCGGTTCAGTGTGCGGTACTACATGTCACTGGGCCGACTCTTTCCAGCTCACCTCATGTCCGTGAGTCTGCGCATTCAATCGCATTCGACACCCTCCCGCCCTTCCCTTTTTCAGGGCACTTCTCAGCATATCCTTCTTCAATTAACTACCCATTACTTACCTTGGGTATGTCCCCTTTTCTTGGCATACTGACCAGACCACCAAGGCACACTTCAGGTCTATTTATGTTGTAAGTCTTGTCGCGTGTTTATGTGATCCACATCTCTCTCGGTCAGAGGGTAACGACCATAAATGAACATTTACTGCTTTAAGATGTAACAGGGCCCCCAAAAAATCGTGTAAACAGGGTAGTCTGTCCGCCCAATGAAACAATCAAAGAAAGGATGTTGCCTATTCCCAGGCTGGTTCACCTTATATAGCAATTAACTCTTCTGTGGGAGGGGTGTCCTCACCCTGTTACCCATATAGAGAGAGAAAAGATGGCGGCATTGCCACGGTTCCAAGCATTTCAGATAGAACTGTCCATATTACTGTCCATATATCAAAAGGGCCTATTAATTTGCACATTAGGATTTATCACATTTTTATGGTTCCATTTGTGTCACTTTGTTATTGATGGTTTGTCCCATCTATTCACATTCACAGCGCTAGACTTTTTATTTTATTCCACATCTTGAGTAGGCCATCCAGTTTTGGTCACCAAACCTCAGGAAGGATGTGCTTGAACTGGAGAGAGTACAGAGAAGGGCAACAAAGCTAATAAGGGGACTGGAGGTCCTCAGCTATGAGGAACGACTACAAACATTAAACTGATTCTCCCTGGAGAAAAGAGAAGCTTAAGAGGGAATGTGATAGTGTTACACAAATCTTAAAATGGGGACTCTAGCAATGGGTGAAAATTGTTTAATCTTCGGTTTCTAAAGAAGATACACTGCCACATGAAGTTGGATGAGAAGTGGTTCATTTTAAGCCTCATACACATGATCGGACTTCCATCTGACTTTTCTGTAGACTTTGCTCTGAAGGGGCGTTGGCCGTGAACTTGGTATGCATACATACGGCAGGACTTTTTCAGCCAACTTTCACCAAATCACTTGGTTTTTCAGCTCTTTACCGACACCCTTTGGGCAACCTCTGCTATTGTTGTCTGATCTTTAGCATTGGCTCTGAGCATGCGTGTTTGTACTTTGGACTTAAGTCCGATGGACTTGTGTACACACGATAGGATTATGCTCCATTGGACATTTGTTGCCGGAAAATTTGTCTGTTTTCACAGCAAACGTTTGTCCGATGAAAAAGCGAAAACATTTGTCCGATGGAGCATATACGCGGTCGGATTGTCCGATCAAACAGGTCTGTCGGATATTTGTTGTCGTGTGTATGGGCCTTAAAAATGCCTAAGGGGTTCTTTACTGTTACTGTGAAACTCCCTTCTACAGTTGGTGGTGTCAGCGAGGAGTGTAAATAAATTCCAAACATTTTTAGATATGTTTCTTAGCGAACACAATGTATAGGGATATTGAAAATTATAGTGTATAGGTATCCACAAACTCAGGGCCATATGGCAACGCTGTATCCTGGCCTAGGCCAACAAGGCCCAGGCCTAGGGCAGCACTTTGCAGGGGGGGCAGCACAGACAGTGTCCCCGCCAGCTTGCGCTACACTGTTAGGCAAATTAGTTTAGCACCCCCATAAATCGGCCGCACTGCTTCCAGTATGTGGGCGGTTGGCATTCTGCAACGTGGGGGGGGGGGGGCCTCGCTTCTAAATTTTTTTACCATCCCTGTCCCATTGCAGAGATTTCCCTTCACTTCCTGTCTCATAGCCAAACAGGAAGTGAGAGGAAATCTATGCAAATTAAGGGAATCCACCCCCCCCCCCCAGGCCATCAGAACTAGTATCCCCACTTGAAAATTTCAGGGTGGGTCTTAAACCGCAAGGGGTGTGGCCTTGACAGGAAGGGGTGGGTCATATTTAAATTAGGGGGTGCACGAGTTTAGTCAGGCCTAGGGCAGCAAAAAAACTAAATACACCCCTGCCATATGGTGAGTCATTCTGAGCTACTAACCAAAAAAAGGAATGTGGATCAGGAAAGCCACAGTAAAGTCAGAAGTTCTTATCTTATTCTTGGTTCAGTGACTCAAACTATTGAAACAAATAATTGGCAAGACGGCCCAGCAACCAGCATTTTCAGGATAAGAAGCAAGCAGTGGCAGCCTTTGTATTTCTCTCAATAATGGTTTACCTTTCAAACACACTTGCTCTGTACAACTTACAAGCTTATGTTTCCCTTGTGCCATGGTGACTTCTATTGAAACATAAAATGTAGAATTAGCACTTTGTGAATGACAATAACTCTTTTTTTATACGGCATTATTAATTTGTTCCTATTCATAGACTGAAATGTCTAGATGATATGTGAAGAAGATACCGTGAATCAATATGTACTTAACTAAGCTACAGTATTCTGTCTAAAGTTGTTTCTATTGTGCATTAGATATCCATGGCATCTGCATGTTTCTGCTCAACTATAAATTGTTCTAATGGAAATTGATCTTCTGAACAATTGGTTTTTAAAGTGGAACACCAGCCACGGAGATCTTTATGAATTCTTAAGGCAAAAAATAAATACAAATGACCATTTGTACTAGGTATAAAATGTTCACATTGTTAACTTTATAATACATTAATTAGTGTGTTAGTTACTTCTATCAGCACCAATCACTGAATACACGGCATGGATAAAGCTTTGTCTTAATGGACAAAGGTAGGGAAAGGGTGGATAATTGATGGGATCACTTCACTGTATGAGAGCTGCCACTCTCATACCCACATCACTGACATTGACAGTAGTATCTGGCACAATAATGAATGGATTGTAGAGTAAACAGAGGTGAGCAATTTACCCCACATTCCAAGAGGTAACTTCTTTAATGCAAGTGTCACTAAACCCACATCATAAAAAAACTATCAATAAATGGTGTATTACATGCTGTTTATACTCACTCAGTCACTATGGGCCAGAATCACATAGAATTGCCCAGGCGCAGCGTATCAGAGATACGCTACGCCGCCGTATCTTACCTGGCTCTAAGTCGAATCCAGGAAGATTTCGCCGCCGTAAGTTACAGCGGAGTAGTGTATCTCTCGGCGCGTATTTCAAATTGGGCGGGTAGGGGGCGTGATTCATTTAAATGAAGCGCGTCCCCGCGCCGATTGAATTGCGCATGCTCCGATTTGAAATTTCCCGCCTTGTTTTGCGCGAAATGACGTCGCGCCGACGTAATTTTTTTAACTTAGACGTGAGTTACGTCCTTTCCTATTCACGGACGACTTACGCAAAAAAAAAAAATTCAAAATTCGACGCAGGAACGACGGCCATACTTTAACATGGCAAGTCTATCTATACGCCGCAAAATAGCAGCTTTAACTATACGCCGGGAAAAGCCGACTAGCGACGACGTAAGAGAATGCGACGGACGCGCGTACCTTCGTGGATCGACGTAAAAAGCTAATTAGCATACCTGACGCGGAAAACGACGCAAACTCCACCCAGCAGGCGCCGAAGTATTGCACCTACGATCCAAAGCCGTACGCCTGCCGGATCAAAGCCAGAAGCTGTCGTATCTTGGTTTGAGGAAATTTGAAAGTACGCCGGTGTATCAGTAGATACGCCGGCGTACTTGCTCTGTGAATCTGGCCCTATGAGATTAGTTTTCTGTATTCTGCAAAACAACTGGTTGATCCTGCTGTTCTCTATCTCCTCCTTCAGTTCATGTCCTCACTGCAGTTGGGGATTTAGCAGAGCAATGTTGGCAGCTCTGCACATGCTCGGTTTTCAGTAAGTTTCTATGCTGAGCATTTCCTCCCTATCAAATCTGAGCAGCCCATGTGACTATAGAGTCACATATGTAGGTGTATACACAGTGGTAAACAACAGCCCACTCCCTCCCTCCTCCTCCTCGCCTACTAACCAGCTAAACACAATGGTAGTGGGATATTACATGTAGATTAATGGAGGCTTCACCTCCCTGTTATTCTAAGACACAGGCTGGAGGGGCGTGACACAGCATCTGACTGGCAGAAATCCACCCACGCCATGTTTTTGCCAAAAAATAATAAAGATTTGATTTCAAATATATATTTGTATCACAATTTAAAACAGTTTATTGATACAAATGATTTATTTTCTCTCTTTATTCCACACTCTGGCCCGGATTCAGGAAACACTTACGCTGACGTTTCTTGAGATACGCAGCGTAAGTGCACTGATGCGCCGTCGTATCTATGTGCCTGACTCTTAACACAAATCTGGCTTCATCCGACCGACGTAAGTCTCCTACGCCATCGGAGCCTGGGCGCATATTTACGCTGGCCGCAAGGGGCGATTCCATTGATTTACACGTCGAATATGCAAATGACCGATACACGCCGATTCACGAACGTACTTGCGCCCGTCGCAGTAGTATACGTCATTTACGTAAGGCGTACGTCCGGCGTAAAGCTATTCCACCTATAGGAGGCGCATCCCATGCAAAGGTATGGACGATGGAACAGCCGTCGTATTTTACGTTGTTTACGTAGTACTACGTGAATAGGGCTGGGCGTAGGTTACGTTCAGTGATTCGACGTATCTTAGGCGTTCGATCCAACGTGATTCTGAGAATGCGCACTGGGAAGCGTCCACGGGACGGCGCATGCGCCGTTCGTTCGGCCCTTCATTTGCATGGGGTCACGGTTAATTTAAATGTATCACGCCCACTACCTTCCTTTGAATTAGCCTGGCTTACGCCGGCCGCCAGTGTAACGTAGGGAGCGAGTGCTTTGTGAATACTGCTCTTGCCTCTCAGAGTTACATCGGCATAGCGCATATGAGATGCGCTACGCTGGCACAAAGATGCGCCGATCTACCTGAATCTGGCCCTCTGTGTTTTGCTGCTCGATAATTTAAGAATTGATTTACGGCACCCTTTTCTGTAACATGTTATATGCTACAGTTGTTACTATGATGTTCGTTTTTATGGTATTAAAAAGGTGTGGCCTTTAATTCAGTCCATTGACAATTCAGTTTGGCCTACTGTTTTATTTTAGCTTAGCATGCCTTCTTTGAATAAAAAAAAAAGAGAGATGCAAGTAATTTGGCTAAACAGCCGCTTGATTGCTATTACAGCAGGAGGGGACGTCCCTGTGCACAATTTTAAATCATGACATGTTTGGTATCTATTTACTCTGCATAACTTAATCTTTTATATTTTACAAAATCTAGGGTTATGTATTGTGTGTAAAATTCAAACAAGTGTATTTTCTCCCCAAAGTTACATTTTAAAAAAACGCTGCGCAAAAATACTGTGCGACATAAAAAATTGCAAAACCCACCAATTTATTCTCTAGGGCCTCTGCTTTGAAAAATATATAAGGTTTGAGGATTCAAAGTAATTTTCTAGCAAAAAAAAAATTATTGTTACATGTGAACAAAAAGTGCCAGAAAAGGCCAGGACTGGAAGTAGTTAAAAAAATGCTGAGAGTTCGATTTTAACAGTAAGCTGTTTTTTCCACTGGGGTCTGTGGAACATGTGACCATACCTGTTCCCTCTCCCCTTCACTATTATTACTGTGCTTGTGTCGGACTGTATGCACCCCTGTTGTTGAAGCAAGTATTATCTTACTGCAATGGAAACTTACCTTCTGCAGTATAGTCTAGTTTCTCCTTCTAATTAATGATTTTAGTAGTGGTGTCAGTAGACATAACTGTGCCATCTTTTTTTTATTTGCATCTTAAGTTTTTAAGAACTATTTTTACATGTTTTTTCCTGTGCACATAAAGTAGACCATGTACCTTGAGGCAGTAATTTATTCCATTAAAATTCAGTTTCACTTGGCACCAACGATGCTCTTAATATTTTATGCCTTTGGAACAAAAAAGCATAGAGATAGGAAAGTGGAACACCGATGAGATCTGAAAATACTAATATATAAATAAATGTACCTGCAGAGAGATGAGAACTCATTAATGGATCAGGTGGATCCGACAAATTAGAAGAGCACAGGTAACACATAAGGAGATTAGCTAATTTGCATGTTAGCAACCCATTCATCTTTTAAACCTTGTTGCCTCCTAAAAACATGAAAAAAAATATAAAAAATAGAATTGTGTATCTGACACACTTCCGGGTATCCCGGATTCCTGGCCCACCACTATAGGGGTTATTTACTAAAGGTAAATCCACTTTGCAAGTGCACTTGGAAGTGCAGTCGCTGTAGATCCGAGGGGGACATGCAAGGAAAATAAAAAACAACATTTTTGCTTGTAAATGATTGGATGATAAAATCAGCAGAGCTTCCCCTCATTTTAGATCTTCTCCTCAGATCTACGACTGCATTTGCAAGTGCACTTGCAGTGCTAAGTGGATTTGCCTTTAGTAAATCAACCCCTATGTGTCTTGTTGTGATGTATCGGCCGGTAGGTAGAGCCACAGTGCACAGTGGAGTACTAAGCATCTAACAGACAGTAGCAGAAACTTTTTTTTTGGACAGCATAGCTCTTCAAGAGATCGAAGATCCAAGGCATGGATGGAGGACAGTTAAGTATTTTTTTACAGGGACCAATTTTTAGGTGACAAAGCCACTTTAAGGCCCATTACACATGCACAATTCTTTCACTAGAAGAGCAAAGAAACCACTTACCTGTACAGTGGAAATACTCTGTTCCAGAGCCTTTCCGAGTTTTTCCTAGTTCAGCCGAGCTGTCCTCTGGGCTTTCCGAGTGTTTCCGATGCTCTCTGTCGCCCCCCCACGTCTGGCCACATGCGGTATTGCATACTATTGAAGTCAATGCAGAAACACATTATTTTCATTTCCATTGACTTCTATAGGGAAACTCGCTTTGATATGCGAGTACTTTGGATTACGAACATTCTCCTGGAATGGATTATGCTTGTAATCCAAGGTTCCACTGTGACTTAATTTATAGGAAGAAGTGAAAGAAAAGCTGGAGTCAAGGTCCCCCACTGAATCAAGTAAAGGGTGTTGCACTGTTTATTATCCTACAACATTGCAAACACAAACTCCCACCACTGCATACTGTACATTAGGAATCATTAGCAAGGGTCATTTTTTGGTATCATCATGTGATCACATGACCAGGACACAGGAGATGAAGGGACACATTTCCTTTATGCCCCATAGGTGGCTGAACTGAGGAGCGACCCTGCATCTGATATTCTGCATTTTATTGCTTGAGCACTGAGATTTGCCATCATCTTTTCAACATAGTCAATGGGTGGCTCCAGTGCCCACCTTGCTAAAATCTCTTAATTTCACCTTTTCTATGTAGAGAATTCACTGATTAGTACCTGGCCACACGGAAACTTTCAGAAAATTTAAAGTAAACACTTTCTGAAATTGTGTTCTATCTCACTGGTAAGAATCAGCATGGTATTGATTTTAGACCTGCTAATGCCGCGTACACATGGTCGGAATTTGCGTCGGAAATTCCGACGGACTTAAGAAAGAACATGTTCTCTTTTTTTTCAGATGGAAAAAAATTCTATTGGAAATTCCATTCGTCTGTATGGAATTCCAATGGAGAAAAAAACACGCATGCTCGGAAACAATCCGACGCATGCTCAGAAGCATTGAACTTCATTATTCTAGGCTCGGCATAGTGTTGTACGTCACTGCGTTTTCGTAGGTCGGAATTTGGTGTTTCCATGTGTGTGCAGGACAGCTTGAGCGGAATTCTGTCGGAAAAAACAGTCTGAGTTTATTCCAACGGGAAATCCGATCGTGTGTATGCGGCATTAGAGTCTCATTACAACCACCTGATCAATGGCAATATGAGTGGAGCAATTCCCACTAGTCACTATGGCCCAGATTCACAAAAGAGATATGACGGCGCATTTCCAGATACGCCGTCGCATCTCTGCTTAGCGCCGTCGTATCTATGCGACTGATCCATAGAATCAGTTACGCATAGATATTCAGTAGATCCGACAGGCGTAAGTCTCTTACGCCGTCGGATCTTAACTGCAATTTTTTTTTTGCCCGCTAGGTGGCGCTTCCGTCGATTTCCCCGTGGAGTATGCAAATTAGCTAGATATGCGAATTCCCGAACGTACGTGCGGCCGACGCAGTAAAGTTACGACGTTTACGTTAGGCTTTTCCCGGCGTAAAGTTGCCCCTGGGTCTATGAGGCGCAGTCAATGTTAAGTATGGCCGTCGTTCCCGCGTCGAAAATTAAAAAAATTACGTTGTTTGCGTAAGTCGTCCGTGAATGGTGCTGGACGTAATTTACGTCCACGTCAAAACCAATGACGTCCTTGCAACGTCATTTAGAGCAATGCACGCTGGGATATTTTAGGGACGGCGCATGCGCAGTTCGTTCGGCGCAGGGACGCGCATCATTTAAATGATACACGCCCCCTACCCGCCGAATTTGAATTCCGCCGGGTGATTTACGTTACGCCGCCACAACTTTACACGCAAGTGCTTTGTGAATAAAGGACTTGCCTGAAAAACTTGCGGCGGCGTAACGTAAATGAGATACGTTACGCCCGCACAGAGATACGCCGATCTCTGTGAATCTGGGCCTATATCTTGTTGGGTTCTATATGTAGCATTTTTATATTACATATAGAACGCTAGAGATGGAAAACGCCTTTAACTTCCTATCCAGGCCAGCTGTTGATACAAGCTGTCTTATTAAACAAGATACGACTGACATCTCAGGAGGAATATGCTGGCTACAAATTTCTGAGTGTATTCTTTACATTAGTAACTGTTGGCAAAGTCAATGCTGATCTTCACTGCACCACTTTATTAGTACAACCTTTAAAAGGAATGTCTTGGAGGATTAACTGAAACCTGAGGGATAGTAGTTATTGTTAGACAAAACACTGTCAGCAGAGCAGGTGCTTGAACTGGATGGGGATAGAGCAACTAGAACACTTTGTATCGAGTTTCCACATTGCTCTATTGAAAATTCAGTATCAATTTTATTAGTTTAAATAAAAACTCTCACTTAGATTTTTTTTAGGTGTTTGTGCCTTGTTTCATGTTCTTAAATGATTTGCAAGCCCAGATACAAGTCAAACAAGGCTACCCACTTATCTGTGGTCATTCAACAATTTAACCAACAAGGAGACATTAGCTGCCATTTGTCTTGGCTCCAAACCCACTTAAGCTGGCCATACACGTGTCAGTTTTTTTTTATCATCCAGCAGAGTATTCGAAAAAACAATATGGCTTCCCCCATCCACATTGCATTTTGACAACAGGACTCCTCCACTGTCAGAATACACTGCAATCAATTATCTGCAGCGCTGATTGATGAAAAATTGTACAACGAACAGAAGCAGTCATAGATGGATCGCAATTGGCCAATACCCGCTGAACCAAATTTCAATCTATGTATGTCCAGCTTTAGCCTCCTGTACCTCTGCATTACACTTACCAGTGATTGTCTTGGGCAAAAGCTTGGAGCCAAGACAAGCACTGGTTATCAAGCAGTTGTCCCCCTGCTAGCTACGTGAGTCCAGTGAGCCTGCGATGTTGGCATCCCAAGCCGATCTGTCCATCGGCTCCGGGTGCAGGCATCGGCATTGCTAGTTTTCACTTCAGGCTTCACTGCTGGTTTCCTACTGCTGCACATGTGCAAGACACGTGGCACTTTCTGAATGGTCAAGCCTATTCTGGGACACACGCAGGTCCCAGAAGGCAGCAGGGGGAAGGAGGATGGCACGATGCAATCGTGGAAGTTACGCACCTCGTCGCGGTGAAATAGGACGGAAATCCAGAATGTTCCTCTTATTCATGCTGACACTCTGGGTTTATTGAAAATAAAAGTGAGAAAAAATTATATATCGTTTATTCAACAATTCCCAGAGTAATTTATTGGGGCACATTTGCCATTTTGTATGTAGTGGTGACATACTACACAGTGCTAGAGTCACGTCTTTCCCAGCCTAAAAGAGCTCACACTTTAACATCCAAAGCACATAATCCTACAACAATAGACTACCAGTTTACCTTTCAGAATGTTTTTGGGGAGAACCAGAGCACCTGGTGGAAAGTCACATTAGCAATTGTTGAACATAAAGACTCCATGTTGATAGTGTCGGGCTTCAAGGCACACATGCTAAGTGCATAGTCTCTGTGCTGTGCCATTTTTCATGTAACACAGCATGTACATTGTCCATACATTTTTTCAATTCTGTCAGAAATGCTTGAAAGGGAATATCGAATGATAACCAAAGAAAGGCTAAGTGCCAAGGTGCAGCAGCCATAATATGGGAGAACAGTTCCCCACATGATTTAAAAGATAAATGAAGTATAAAGCAAATGAAACCTCTGTGTGGATCGGGATTTGAAATCCAGTAGCCGTCTGAATTATTTTTGTCTACAATAAAGATGTCTTGGGACAAAACCGCTAGACTTGAGCCATGGTGCCAATTTCTGACATTTTCATACCTCTCATTTTCTTTGAGCTATGTGTTATTTAAATGTACCTTTATAGCTGGTTTCGTTTCTCATAAGTTAATGAGAGGTTGATAATAATATGTCAGAGGGGTTCCATAGTGAGATCATTTTATGCCTGCTTGATGCCGCAGTATCCCAAAGGCAATCCCATTAGTATGTTACACTTCAGCATACTGATAGCATTCATAACTGTCTGACAGAGGCAAAGTCATTATCAACCCAGACAGTACTTGGTACTCTGTAGTATTTACATGATCTGCTTTGGCTTTAGTAGTACCTTTAATAAGTTAAAGCGGTTCTCCACCCTAAAGTGGAGTCCCGCTGATCGGAACCCTCCCCCCCTCCGGTGTCACATTTGACACCTTTCAGGGGGGAGGGGGGTGCAGATACCTGTCTAAAGACAGGTATTTGCACCCACTTCCGGCCCGGCATTCATGGGCAAAAGACGGGCATTCCGTCACATCCCGTCGCCCACCCCCCCCCCCGTTGTGCTCTGGGAACACTCGGCTCCCAGCACACAGCGGGAGCCAATTGGGAACCGCAGCGCTTCACTTCCTGGTTCCCTCAGCGTGGATGGCGGGGGGAGCAGCAGAGAGACGAGCGATCGCTCGTCCTCTGCTGCGATCGGCGCTGGACTCCAGAACAGGTAAGTGTCCTAATATTAAAAGTCAGCAGCTGCAGTATTTGTAGCTGCTGGCTTTTAATATTTTTTTCCCACGGCACATCCACTTTAATAAGAGAACATTAAAGAATATGGTAACTTAGGCCCAGATTCTCAAAGGACTTACGGCGGCGCAGCGCCATGTACGCCGTCGTAAGTCCTAATCTGACCCGGTCGTATCTATGTGACTGATTCTAAGGCCCCGTAAACACGAGAGGATCTATCCGCTGGAATTTATCCGCGGATCACTTTCAGCGGATAGATCCGCTGGTGTGTACAACCCAGCGGATATTTATCCGCGGATATTTTTCGGGCCGATGGTTTTCCAGCGGATCAAAATTTCTTAGCATGCTAAGAAATCGATCCGCTGGAATCCAGTCCAGCGGATTGATCCGATGGTCTGTACAGACTCACCGGATCAATCCGTCCGAATCCATCCCTCGCATGCGTCGTAATGATTCGACGCATGCGTGGAAGTCCTTATATTACAGCGTCGCGCACATCGCCGCGTCATCATCGCGGCGACGGCGCGACACGTCACCGCGGAGGGAATTCCGCCCGGATTTTGATCTCATGGTTAGTACAACCATGAGATCAAAATCCGCCATAAATCCTCTCGTGTGTACTAGGCCTTAGAATCAGTTACGCATAGATATCCATTAGATCCGACAGGCGTAAGTCTCTTACGCCGTCGGATCTAAACTGCATTTTTTTTGACCGCTAGGTGGCGCTTCCGTCGAATTCCGCGTCGAGTATGCAAATTAGCTAGATACGCGAATTCCCGAACGTACGCGCGGCCGACGCAGTAAAGTTATGACGTTTACGTTAGGCTTTTCTCGGCGTATAGTTGCCCCTGCTATATGGTGGCATAAGTGCGGCGCATCAATGTTAAGTATGGCCGTCGTTCCCACGTCGAAATTTTAAAAAGTTACGTCGTTTGCGTAAGTCGTCCGTGAATGGGGCTGGACGTCATTTACGTTCACGTCGAAACCAATGACGTCCTTGCGGTGTACTTTGGAGCAATGCACACTGGGAAATTCCACGGACGGCGCATGCGCCGTTCGGGAAAAACATCAATCACGTCGGGTCACAGTAGATTTACATAAACACGCCCCCCTGATCCAAATTTGAATTAGGCGGGCTTACGCTGGCTGATTTACGCTACGCCGCAACTTACGGAGCAAGTGCTTTGAGAATACAGCACTTGTCCGTCTGAGTTGCGGAGGCGTAACGTAAATCGGATACGTTACGCCCGCACAAAATTGCGTGGACGTACCAGAATCTGGCCCTTAGTTCCTTTAGAGCAGGGGTGTCAAACTTAATTTCATCATGGGCCGCATCAGCATTATGATTGCCTTCAAAAGGGCCGGTTGTATCTGTAAGATTAGATGTCCAGCGCATTCCCTCCCCTTACATTAGATGTCAAGAGCCCCCCCACCATCAGAAGTTGAGTCCCCCACTCTTCCTTATATCACAGTGCACCCCCCTTTCCTTATGCTGCTGTTAGGAAGAAGCTTGATGCATTGCTTGAAAGCAGAGACTAAAGGTCTGGAGGAGGACCAGAGGAGGGCTGGAGCACTCCTACAGCTGCAGGAGAGGTGCAAGGGCCACATGAAATGGCCTGGAGGGCCGATTCGGCCCACAGGCCTTGTGTTTGACACCTGTGCTTCAGACCCTTCATGCTCAGGAGTAACTACAGACCAGTCCTAATTTTGCAGTTCTGATGTGTGTTTGCTGTTTTACTGTTACTGGTGTTTCTGAATTTTACTGGAAGATAAAAAATAAAATAAAAATTGCACTTGTTCTATTAAGCTGTCAGTTGATAAATATTTTACGGTTACAACATGCAAATGAGGAAAAGTGTCCCAATATATATATAAAACTATCTACCCATTCATGAGCAATGTAGGATATCTGGGCTAGGGATGACTTAATATATATATATATATATATATATATATATATATATATATATATATATATATATATATATATATATTATATTATTTGACAAAATATTTTTTATCATGCTGATCTTTTTGTCAGGGATATAAGAGACAAAGTGCTGAAGGCTGAAAACAAGGTGTTACAGTAACCAAACTCCCCTGTTTCAAAGTCATCACAATATTTGCTTTTTCAAAGTGATCACATGCTCACATTTATTCTTCTTTGGGAAGAGGCTTTGAAGGGGGGGGGGGGGGTACGATAACCATTGATAAGTTCATAAATGGTCCATGTAGTAAACTTAGTGCAATGTTATTCAGTGTAAGGTCAGACTTTGACCCTTGAACTTTTGAGCGTTACACACTCCTGACCCTTGTGCTTTGTGCATTATACACTACCAACCCCTGCACTTTGTGTGTTACACACTTCTGACACTGGCACTCTGTGGATTATATACCCTTGATCCCTGCATTGTGTGCATTGCATATTGCATACTCCCTGCCAGGGCCTTTTTTCAGCGGGAACGCGGGGGAACGCAGTTCCGGCACCTCTAGCACTGAATGTATGTGATGTCAAGCAGTGCTGGGTTGTGCTACAGTGTCTATTGCTGATCTCGGTTGCTGCAAGGGATCTATATTTTGCAGGGGGAGGGTCTATTGATGCTGGGGAGGTATATTTTTGCTGACGGGGCATCTATTGTTGCTGGGATGGGTCTTATGTTGCTGGGTCAGTTGTTGCCTGGAGGGATCTACAGTTGAGGGAGAATTATATTGTAGCTGGCTGCTGGATGGTTTATCGATATTGTCTTTGGGGAGATCTTTTGTTGCTGGGGGGGTCTATCGTTGATGGTAGATCTATTGTTGCTGGGGGTCTATTGTTGTTGGCTGCAGGGGATCTATTTTACTGCTTTTCTTGTTATCATTAACAAATTAAAGATGCAGTACTGGGAGGTGGGTAGGGGGTGAGACCAAGGAACGGTGCTCAGAGTTAGGTAGTGGTAAAGATGGGGTAACTCCAAAAGGGAGAGTTCCTGCACCTATTCTCTGAGAAAAAAAATCCCTGCTCCCTGCCCTCTGTACATTACATACATACTCCTGACTTCTGCACTCTGGGCCAGATTCTCGTAGTTTTCCCGCGGCCGTAGCGTAAGATATTTACACTACGCCGCCGCAACTTACTGGAGCAAGTGCCATATTCCTCAAGCACTTGCTCCGTAGTTTGCGGCGGCGTAGTGTAAAAGGCCCGGCGTATCCCTGCGCAATTCAAAGGGGGCGGCTTATATTTAAATTAAGCGCGCCCCTGTGCCGATCGAACTGCACATGCGCCGGGCTAAAAATAGCCCAGTGCGCATGCTCCAGTTCTCGGCGGAAAACGTCAATGACGCTGACGTGTGCGTCATTGACGTAAAGTCGTATTCAAGAACGACTTACGAAAACGATGTACATATATATATTTTATATATATATTTTTTTTTTTAATATCTCTACACAAATGTTTTGCCCTTCATTTCTATTTTAAACTTGAATGGTTTATTTTACAAGGTGAGGGTTTACAATTGCTTTGAGGTAGGCTCAGCCATGTTCATTCTCTCTATTTACAGTGTGCACAAAAGGGTATAGAATTGAAGCAATAATTATTGTGCTGAGGTTTACACTTCTGTGAGACTCTTACTTGTGGCATAGTAATTAAATTGTATTTTAAAAACCACTTGCCGACCACCTACAGTGCCTTGAAAAAGTATTCATACCCCTTGACATTTTCCACATTTTGTCATGTTACAACCAAAAACGTAAATGTATTTTATTGGGATTTTAAGAGATAGACCAACACAAAGTGGCACATAACTGTGAAGTGAATGGAAAATTATTAATGGTTTTTAAAATGTTTTACAAATAAATATGTGAAAAGTGGGGAGTGCATTTGTATTCAGCCCCCTGAGTCAATACTTTGTAGAACCTCCTTTTGCTGCAATTACAGCTGCAAGTCTTTTTGGGGATGTCTCTACCAGCTTTGCACATCTAGAGAATGACATTTTTGTCCGTTCTGCTTTGCAAAATAGCTCAAGCTCTGTCAGATTGGATGGAGAGCGTCTGTGAGCAGCAATTTTCAAGTCTTGCCACAGATTCTCAATTGTATTTAGGTCTGGACTTTGACTGGGCTATTCTAACACATGAATATGCTTTGATCTAAACCATTCCATTGTAGCTCTGGCTGTATGTTTAGGGTAGTTGTCTTGCTTGAAGGTGAACCTCTGCCCCAGTCTCAAGTCATTTCCAGACTCTAAGGGCCAGATTCACAGTCCGCGGCGTAATTTTGTGAGGGCGTAACATATCCACTTTACAGTACGCCTCCGCAACTTAGACAGGAAAGTGCTGTATTCTCAAAGCACTTGCTCCGTAAGTTGCGGCGGCGTAGCGTAAATCGACTGGCGTAAGCCCGCCCAATTAAAATTTGGATCAGGGGGGCGTGTTTTATGTAAATCTACTGTGACCCGACGTGATTGACGTTTTTGCCGAATGGCGCATGCGCCGTCCGTGGAATTTCCCAGTGTGCGTTGCTCCAAAGTGCGCCGCAAGGATGACATTGGTTTCGACGTGAACGTAAATGACGTCCAGCCCCATTCACGGACGACTTACGCAAATGACGTAACTTTTTCAAATTTCAACGCGGGAACGATGGCCATACTTAGCATTGGTATGCCGCACTTATTCCTTTATATAGCAGGGGCAACTATACGCCGGGAAAAGCCTAACGTAAACGTCGTAACTTTACTGCGTCGGCCGGGCGTACGTTTGAGAATTCGCGTATCTAGCTAATTTGCATACTCGACGCGGAATTAGACGGAAGCGCCACCTAGCGGTCAGAAAAAATATGCAGTTACGATCCGACGGCGTAAGAGACTTACAACTGTCGGATCTAATGGATATCTATGCGTAACTGATTCTAAGAATCAGGCGCATAGATACGACGGCTCGGATTAGGACTTACAATGGCGTACATGGAGCTGCGCCGTCGTAAGCCCTTTCTGAATCTGGGCCTAAGGCCGCGTACACACGATTAACCGATGAAGCTGATTGATGGTCTGATGTGCCTACACACCATCAGTTAAAACTCATCTGACCAGAGCACCTTTTTCCACATGTTTGCTGTGTCCTCCACATGATTTCTCGTCTCCTGCAAACAGGACTTCTTATGGCTTTCTTTCAATAATGGCTTTCTTTTTGCCACTCTTCCATAAAGGCCAGATTTGTGGAGTGCACGACTAATAGTTGTCCTGTGGACAGATTCTCCCACCTGAGCTGTGGATCTCTGCAGCTCCTCCAGAGTTACCATGGGCCTCTTGGCTGCTTCTCTGATTAATGCTCTTCTTGCCTGGCCTGTCAGTTTAGGTGGGCGGCCATGTCTTGGTAGGTTTACAGTTGTGCTGTATTCTTTCCATTTTTGGATTGAACAGTGTTCCGTGAGATGTTCAAAGCTTGGGATATTTTTTTATGACCAAACTCTGCTTTAAAATTCTCCACAACTTTATCCTTAACCTGTCTGGTGTGTTCCTTGGCCTTCATGATGCTCTTTGTTCACTAAGATTATCTAACAAGAACCCCAAAGATGCCCCAGGTAGTTTACAGTTATGTATATCCCACTACTGTGAGCCAGAGATTTGGAGGAATGTGGGTGGAGGGAAAAAATATCAGTCTGCCTAAAAGGTGGGGTGCCTTCTATCCACTTAGTTCCTTTTTTGTTTTTGCCTATACATACACTTTAACTCAGTTTTGGATATATTCTGGGATGTGAAATTCGGTATTAAAGTTATTTACTCCAACTGATTAAAAGAGAAGTTGGATATGAATATGATTGCTTTATGCTGTATTTTATTCCACCGATCCAGCATTTACCTTTCTCCCATACATCACATGCTCAGGGAAGGAAGGCATGCAGTCTGCGGCCATGAACTGTATATATGAAACAGGCACTTACAATCTGAATTTCTCTCCATGATGTACATGTGATCTTTCCTTTCCCCCTCCTCTACAACCACAGATTATTTCACTGAAAAGTAAAGCCATGTGATATTCCACCAATGCTTCCAACTTTAAATTACAGGAAATTAAAATCAGCCTGCAAATGCAAAATTCAGGACACATTCCTGTATCATATGTCATTGTGGCATATGCTGATAACCACCAGTATACCTGATCTACTACGGACCCGAGCAGAGCTCAGGCAACATCACATATTATGGAAGCAAGGAGTGTCATAGAGGCAGGGCAAGCCAGGGAGTTAGGAGCAGTTGATATGCAAAATGTAGTAAACACGGCTATGCAGGGTCACTGTAGAGTCAAAGTTCATAGTGACAGCATTATGGTTTTCACCATCACTTAGGGGGATTGGAAAAGCATTCTTAGACCTATAAGGGTTTTCCTAGGCCAGGGTTTCTCAACTAGGTTTTTGTGGATCCGTGGGGTTCCTCCAGGGGTTGCTGGGAGTTCCTTGAGCAATGAAGCGTTTCTAACTCCCAGTACCCACTAATATCAATTATCTTTTCAACTATGTGTAAGGGGCTAGTTATCCCAAAAATCAACAATATAAGATTGTCAGGAAAAGGGAAGTAGAGTGTACACTGCTCCAAGGCTGTCTGTAAATTAAAGATCTCTTGGTACTTCTGTGGCAACAAGACTGGGTGCCCGCCAAGGTCCGCAACCTGGGAAATCCAGCCAACAAAAGAGAAAAAGCGGCACATCCAGAGATGAAGAAAAATGTGTTGTTTTTTTTGTCAAAGGTTTAAAAAAAACATAACGCACGAGGGATGTTCAGCAGACGCGTTTCACACAAAGTGCGTAATTATTGCTTATGTAAGATTTTCCTTCTCCCACTGACCATTGATATATAACGTGTCCTTCTCCCAATGACCACCAATGTATGGGAGCTCTAAATATTTGCTGACCATGCCTTTTTCTGACACTTGTTTACAAGTAAAAATCTGTATTTGTTGCTAGAAAATGACTTGCAACCACCGAACATTATCATTTTTTTAGCAGAGACCCTAGAGAATAAATTGGCACATGGTTTTTCCACAGCGGTTTTTCAAACGCAATTTTTTTGGGCAAAAATACACTTAATGTATTAAAAAAAAACATAATATATACCCCATCTTTTAAAAACAATATTAAAAGATGATGTTACGCCAAGTAAATAGATACCTAACATGTGATGCTTTTCAATTGCACGCGCTCGTGGAATGGCGCCAAACAATGGTACCTAAAAATCTCCATAGGCGACGCTTTAAAAATTTGTACAGGTTAACAGTTTAGAGTTAAAGGGGAGCTAGTGCTAGAATTATTGCTCTCACTCTGACTTTCGAAGCGATGCCTTACATGTGTGGTGCGAACATTGTTTGCATATGTGGGCGTGACATATATATTCATTCACCACTGTGCATAAACGAGTGAGGATGGGGGCGCTTTTAAAAAACTTTTTTTTTATTATTATTTTTATTACATTTTTTTCATTTCTACACTGTCCCTTTAAAAAAAAATGATCACTTTTATTGCTATCGCAAGGATTGTAAACTTCCTTTGCGATAACAATACAGCATGACAGGTCCTCTTTATGGAGAGCTCTGGGATCTTTTGCTTTAAAAAAAAAATGGCCTTGTTTTCATGTAGCCGGGAACCGTAATTGACATCATGACCCCGGACCCCTACCACTGCTTCTAAAAGTGACCCAGCTACAAATCCGACACTCAGGCCACTTTTATGAGAAAGACTGGCACCTGAGATTAAAAATTATATTGGGGTTATGGCATCAAGCTGCAACTATAACCCCAGTATTTAACGTCAAAGTAATAATGTATTTTCCCAGTTAGGCGGTAAAAAGGGTTTGAAGCGCTGCTCCAGGCAAAACCTTTTTAATGTAGAAAAATTTAAAATAATGCATTTGGGTGGCAAAAATATGAATGCAATCTATACACAGGGGGGTGAACCGCTGGGGGGAATCTATGATGGAAAAGGACCTGGGGGTCCTGGTAGATAATAGGCTCAGCAATGACATGCAATTACAAGCTGCTGCTAACAAAGAAAACAGAATATTGGCATGCATTAAAAAGTGGATTAATTCTGGTAATAAAGCAATAATTCTTCCACTCTACAAGACTCTGGCCTCACCTAGAGTTTGCTGCCCAGTTCTGGGCACTAGTCCTCAAGAAGGATGTACTTGAAATGGAGTACAGAGAAGGGCAACAAAGCTAATTAAGGGTCTGGAGGATATTAGTTATGTGGAAAGGTTGTGAGCAATGAACTTATTCTCTCTGGAGAAGAGACGCTTGAGAGGGGATATGATTTCTATTTACAAATACCATACTGGTGACCCCACAATAGGGATAAAACTTTTTCCGTTTAACCTTAAACTGCTTAGAGCGTTCTTTATTGTAAGAGCGGCAAGGATGTGGAATTCCCTTCCACAGGCAGTGGTTTCAGCGGGGGTATTGATAGTTTTAAAAAACGATTAGATAAGCACTTGAACGACCGCAACATACAGGGATATACATGGTAATACTGACATGTAATCACACACATAGGTTGGACTTGATGGACTTGTCTTTTTTCAACCTCACCTTCTATGTAACTATGTTGAAGAAAAATAGGCCAACTTCAATGGGAGTGTGTGAAAAATATGTGTGTTAAAGCGGAGTTCCACCCAAAAATGGAACTTCCGCTCACCGGATTCCTCCGGTGCCACATTTGGCACCTTTCGGGGGAGGAGGGACAGGATATCTTTGACAGGTATCCTTTCCACTACCAGGAGTCCGGGCCGCAGCCCGTGATGTCAGCGCGGGGCTCCCTCCTCCTCCCCCGGCTGCCAGGCCAGTAGGAGAGAGGAGCGGGCCTTGGGCATGCGCAGTAGGGTTCCCGGCATTAAGCTGAAAGGCTACACTGCCGGATACCCGTACCCGCAATGGCGGCGGCAGCAACCGACAGCTGATGGAAACATCAGCTGCAGGTGCCGACATCGCTGGACTCCAGGGCAGGTAAGTGTCCATTTATTAAAAGCCAGCAGCTGCAGTATGTGTAGCTGCTGGTTTTAATATTTTTTTTTTTTTTTTGGGGGCAGAACACCACTTTAAGAGAATTTTCTAGGCGCTCCTATAACACAAGTCTATGGGGGCAATAATGCAAGATCCTGCCCCAAAGAAGCTCCTGTAAGGTACTGCATCCTAATTACACACAAGAAAGTGCAAAAATGCACACAGAAAAACCCTCACAATTGCTTACATGTGCTACATCCCAATGTGAATGGGGGCTAAGAGATTTCCCCTAATAATAACAGGGGTTTTGGCAAGAGAAACAATTTAGACTTAATCCCGCTGCAAATTACATGCAAAGGTGCTTTCTATGACATTCCAAAGGCAACACCAAAGAACTTTTTGAGTGTACTTCTCATGCTGCAAACATATGGTCTAGACATTTTTGGAGCCCTTATTTTGCTTTGCATGCCTATACCATTTGCATTACCTTTATACATGCTTATTCATTAAAAATTAATACTTCATTCTGGTTGGTAGATTTGGGTATTTGCTTCTAGCAGATTTCTCGCTTTACTAAATAAATGTAAATGTTATAACTTTTTTATGTGTTGCTTTTTTTCTCTTAATAAAATGTTACTGTCTGTATATGCAGTAAAGCATGCTTGTTATACTCACTGTGGAACCTAAGGGGATAATCCTCTGCATTGTGTAAAAAGGCTGTTTGATCCTGCCTCTTTAATCCTCATCTTCTTTAACTGACTCCAAACCATCTCCTGATAGAACAGAGCATTAGCAGTCAGGCTGCACATGCTCAGTTTGGTGTGTATTGCTAGAGGGATTTTGTTTTTCTTGGGAGAGTGCTGGGAGAGAGTTTCTTTGGGGATGTGATCAGCACAGGGCCAATCCGCACTGTCCAGAGGGAGGGTCAGGGGAAAACTCCTCCTACAAGCTTTAATCGGACACTGATTCAAGTCACAGACTGCTGTAACTGCTGATGAGAAAATGTATTTAGCAGTTTATATTTACTAAAATAATTGCATTTGCATGTTCTGTGTACTGTGGGAGACCAGATATCGTGATTGCAGGGTCCTGGGTTTAGTAACACTTTCATATAAATTGTTTTACAGTTTAGTGCTGAAAATAATGTCATTGGATCTCCACTAATCACCACAATTTTCTATGCAGAAAAATGTAACCAAACAAAATTTAACATGGCAGAGGTGAATGGGGGTGCTCTGTCTTGTGGCATCTTGCCCAAAAATTACCCAAGCCTGCAACCATTTATTATCGCCCATATTCTTAATAACTTCTTTCCATTTCAACCCTCTCTTCTCATTACTTCCGTTCTTTCTTCCATCTTCGTTTTTCCTTTCTTTCATACTTACTAATTGGTATGCTCAGACCCTAGTTGGATGCCCCGCACCAGACTTCCCCCCATGTACCAGTAGCTCCACATGGACATCAGATGGCCCATCCTATAAAACCAGGTTGGGGTTTACATGGTCTGCTCAGAAGGGTCCACAAGCTTTGGTACACTTGCAACATTTTTACATCCTTTTTACTATTGCTAATTACTAATATTTTTGGCAGGATGTACCTGTACACTGACCGAGCATATACAACCTTACATTATATTGACTATATGTTCTGTGAAGTTACCTTTTTATTAAATGATTTATTTAAATTATCTGTTGCATAACATTAAATAAAAAATTCTCTCCATGACTCCCACACAGTCCTGGGGGAGAATGTACACCTGAGCCATCTCATTTCTAAAGAACATTTTCCCCAAGTTAGCTGCTAGTAAAAGCATTAAAGGAACACTAAAGGTTCGTTTTTTTTATTCACTAAATTGATTAATCTAAGCTAGGGCATTTACATGTTCCTTACCTCTTTTTTCATTTTGCCCTCCAAAATATCGTAATTTAGCTTTCAAAATGCCATATCCTGTGCCTCCTCTTCTTGCTTTCCACCAGCATCTGAGCCGTTTTGCATGGTGGAAAGCAGAACGTGCTCGCCCCCTCCCTTTGCTTACAGCTCTGCGTGCAGACGTTCTCTGTCTTTCACAGGCAAGGAGGCAGGACATTCTTGGGCGTCTCTAGG
This sequence comes from Rana temporaria, assembly GCF_905171775.1. Classification (NCBI taxonomy): domain Eukaryota; kingdom Metazoa; phylum Chordata; class Amphibia; order Anura; family Ranidae; genus Rana; species Rana temporaria. The sequence continues at coordinate 58,583,914 of NC_053493.1, read as the reverse complement.
ACGCTGTAGATCCGCCTCCCTTCCATTCATTGTCCTTTGCATAACTCTTTACAACCCCGCCTTCACTCTGCCCCCATTGCTCTGGTGGAAAGTGAAACTGATTTTTCTAATCCTCGGCTTCTACACAGTACAGGGGTGTATACTGTGGGAGGTAGGGGCGGAGTGTGGCTATTAGTACACGAGAACTTTGCTCGTTCTCGTCCGCCGTTTAAAAAAAAAAAAAAAAGCTTCTGCGCATGCGCGAGCCGCTAAGCCTAATGGGAACATTAGGCAGTGAAGTATAAACAATGCACGCGCACCGCAAAACAAGGAAGTGAGGGGAAATGATGAAACAGGAGTGACAGAGGTGTACTTTCAGCATCGTTTTGAAGAGGTATAGCCATATTTTTAATACAAATCATTATGTTTTTCAGTATTAAATCTGTATTTTAAAAGGAAAAAAATTCTGTCTTTACAACCCCTTTTAATTTGATATATTCATGGCCCAGTGTTTTTTTTTTTAACATCTCTAAACCCCGCAGCAAGGACCTTATCGCGTACTTGGTTAGAGGTGGAAGTGAAGAGACGTCTCTCCTTACACCTCTGGTCCAAACACCTTTCTTTAGAAAGTTTGAAGACCCCCTGCACAAGAGCATCAGCATTTACCCAAGTACAAACATACAGTTATTCACTTGTTTGACAGCTGTACATGCCACCTGCAGCTCCCCAGGCATGGTAAACCATTAAGATTTTTCCATTAAAGCATATTTGTGCCTATTACAGTCAGTGTACATGCGCCCTTGGAGTTCAGATGGGCTTTGCATTATCATACAAATCTAAAGGAATGCAAGACCCACTTAAATCATGTCAACTGCAGGTCAGAAGGGGAACAAATGCACCTGTTAATGAATTCTGAATGGTCTCAGAAGTATTTGAAATTGATGTCAAAATGTTTCCATTAACACGGGCCCAATGTAACAAGTAACTGTATATACCAAAAATAAAAATGTATATAAAAGTGTGAAAAAACATTATTCATTTATTTTAAACTCATACCATGGGCACACAGCTTTTAAAAAATGTGAACTGTATTGTGGATGCAGCACATGATTTCTGTAACTGAAGAACAGTCCTCGCCTCTCACCCCTTTTAGAACATCTACACATTTAATGTGGATTATGGAATGAGGCCCAGAGTAGAATGCTAGATGAATGTAACCTTAACACTTTTGGATGAAGCTTTTATACTAGTCAGATTATATAATCCCTGTGTCACCTGTGCCATGGTTTTTCTTTTAAAGAAAAACTAGAAGGAGCACATTCACACTTTATGGTTCTGATGCATTGTGTTAGGCACATTATGTTGTTGCGTAGTAACATGCAATGCCTTAAGGAACGTATTCAAAGGAAGGACATGTCACCTTACCAGAACAGACAAAAAACAGACATGTAAAATGTTTTATCTGATGCAGTGCACCACAACACACAGTAGTGCAGCAACTAGGGTGACCACATTTCCAAACTACCATTCAGGGACACCCTCCTTCCCAAAATCAGCTTGTGCTCCAACGAATCAAAGCACAATGATTGGATACAAGAGGTGGGAATTATGATTTCTCCAATCACAAGCAGGGGTCGGGATTGGGCTCCTCCAGACATTCCCAGCCAGAAGAAGTACTGTCAGTGAGTAAAGTGCTGATGTGGTGGCCTTTTTTGGGGGCATCAGATCGGGGGGTGGCTGTGTCAGTTTAATTCCGGGACACTGTATTGTCCTGGAATAAAGGTACCCGGGACAGACCCGCAAAATGCGGGACTGTCCCGAGCAATCCGGGACACGTGGTCACCCTAGCTGCAACACACGTGTGTCAGAGTACTTTGGATTACCGCAACACATAAGACCCGAGAAGTGTAAATGATTTTAACTCAGTTTTATTTGATTTGTTTTAACTTGATAAGACATTTTATTTGTTTAATGTTTATAAGTCAGTTGTTTTATATCCTTATTTCAATATACAGATGAAACTCGAAAAATTTGAATATCGCGCAAAAGTTCATTTACTTATACAACTTAAAAGGTGAAACTAATATATGAGATAGACTCATTACATGCAAAGCAAGATAGTTCAAACCATGATTTGTCATAATTGTGATGATTATGGATTACAGCTCACGAAAAACCCAAATCCACAATCTCAGAAAATTAGAATATTACATGCAATCAATAAAACAAGGGTTGTACATAGAACAATATTAGACCTCTGAAAAGTATAAGCCTGCATATGTACTCAGTACTTGGTTTGGGCCCGTTTTGCAGCAATTACTGCCTCAATGTGGAGTGGCATGAAAGCTATCACCCTGTGGCACTGCTGAGGTGTTATGGAAGACCAGGATGTTTGAATAGCGGCCTTCAGCTTTTCTGCATTGTTCCGTCTCATGTCTCTCATCTTTCTCTTGGCAATGCCCCATAGATTCTCTATGGGGTTCAGGTCAGGCGAGTTTTCTGGCCAATCAAGCACAGTAATTCCATGGTCATTGAACCAGGTTTTGCTGCTTTTGGCAGTGTGGGATTAGTTGCATTAGTAAAAAATAAATGAACTTTTGCACGATATTCTAATTTTTCTAATTTCACCTGTACATCCTTTCACAAATAAACATTTAAAACACAACTAAAGATTCCCAGAGCACAATGGTAAAACTTTAGTCTGAGAGATCTGATAAAGGATGAAGAAATGCAAAACCTGTGTAAAGTGAATAGAAGCCCATCGACTGATGTTATTGCTAATACAGTGATCATCATTGTATAAGCAATAGTTTTAGCTGTCATGAATGGGTTAACCATTCATGAATAGCTTGCTTATGGCTGTGATCTGTGGTTGGCTAAGCTAATCACATTGTACAGGTGGCCAGGTACCATGTGATTGATTTGGGCCAATCACAGTTCACAACAGTAAGCAAATTGTTCATGAATTGAAAGCCATATGTAGCAAACCCCAGAGGGAGCTGCTTTTGTTTATTCAGTCCGTTACTCTGCCTTTCAACCCCAATGAACTGTCCCAGCCCCTCTGGCACACCTAGCAATGTGATTAATGGAATAACTCAGCAGGAATACACAACACAGTTCTTCTTGTAGTTTACATAAAGAAAAGTAAAATTCAGGTTAACATTGGTCAGCCAGGACCTGTGTAAGTACCCAGGACTTGGTTGAAACAGTTTAAAGAAAACAGCCAGGAACACTATGCAAACAACGAAAGCAATAGATAACAATATGTACAGATTAAATAGACTCCCCAATAACTTTTGGTGTGTGTGGGATGCTGTGGCTAAAGGGGAACCCCAGGCTGGCTTACGATACCTCTAGTACACACCCAGTGAAATGATATCAATACCCGTGGTATGTCCTCTTTAAGAGCAACTGCAGTAATGTCCTGGAGTCAAAGCTTTGCATTTTCTTATCTTCACCGTCAATGTAGGAGCTCTGTGGACAATATTTGGATGTGGTATTCTATGAAAACAATTAAAGGTTCCTGGGCAAAGCCCCCTCACCAAATCCTGTACACAGTCAGCGGTCCTTCCCTGAGCGATCGATCTTAGATGCAGTTGTGTCGCAGTGGCATTCAGTCCTTGAGCTGTTGCAGGGTGTCCTTCTTTAGCATGGACAGTCTGTTCCTCTGGGCTGGAGCTGCATGAACAATCTGTTCCTCTGGGCTGGAGCTGCATGAACAATCTGTTCCTCTGGGCTGGAGCTACATGAACAATCTGTTCCTCTGGGCTGGAGTTGCATGAACAATCTGTTCCTCTGGGCTGCAGGCTGTGTGCCCCTTGGTAGGCCACAATTCCATACACACATAGAGTGCAGGAGATGCTCTTCTGATGGGGTGCAGGCAGAAAAGAGGCTCTGGCCTAGTTCCTCCAGCTTTTTATCTCATCCCCCCACAGTCCTTTGCTGCTGCCTGATGATTGGCTCAGGCTTTTCCAATAGGGAGTTTACAGACAAGCACTACGAAAAGAATAGGACAAAAGAAAATATCATCAGCGTATACATTAGAAACAGTATAATATACTGGAGATGGTTCAGGTTACGTAAAGCTAAGATATGCCATTTCTATTCACAGCAGAGAATACTTATGACAGACGTACCCCTTCCCAGGTTTTATCACCATACACTCTAATGATGAGCGGACAACAGATTAGCGGACACAATCATAGTCAAATAAGCAAAGGTACTGTAGATGAACTAACTACCTTCCAACGAGAAGGTAAACTAACAGGAAATGCTTATCATAACAAAGACCCAAGGGATTACAACGGTTATCTCTGTTAGCCGACCAGGGAGAGAGGGGATACTTAGATTGATGGTTAACCACGTGATCAAACCCAAAGCCTATAAATTGTTGTGGTATGGTGAGAGTAATTAGCAATTGTTTCAAGGAGCTAAGGCCCAGATTCACAAAGCAGATGCGCCGACTTAACTCGAGATGCGCTGCGTAATTGAAAAATGCGCCGCGCGTATCTTTGCGCTGTATCCACAAAACGAGATACGCCTGAAATCCATTTTTTTCCATCCTACCTAAAAGAATTACACCGGCGCTTCTTCGTGCGCAAAATACGCTAGACACGCCGCTGTTTTGATAGGCAAAGATGCAAATGAGGGAGATAAGGCGATCCACAAAATTAAGTGTGTGTGGCGTAGATTACGCCCTGTGCGCTTCTGCTAGTTTCATTGTGTAAAATTACACTTTATAAAAGCAGCCCTAACTTTGCACCTGCCGTATAAAGGTCAGCTAAAGCAACACCATTAAGGAAGAGCTGAGCACACACACTTGCAGGACAACAATCTGTATGCCAACATGCCAGGGGCATCCATGCTCATAACTATACTAGTGACTTTAGTAACCGAGGGTACCCCCTCTTCTGAGGGAACAGCAGTCAGGAGACGCCTCGCATAATGCATCTTTTCACAGTAAACACACACATTAATCATGGCACAATGAGAATGCATGCATGCACACCCTCTGTGGTCCCTAGCACAGACACATCACATGCACATCTAATCGGATTAGATCCAAGTACCCCCAATGGTACTTGGGAGCAGTAACGCCACGCCACGGCTCCAATTATGTCACTGTGCATTCATACACCATTCACATGGACCTGGGATCACTTCTCCCTGGTCCTGGGGATCCCTACTCCACCAAAACTGAGGGTGACACCCCTTATTTAATCAGGAATGCCACCCCCACATTCATACATCATTCACACACATAAAACAAATCATAAGTACAGTATAATAAAAAAAAAAAAATTAAAAAACAAAAGTACCCCAAAAGTTAACGGCGGCGGCGAGAGCTACGCCTGGGCCGCCCACGGCCACGGCCAACCAGGGGAGACTCCTGGGGGGGGGTGAGCAGGGGAAGGAGGAGACTCATGGGGGGGTGAGCAGGGGAAGGAGGAGCCTCCCCTGGTGACTGTCCTCCTGCTGGCCTGCCCTCCATGGCCACTGCAATTCTGTTCAGACCCAGAGTGAGGGCAGCCGTATTGGCCTGGACAGCCCGGGTATTGTCCTGGACAGCCTGGGTCAGGGCACTCACCTCCTGGGCCACGCCTGTTGCGGCGGTCTGCAGCTCACACATGCATGTGATGACCGCCAAGGAGTTTGTGGCCACATCAGTGAGTGACTCCTTAATTGAGCCCAGGCTGTCCTCTATCTGGGTCAGAGTCTGGTTGATCTGACCCAGATGGCGGGTCTGAAGGGCATTGTCCCTCCGCAAAGTGGCCGGCAGAACCTCGGCCACCCCCTGGTTTCTGGGTCGCCTTCCTGCCTGCAGCTGAGGCTTGTGGCCTGGGAGGAGAGGAGAGAGAGACCATTGTGGGGGAGGCCTGTTGGGGGAGGAGTGGGAGGGGCTACCCCTGATGGTGGCCTGACTGCTGCCAGCCTCAGGGGTAGCCTCAGGGGGAACCACATCCGAAGCCAAAAGGATTTCCCTGGCAATCTCCATATCTTCATCCTCATCCTCCCCCCCCTCATCCTCCTCCCCCTCAACCTCCTCATGAGGGGAGGTGTGGCATTGATCTGATCAGTAATTTTTTTAATGATCTCCTTCCTCCTGGCCGGGGTGGTGTTCCGGCTCTCAAATAACGCCCGAAACGGGTGATGGCCCTAGCAAGTATCTGCTTTTCTGTGTTTGAAAAATTAAGCTTCCTGCGCTTCGGTGCCATAACACCCAACACTCAGCACCAACAAAAAACAAACACAACAAACAAACACAAATACTCACACAACAAACAAACACAAATACTCACAGAACAAACACACACAAAAATCAAACCACACAAGCAGACAGCTAATACAAATTCAAAAACAATCTGAAAAAACAAACAGAAAATACACTCAGAAAAAAAACAATCAGAAAAAACAAACAGAAAATACACTTAGAAAAAAACACAGCTACTACACTCTACTACTCCTCCAAATCTTTTATCTAACACTAAACTCACCAACACACACCAACAGACGACAGAGCAAAAGCAACTTGCTCTAGGAAAGGGGAACACAGGCATTTACTTTTGCAAGGGAAGTGTGTTTGTCTGGGGCTATTTATACACAGGGCGATTCTCAAACTAAGTACGCTTGGCCTTTTACCTATCTCACTGATTGCGCCGAGCCGAGTTCTGCACATGCCCAGTGAGGTGCAGATTCGTGCGCGCATGCGCAGTACGGCCGGCCCTTCATTTGCATGGGGTCACGGCTCATTACAATGGAGCACGCCCACTTCCTTCCCACTTGCAATAACCCCGCCTTATGCCTCGGGATTTAAGTTACGCTTGCGCAATTTTGGGCGCAAATGCGCTGTGGATACGGCACTTACGACACAAAATTAAGGCGCCGTAACTTAAATGACATACGTTTGGAGTAACTTAATTTGCGCCGCTCTACGTGAATCTGGGCCTAAGAGATTACATTGAAGAAGTCAACTGAGGACTAGTTGGGAGGGTGCTAGGCCTGGGGTGTCTAGCCAAGGTTGCCATATTTTATAAAACTTATCAGCAGCGTTTCTATGTTGATACATTAGCTTTTCTTTAATAAGAATGCAAGGAAAATGGGGGAAAACAGTTTTAAGCCCCCATTGCCTTATGGGATTGCGGCAGCAGAGGTTTCTAGTCTCCCCTCAGAGCAGGGGCGTCAGGAGACCTGGGCTTGGGAGGCTGGAGCCCCGAATAGCCCAGAGTCTCCGGCATTTAGGTCTCCATTATTAGCCCCGAGCGGCGAGCGCCGGGACCGATCTGATCCCGAGCACCGCCGAGCGGGGCCAAGTCGCCGGGACCGAGCTGATCCGGAACCAGACCCGAGCCTTACCGAATGTGTCCGAGTCCTGCTGACTCGATGAGTTTCATAGCAGGTCCCGCCCTCTGGAGCCTGGTCAACGCCTATGATGGACGTCCCACTGGTCCAATGCCGGGACTGCGGGATGTGTGACTTCCATCATAGACGCTGCAGACTCCAGAAGGCGGGAATTACAATGTGTCCTCCGCGCCACATCCCCTCTCAGCGCTCGGGCAGGCAGCTCTCATCTCCCCTCCCCCTGGCTCTCCTCCCCTCACGGAATGACTGTCTGACTGCAGTAGTGCCTGCTATGACACCGCTGAGCGGAGGTAGGTCAGACAGCACACACAGTGTAATGTGTATGTAAATGTCAGTGCGTGTAGGTCAGGTCAGTGTAGGTCAGGTCAGTGTATATAGGTCACTACCGTCAGTGTAGGTAGGTCAGTGTATGTAGGTCACTACCGTCAGTGTAGGTAGATCAGTGTATGTAGGTCGCTATCGTCAGTGTAGGTAGGTCAGTGTATGTAGGTCACTACGGTCAGTGTAGGTAGGTCACTATGGTCAGTGTAGGTAGGTCACTACCGTCAGTGTAGGTAGGTCACTACGGTCAGTGTAGGTAGGTCACTACCGTCAGTGTAGGTAGGTCAGTTAGGTCAGTGTAGGTAGGTCACTATTGTCAGTTTAGGTAGGTCACTACCATCAGTGTAGGTAGGTCACTAACATCAGTGTAGGTAGGTCAGTGTAGGTAGGTCACTACCGTCAGTGTATGTAGGTCAGTGTATGTAGGTCATGGACCAGCCCCAAAAAAAAGCCAGCGTCACATATACCACCCCCCCCTGCTTCTGGCCTTTGACCTTGGGCTGAAGCCCCTGGTCTTTTTTACACCTAGCAACACCCCTGCCTCAGAGCAGAATTTACGGTAAGAGTTCCCATTGGCTCCTTGACCTCTGGAATCAGGTCAAGCTGTAGCTAGGCAGTGTAAGGGGTTGCTAGTTTACTATTGGGTAACCCCCTTAAGTCTGGAAAAGTGCGGGAAGCATTCCCATTGGACCTTGGCTGCCCTAAGCTGCTCAGGTGACCACTGTATCTGGGCAGCTAAGGGGTTTTCTGTGAAGAATTCCTAAATAAAAAGAGGGATTCAGAGCCCTAGAGGCTCAATCGACTCAGTAGCATCGGCTATGGTGTTCCCTCCCACCCTCCATTTGTCGTGGTTTTCACTTTATTATGTGGCTTGTGTCACCTTTTGAGGGGGACAGTTTTTGTATATAAAGTAAAACAAGTTTAACATGTTTAAGTGGGGAGTTTCCCCTTTATTTTGATTACAGTATACAGCTTGAGCCGTAGTAGCTGAGCTGTTTTATGTGTTATTAAAGTTTAACTTTGAAATATTTATTTATTAAAGCCAATAATAAAGGCCACAGCCAAATATTTTCCAACAAAGGTAGTAGTGTTTTTAATTGTGTACAAATCTGCTGACTGCTATCCCATGTTATTTACCTGTTAAATCCACTGTTTCGTTGTTGGACTATGCGGTGATAGCCATAAACAAGCTATCTGTTTGTGGACAATATACAGTAAAAGTTTGTCTTTAGTTATACTTTAATTTAGGGGTCACAAGTACCCCATGGGACATGGGTAGAACTGGCTGGGGACCTGTGCATTACGCCACAATTTCTATTCCTTGCTTCTGTTTGTGTTTATAAATTCTCCCCTTCCTAACATAATTCTGTATTGTCTGTGTTCTGTAGACTCACTGCTCTGATTTTTGGAAAGGATTCCTTGGACATTCCCGGACGTACTAATCCCTGCCAACATCGCTTTCGCATTGTAATTATTCAAAGCATAAATGTAAGTATTTCTAATTAAAACGTTACTGATTTTGCCATGTGTAATGAGGCCAGAAAAATGCCTTTTTACTCTTCCAGTTTTTCAAGAGCACTCAGTGCCGGGCGTATTAAATTGTGAAACCGACTCACCAAATCGCTGAATTCAGGGATTAATGCTATCTGCGCTAGCCTAATATTTTAATCTAATTGAAAATTGGCTGTGTCCCTGCACATGGGAAGAAAGACTGTTTAGAAGTACATAATCCTCAGAAATCACATCCTCGTAAGAGTTATCTTTTCTAAATAGTATTTTACATTAATTATTCATTGATGTTTCAGTTACAAACTGCTCCCCGAAGCCTTGATTCAATTAAATAAAAAAAAAACATAATAGCCTGATCCATCTCTGCTCCACCGAGGCCGTCACTTTCCCTCGGCCATCAATTTCTCCTGTGTATTATCTGTGTGATCTGATGACTTTCCTGGACCGCTCACAGACTCAGATGTAAAATGATGTTAGTTTATGCTGAGGAGAAAAAAGGGGGGTTTGATGTTGAGAAATAAAATTGTTAAACTGACTCCTTCAGCCTCTGGGATCAGATTTTGGCAGAAATTATTTTATTTGTGTTTTACTTGTCATTCATTGGATAGCGATCCATGGTGTGCAAGGCTGAAGGATTACGGGCAAAACATGAACAATGTTGGCAATAGACTGAAAAAGATTTACAGCAAATGTAAATCTTAATCAAATGCAATTTCATAAAAAGTTGCCATTTAAAAAAAATATATATATTTTACTGTGAGGGTTTACATCCACTTTTAATAACAATTGCGCGGTATGCAACGCTATTAGACATGTGCAGTTCGTTTCGTTTCAAATAAAAATTCGGCCAAATTTTCATTATTAGGAAATTTAGATGTATTCGAATTTGTGAATTAGAATACTACCGAATTCAAACTAATCCGAAATAATGAAAAAAATGATTTGCATGAATTTTTCATTTTAGAATTGTTTTAGAATACTTTTCGAAATTCTAATAGTTTTCAAATTCAAATAGTTTTACAATTTCCAAAGAGAATAAAATAGAAAATAAAATAAAGGAATAGAATAGAAAAAAATGAATTCTTTTTTTTCTATTCTATTCTTTTCTATTGTATTTTATTATTTTTGGAAATTCAAAAAACTGATTTGAAAACGAATAAACAAAACAAATTCCAAAAATGAATTAAACAAATGGAACTAATTTAACTAAACAAATTTATGTAAATAACGAAACACATTTTTTAGTTCTGCACATATCTAAGCGCTATACACAAATTAAATTTATATAATTGTTTTACACAAATAGAGCTTTCTTTGATGCTATTTGATCACCACAGAATTTGTTTTATTTTTTGCGCTATAAATAAAAAAAGACAGAATATTTTGAAAAAAAAAAACAATATTACTTTCGGCCATTAAAACATATTCAACAATTTTTTTTTTAAATCAAACATTTTTCATAAATGTTCATAAATTTAGGCTGCTAGATATTTTTGGTAAAAAGAAAAATCCCAATAGACATATATAGCCAGATTCACATAGACTTACGACGGCGTATCAGTAGATACGCCGTCGTAAGTCCGAATGAGCGCCGGCTCTTTAGAGGAGTTAGTCATAGGTGTATGTCAGTCTGGAAGACTAGGCATTCTTGGGTAGGTTGTATTTGCATGCAGACCACCCTAGATAACACCCACATGTGATGCTGGGCCTCCGTGTTTAAAAGAATCAAAACCTGATGAATGAAAGAGGTGGTCTAGGGAAACTCAAGCTGAGAAGATCAAAGCTATCTGATGCTGGATGGCCTCCAGCCAGGAAATGGGGTGGGCTTTTTGTAACGTTCTGCTATTTCTACTGCACACTGAGAGAAGCTCACAGTGTGCAGAGAAATCAGAGTAAACAATTGCACTACAGGAGAAGAACCTGCAGGACTGAAGTCAGACTGGAATTGAGCTTTTAATAAAATGTTTCTTCACTGTTTTTCATCTTTTTCTGATCTCTTGCAGCCTTTTTGCAGCCCCTTCCTGTCTACAGACACTTGAGCAATGGATATATGATATTTGTCAGCATTAATTAGTTGAAAAAGTATACTATGCCTGCGTTGTGTGTTGAAACAGCCAATTGTACTTACAATCAGAAACTGTTGTGACAGGTGACAATGCAGAAGAACAGGGACAACGGTAAATAATGTTGTCACTGTATTACAGAAAATACCTGAATAAGGACCTTCATGGGAGGATTACCAGGTATTATTTTAAGGCAGTGGATTTAGAAACCTTGAACATGAATCATGAAATATTACTATGGTATGGTATGGTATTGTCCGATGGAGCATACAGACAGTCAGATTGTCCGATAAAACATGTCCGTCGGACCGTTGTTGTAAAAAAGTCAAATTTGTGTGTATGGGCCTTTAGTCCGTAGGGTTCAATATCGAGTTGGCCCTTTGCTGCCAAAACAGCTTCAACTCTTCTGGGAAGGCTGGCGAAAAAGTTTTAGGAGTGTGTCTATGGCAGGGGTCTCCAAACTGTGGCCCTTTGCTAGACTTTATCTGGCCCTTGGGGCACTTGTCCTCCCACTGACACCAGCAAATGGGCACTATGTTTTCCACTGATACCAATGATGGGATACTATTCCTCCTACTAATACCAACTAATACCAATAATGGGGCACTACTCCTCCTACTGACCACCAACCCTGAGGCCGTATTTATTCTCACTGGTGCTGGGCTCGGGACATTTTCTACCCCTGCTGGCCACAATCCAGCCCTCCCAAAGTCTGAAGGACAGTAGACTGGCCCTTTGTGTGAAAAGTTCGGAGACCCCTGGTCTATAGGAATGTTTGACCATTCTTCCAGAAGCATATTTCTGAGGTCAGGCCCTGATGTTGGACAAGAAGACCTGACTCACAGTCTCTGCTCTAATTCATCCCAACGGTGTTCTATCGGGTTGAAGTCACCCCAAACATGTTCATCCATGTCTTTATGGACTTTACTTTGTACACTGGTCACAAACATTTAATGGCGGGGAGATAATGGTGCAGGGTTGTTTTTCAGGAGTTGGGTCGGCCCTTTAGTTCCAAGTAAAGGGAACTCTTAAGGCGTCAGCATTCCAAGACAATTTCATGCTTCCAACTTTGTGGGAACAATTTGCAATTTCCTGTTCCAACATGACTGCGCACCAGAGCACAAAGAAAGATCCATAAAGACATGCAGGGCAGCCATCAAAAATTTTGGGGCCCCTTATGCATCTTTAGGCATGGGCCCCCTGGAGCAGAGAACCAGGGGGGGGGGGTGGATGCCTGTACCCCCCTAATGGCAGCCCTGAAAATATGGATGAGGGAGTTTGGGGTAGAGGAACTTAACTGGCCTGCACAGAGTACTTTGCTGTGTGGCAAAGCGTGTGGCAAAGCTGTGTAAATCTCAGAACTACATGAATAGAAATATAAATCCTTTTGGCAGGTAAAACAACTCTCATGTACAATATGTATTATATCTGTGTATTTAGCTGTTTGCCTGGAGTTCATCTTTAATATTTAGTGTCTTATCATCTTAATATTTAATTACTTGTTACCATCAGATCAGGATGAGTTCATTACTCAGAGGAGCAGAGGAGCCATCAATGCGGCTAATTCAAATCCACAGCCAGTGCAAGTGACTTAAGGTAGTTTGCTGTAATCCCCCTTTATGGAATTGTCTCTTGATGGAATTTTTATTGTCTTTGCTGCTGTCGCCACATTCAAAGGGATTGAATATAGTCTTTTCAATATTTTTTTAGATATAGAGTACATGTGCAAGGGATCAGCTTGATGTAAGGAATATTTTACAAATGTGTTTATTATTATTATTTTTTTTTAATCATATGTAAATGTGGGCAGACACACATTATAGGATATGTATGATGTTGTTTTTGATGGGAGATATGCTACCATATGATTTTACTTTAATGTCCATAGACAACATCAGGTAGAAATACATAGAAATGTAAAACATGCTGTGCTCCACATTCAAACCAAAGCCTCCATGATTAAATCCTGTGTTGAGGGTGAAATGCATTGCTGGTGTGGCCTGGTGTTGTCATCTATCTGCTTGCCCAATAAAACTATTTGGATGCTTGAAACATCTTTGGTGTCTGTTTGGTTTGAATACTAAATGGAGCATGGGCAAGCTCCTGGGCTTCAGCACTGGTCCATGGGATTGAGGGGAGTAGAGGTCAAGCACCAATTCCTTAAAGTGGTTGTTAATTAGAGGTCAACTGATATGGGTTTTTCTCTGGCCGATGCCGATATTTAGAAATCAGGGTGGCCAATGACCGATATATGATTTTTCTTCTTTTTATCTTTTTTTCCTTCATCTCATAAAATCTAACAGTTAAGTTAAATAATAAAGAAGGGATACAGAAAATTGCTTAAATTAAGCATTTATTAAACAACAGAAGTACACAACAAGCCTCCAATCAGTGAACCCTTTATTTGGTCTGCCCTGGAATCGGATTTCATGGGAATTCACACCCATGCAATCTGATTCCTGGACCATTTCATAGTTTGCACTGCGATCTGCAAACCGATCTGGGAGTGTCGATAACTTTACATTAATACCTGCAGCCGTTCTCAGATCGAACCACTATTCCCGATGTGGGAACCTGCACTGGATTTGCAGGGTTATCACATCGCACTAGTGTGAACCAGGCCTAAATCTGTCTGCCCATAGAGTAGGAGCGGGGCTGTGTCTGTGTCTGTTCTGAAGAAACTGAGCAGACATGGACCTGTCATCAGCGAACAGATACCCCACTGAGTAAAGGCCACCCTGTGTCTTCTGTTTTGTCCCCATCAACTTTGATCTATCCCCTTTCTGCCCCTTACTTTTCCCTTGCTCTATGTCCCCTTTTCTGTCCCCAACTATTCCTCACCTCTCTAGAGGGTCCCCATGATGTACATGCAGCAGCTGCAGGCTGTATAATTATAGAACAGACAGTCACATAGTATGAGGCATCTAATCTATGTCCTGCCTTCCACTGAGGATTGTCATCCGTGCCATGCCATTCCAAAATCTGTTCCTGCTGGCCCTTCCCCCTGGTATCACTCAGCTCCTCCCTCTGGTCTTACTCCTTCCTTGCTCCCCCTCATCTCACTCACCTCTAGTTTAACAGCGATTGTCTATGCTCGACTGAAGGTGGAACTCTGTGGGAGAGGATTGGTCATAGGGCGGGGTGAAGGGAGAGAAGGGGAGGGGTTCAGAAATGAAAGGCCATTATCCATTCTGCATCTGACTGGGAGAGAGGAGGAGGAGGAAGGGCCGAGAGAGCAGAAAGAAGTTTGTGGGAGGCAGCAGCTAAAATTCACCGCGCCCGGGCCCGCTGTGCTAATCGGTCTAATTTGCATAATAATCGTCTGATGCCGATTTCTTAAAAAAGGCCAAATATCGGCTGATATATCGATCGACCTCTATTGTTAACCCACTGCAAAAAAATCTTCTTATCTCCTCTGTACCATTATAACAAGTGTCCCTGTGCCTGTGTTATGTAAAAAAAATATGCCGATCTGTACCTAGATGAGCTCTGTTCCCGGCGCTCAGCTGATTCCTCGGCTCTCTTCACTCTCCCGCTCACAGCTGCAGTGGGCGGGGCCAAGCACTCCTGTTGATATCAGCTGAGGAGTTGAGGAAGAGAGGAGAGAGCGAGCCGACAGTCAGCTGAGCGCCAGGAGCCACGCTCATATAGTTACAGATCGGAAGATTTTTTTTTACATTACACAGGCACATGGTCACTTGTTATTATGGTACAATTCAGAGGAGTTAAGATGATTTAGCTACAGTTATGAGAGCAGCAGGAGTGGGGGGGGGGGGGCTGGTGCGAGCAGAGGCAGGCAGGGAGGGGAGGACAGAGAAGACACAGGAGACAGATAGCAGGGCTGCAGATGATGGAATCATATAAACAGACCACTGTGTCAGTGCTCAGCAGCCCTGATTACCGAGGTCAGTTTGCATAGGGGAGGGTATAGCCAGGCAGGATCAGCCAGGTTTTTTAGGTGTTACAGGGGTCCACGTGACACAGCAGAAGCTGTGCTTCTGCTTTAAGGGAACAGGATTGTGTTGTTTTTCGGGGGATAAAAAACGCTTTAACTTCAGGTCTAATTGTACCAAACCATTTCTTCCATGGACTTTTCCTATCTCTAACATGAAGTGCTTCAAGCCTACAGCATGCCATACAGCTGCCAAACAGCCATGTGAAAAGTTCAATCCACGCAGTCTTGGACCAGAATGTTATGACTTAAAAGGTTTAAACCATGATTCCAAGTGACTCATTTTCTCAATGGAAATAAAAACTGAAAAACACATGAAAAGCCCTTTATTTTAATAAGTTCTTAGTGATTGTTATTGGGAAAAGCATGGGTGGGAACTTGAGGACCATTTCAAAATGTGAATTACTTTGCAGCTGCCTGGATACACACCTTCTATAACAGAGAGAAAAATGACATGTATCTGATATTATTAGGGGGGTGTTTAATACCAGCGAACATCTTGTGTCGTATTTTTCATCTGCTGTTTTCAGTTCTAATCTATAAAATGGATATTACCTGGCTCCAAACTAACCCAACAGTCTTTAGCTGTCAGGATTGTGATTGTAACACCTTCCTCTTCCTCAGTCCCATAATGTAAATTCTACCTGTCACTCATACACCTTAGAGCAGGGGTCTCCAAACTCCTAACAAAGGGCCAGTGTTTTGGGGGATTAGACTGTGGCCAGTGAGAAGAGAAAATGACCCAGCGTCAGTGGCAGTAAACAATGTCCCATCATTGGTTTTAGAGGGAGGAATAGTGCCCTATTGATGGTGTCAGTAGAAGAAATGGTGGCCCATGTCCGTGAAAGGAAAGCTGCCCCATCGATGCTGTCAGTGGTTGGAATACTGCCCCATTATTGGTGTCAGTGGGAGGAATTGTGCCCCATCATTAGAAACACTGGGCCGGATTCAGGTAGAATTGCCGATTATTTACGGAGGCGCAGGGCAACGTTTTTGCCCTGCGTCCCCGCAAATTTGCTCCGCTGCCCTTGATTCACGGAGCAGAAGCTCTGTGAATTGCGCGGGCGTGCCGGCAAAATGCCCGGCGCTAGAGCACGCAATTTAAATGATCCCGTAGGGGGCGGGAATCATTTAAATTAGGCGCGTTCCCGCACCGATCGTAGCGCGCATGCTCCGTCAGGAAACTTTCCCGACGTGCATTGCGGCAAATGACGTCGCAAGGACGTAATTTGCTTCAAAGTGAACATGAATGGCGTCCAGCGCCATTCACGATTCACTTACGCAAATTCAAATTTCGCGACGCGGGAACGACGGGTATACGTAACATGGGCTGCCCCTGCTAATAGCTAATAGCAGGGGCAGCCTTGCGCGAAAACCGCTGTACGTAAACGACGTAAATTGCGTACGCAGGGCTCGCGCAACGTTGTGAATTGGTGTTAGTATGCAATTTGCATACTATACACTGAGCACAACGTGAACGCCACCTAGCGGCCACCGCAAGAATGCAGCCTAAGATATGCGGGCATAAGAGCCTTATGCCGCGCAGATCTTAGGCTGCAGTCGGCGTAACGAGGTTCCTGAATCAGGAGCACTCGTTACGCCGGGGCAAGTAAGCAATTGCGCTGTGTAACCTATGGTTACACAGGCACAATTGCTTCTTGAATCGACCCCACTGAAAGGAAAGGTGCCCCATTGATGGTGTCAGTGGTTGGAATACTGCCCCATTATTGGTGTCAGTTGGAGGAATAGTGCTCCAAGGGCCAGATAAAGGCAAGCAAATGACATCATTGAGCCCCTGGGCCACAGTTTGGAGACCACTGCTTTAGTGGATTATATGATGTCATGATTACCATTCAGTGATATGTATTGAGGGAAAAAGATAAAATGCTTTGGAACATTTGTATCATAAGAGAATAGTATTTCATGAGTAAGTAATGTTGCAAGGACTACTTGGATTTTTGGGGAGCAAAGATTATTGTTAGGCCTTTGAAAGGTTTATGATGAGGATGAATTCTATAGTTAAAACATTTATCTGTGTTTAGCTAAGATTATATTGGAATTGTCATTAAGCTCCTGATTTATTTATATGGTGTAAAGTTCAGTTTGAGTTGTTGAGTTCTGTAGATAACAGCCTTTTTACACAGGGTTTTAAAGAGCAAGTGAAAACATGAAGCCTCCAGCGCCACCTTCTGACTGGATATGAGAATTCCAACTTTATTTAAATGCAATGGTTTTATATTTATCTGTCTGAAAAAGAAAAATCTTTTTCATTTTATTTTTTATTGGCTCTTTCCAGGTATACCTACTCTTAATTTATCTATTTCCCTATATGCTCCAACATGCAGAGTCGCATAGATTACAGTTAGGGCTGCACTACAAAGAGGGACCCTTGACAAAGGCAGTGCGTCTTCCAAATGTTGTGGAATTAAAACCCCTGTTTTTAATGCAAATTGTTAGACGGTGTCATTTTTGAGTCTTTTTTTTTTTTTGCTGGTAAGTGCGATTGTAAATCCATTTTGCATTGTTTGCGCTGTGCAAAGCCCCTCTATGTGCTCCTTATACTAAAGGCTAGTTAAAGTTTGGGGCAGTTGCCATTTTTGTTTAGCTTGCTGGAATTTAAATGTTGTCCATACTGCTGTCACTGCATGCTGCTTTTTAACGAGTGTTCGATTTGTAGGAGACTTTATTTTTTAGATTTTTTGCCCTGAGAGCTGTACCCTCAAAATGGTATCACAGCTGCATTCTCTCAGAAATAAAATAGAAAGTCTATCCTTCTCTTTTTATATAGCAAAAATGTAACAATCAATTTTGAGCAGATGGATTCTATAACAGTCCGGGCTGGAGTTTTTATTACTGTATTATTACTATATTCACAGAACAGAGGTCCAGCTATGGGCACTCTCCATACTGCTGGTATGTTATACAGATACTCCTCATTTAAAGGGGTTGTAAAGGTTTTTTTTTTTTTTTTTTCTAAATAGGTTCCTTTAAGCTAGTGCATTGTTGGTTCACTTACCCTTTCCTTCAATTTCCCTTCTAAAAAAATGTTTTCTTTGTCTGAATTTCTCACTTCCTGTACCTCCTCAGTAAGCTGTTCTGACTGACTAACCCCCAGCCAGAACAGCTGGGATGATGGGGGAAAGCTTACTGAGGAGGAACAGGAAGTGAGAAATTCAGACAAAGAAAAAAAAACTTGTACACACGATCGGAAGCATTGAACTTCATTTTTCTCGGCTCGTCGTAGTGTTGTACGTCACCGTGTTTTGGTGCGACCGTGTGTATGCAAGACAGCTTGAACGGAATTCAATCAGAAAAATCCATCTGAATTTATCCCGACGGAAATTCCGATCGTGTGTACTGGGCATTAGAAGGGAAATCGAAGGAAAAGGTAAGTGAACTAACAATGCACAAGCTTAAAGGAACCTATTTAGAAAATAAAAAACAAACCTTTGCAACCCCTTTAAGGACTTACCTGTTTAAGGACTGCTCAGACTTACGACCAGCTCTCCCCACCTGAACGACACGCTGTACATCATTGTATCGTACAGTACAGAATTTTTATTTGTGTTCTGTACTAATGCAAATTAAAACAACGTTATTGAGCTGGAGTTTTGTGTTTAGGCCTTTTTTTCACAGTACAGTACAGTACAGTAGTTAAAGGAGTTGTAAAGGAAAAAAAAATGCATTAAGGTGAAAAAACATCAGATGATGCCACCCCCCCCCCCTCGCCCGCACTCGCCCCAGTCATCCTCCTCGAGTTGAAGCCCGGACGTTGATTGGCTGCAGTGGATGGATGGAAAGCAGCGCAGCCATTGGCTGGCGCTGCTGTCAATCACATCCAATGAAGCGGCGCGCCGGGGGGCAGGGCCGAGTGATGGCCGCCACTGTATCATGGGAGCGTGTCCGCAACAGCTACACACCATGCAAGCTCGCTCGCATGTCTGTGTGTAGTTGTTGTGGGGAGGAGCCACGACAGCCGCCGAGGGACCCCAGAAGACCAGGATCGGGGCCACTGTGTGCAAAACGAACTGCACAGTGGAGGTAAGTATAACATGTTTGTTATTTTAAAAAAAAATCCTTTACAACTCCTTAAAGAATGCTTAAAATATTGATTTCTTGTGACTCCTCGTTTAACAACCAATTCATTTAACGACCTGGTCGCTGCAACGGTACCTGATCGTTAAGTGAGGAGTACCTCAAAAACACTTCTATTTAGTTGACGGCATACTCTGAATGAACAGAATTTTCTCATAACAGATGGCTAAATGACGTGGCAGAAACTGGCACAACATTGCCATGGCTGCTGGCTCACTTATTTCCACAGAAAACAAAAAGGTACCTCGCTTTTTCCCAAATATGTGTTATGCTTTTGGTCGACCCTTCAGAGAACGTGTGAACGTATTTGATTTCTGCGGTCTAGAAGCTGGAAACAAGCCCGAATGCTAGTTTTGACAGAGAAAGAATTCAGTTTCAAGTAAAAAAGTATTACAACTATTACTTTTGTAGCTTTAGGACTTAAAGGCCATTGCTAGGCAAAATTGACAGCCCCTTTAAACAACCCTTATAACATACCCACCATCCTACAACCCAAAAAAAAAAAACCTTCCTAAACCTTTTTTCTACTTACCTGAAACCGCTTATGGGTATGAAGACTGGTGATCTAGCTCTGTAGTGTGGGCCCCGCTACCAACTGGTCTTGTTGCAGCACCTCATTATGATGTCATCAAGACAGTCTTCTGGAGTCTTGGAAGACCAGGTCAATGCACAGTCAGTGGGAAGCTTCCATCTTACCATAGCGGCACACCTGCACAATTGCACAAACACATTTTCTCTGTGCATTGCCGTATGCTGCATTTTGAAAAATAGCACAGGACATATTATTTCACGTGTTGAGGTGCATTTACAGTCCATTCAGAATGAAAAGGCCACCAAAGTCAACAGGCCTTAATGCACTAAAAAACACTGTTAATGGCTCCTAATTGTTGATGCTTGCTGCTGCCCTAACCACTGGCTCAAGAGGCAAATACAGCCCCTTCCACCTATTGTACTTCACATGAATGCTTGCCTAAAATGATTATAGGGTCCCCATGCACCAAGAGTGAGATGGGGAGGAAAATGGGGGGTTAGAAATCCAAATAAAGGAACTGAAATTGGAATGTGCATAGTAGAACACCAGAGGTCTCGGGGCTTCACAAGGTATGGGAAACTACTTGCTGACACATCCACATGTCTACTATATATTCTGCCAATTTAATAGTTTTTAATTCTCAAACCAAGATACGACGGCTTTAGGCTTCGATCCGACAGGCGTACGGCTTCGTACGCCTTCGGATCGTAGGTGTAATACTTCGGCGCCCGCTGGGTGGAGTTCGCCTTTTTTTCCGCTTTGGGTATGCTAATTAGCTGTTTACGGTGATCCACGATGGTACGCGCGTTCGTCGCATTCTCTTACGTCGTCGCTAGTCGGCTTTTCCCGGCGTATAGTTACGGCTGCTATTTCATGGCTTATACTTAGACTGCCCATGTTAAAGTATGGCCATCGTTCCCGCGTCAAATTTTAATTTTTTATTTTTTTTTGCGTAAGTCGTCCGTGAATAGGAAAGGACGTAACGCACGTCGCCGTTCAAAAGATTACGTCATGCGACGTCATTTCGCGCAAAGCACGGCGGGAAATTACAAAACGGAGCATGCGCAGTACGTTCGGCGCGGGAACGCGCCTTATTTAAATGATACACGCCCCATTTGAATTAGGCGGGCTTGCCCCGGACGCATTTACGCTACGCCGCCGCAAGTTTGCAGGCAAGTGCTTTGTGAATCAAGCACTTGCGCTGAAAACTTGCGGCGGTGTAACGTAAATGGGATACGTTAGACCGCCGCAAATGTACCTGAATCTGGCCCTTTATGCTTAACTTTTCAAGACCATACCATTGCCTTATATCTGGGCCCCATGACTAATATACAGTAACTACTTATATCATTTTACATTGTTTCTAAGGATGTAAGGCTTTTATATCCTGTTTTAATCAATACTTTGCTCAGGTTTTTACTATAGAAATGGGCAAAAATGTGAAAAAATATATAAACAATCAATACAGTATATATAATTTATTAATTTCTTAAATTATTATACAAACTTTATGTTTTTTTTTTAAATATTTTTTTACTCTGTTAACAGGAACTGAACAGAGAAAGAGACTGTTGAACGTAGGAGAGGTCAGTTTATTAACAAACCCCATGTGATTACTATGTCATAGCTGTGAAAATGATGACTTCATGTGAGCTGTCAGAAATTAGGATTGTCAATCTGTAGATTGCAGACACATGGGGGTTAAAAAAAAGATTTGGATGGTGTAGTTACAACTAATGGTATCCAAGTACTTCTAAAGAATAGTATGGCAATGTTTTGATCCAGAGAATTTTGTTCCCCTTATAACGCCAAATTGGCCATGATTACCCCGAGGTGTTTTGTTTCTATAAACTAAAACTGCTGGAGTCCATGAGATGCTGAACTATATCTCTAAGCACTCTGGAGATCTGCTTTAGCAACTAAAATGAGGAACAACATAAACATGTTTGTACAATCTGCTAAGTAAAACATTGCTGCTCTTTTTGAATTTCAAGCATATATCTGGCAAAGAAATGCATGACTTTACATTTCTTTCTACAGTTGTCTGTCTTTGCGTTTGTCTTCCTCATTATTCGCTGTGGAAATAAATTTGCCCATTAAGCTTTCACTGCGGCTCTAATTATGGTACTGACAGCAGGAAAATGTAAATGTGACCTGTATGGAGAAAAAATAAATACAGATTTAACATTCTTCGCATTCATTTTACATCTAAGGAGTGCCTCAGGTTATAATGAAGTGCAGCTTTGCTCTTGTGTGCAGAACATTGGCTCTGAGCGAGGGCTTTAATTTAGCACAGCTCACTTTTTCCTGAGAACACGCTGGGCGCGGTAATGTCAAACATTTTCCAGCTTGTGTTCCAGGTAGAGTCACTTGGTAAGAGGTTCTAAGAAACACTTTAAAGCTTCACCGGCAGATGTGGGGAATTGGAGAGCCTCAATCAGGTGCGTCCCATTAGCATTGTCACTCATGGGCAACTGGCAGGGCTGAAAGCCATCTCACAAACTTACCAAAGAAAACCGCCATCAGGTTATTAGTAATTAATTCCAGGAGGTGATCAGCTAGGAAAAGCTGCAAAGACGAATTACTGCAGACCAAGGAATTTCAAACCAAAATAGTGTTAAAGCTGAACTCCAGGTATGATCTTTATCACATTTGTACCGCTGTAAGTATAACTATCTCATTCCTGAGGAAGGTGACAATTATTTAGTAGTTGGCACTTATACCGTGATCGCTGCGATCTTCTGGGTCTTGTGCCAAACAGCTTATCTTCTGCATAGAGACCACAGAAGGTCACTTGCTTGCCACTGCCACTATTCACAGGATGCCCTGTACTTTTCAATTAAATACAAGGCATGCTTTCGTTGGACGTGGTGGATATTGTGAAATCACCACCTTGTCTTTCCACCCCATCCAATCAGGGTATGTCTTTTATCCATTAACAAAGTACAACGTATTTTGTGAATGGTAGCAGTGCTGCGCAATCAATCTCTGTGGTCATTTTGCAGGGAGAAGCCATTCAGCACACAACACAGAAAATCGCTGCGATCACTATAGTAGTGATGATTCATACAGGGATTATCACCTTCTACAGCAATCCCTCAGGTATGTGATATTACGCACACTGGTTCAAGCTGGACTAATGTAACTATGCAATAAAGACCATACCTAGACATGAGCTTTAGTTATATTCCATATCACTATCTGCCAAAACATCAAAGGTGACAAAGTTGGTTCTCCTTTTACTTTCTCTACATCCTATAGTAGCAAAGGCAGGCAGTACTTTAGTTATAAGTACTAACTGCACTGCCTATCCTCATTTCATTGCTTGAGCACATACATGCATCATTAACATTCAGTCAAGAAAGACAGTTTGACTACCACACATACTTCTTATGTGATGGTCTTGCCCAGCATTGTAAAATAAATGGGCATAACTAGAACCTTCAGGGCAAGATACCTTTAAGGACCCCACTGACCCTGTTTTGGGGTCCTTGCCACTGATCCATGGACGTTTACTTTCATCGCGTGGCCCTTTATTTCGGTTCCACAACGGGACCCTTTCACATGTTCTGCAGCAGGACCCCACCCTGCATAGTTGCCAACCTTTCCAAAACATTTTCAGGGGCACCTGAAAATGTTCAGCCACCAATTGTAGGCAGATTAGGGGCAGGGCATTTAAAATGGGCATGGTTCTACAGGAACCACTTGATGCCATACATCTTTGCACATCTCTAAACCCCTCGGAATGCCTTCATACCCGCACATCTCTGTACCTCCCAAATAACCCCTGTACCCTTAGCACACTTCTGTACCCCCCTTGCATACACTGCTGCACTTCCCACACTCACCTCCTAGTATCCTCTTTATCACACAGTATGCTATTGTACACCTAGCAAGCCTTTGTAACCCCCAGCACACCTCCACCCCCCCCCCCCACACACACACAAACACACAACTCTAACTGTTAAACTGTTATAAATAAAGTAGGCTCCTCTCCTCCGCACTTGTTAAAATTGGGGCAGCTGTGTAAAACACACTAAATCTAAAACTGTTCTAAAATAAAGTAGGTGCTATATCTCCGCATTAATCCCTAAAAATTTGTGTTGACATCAATATATGATTATAACCTCAAAAACAAAAACACTACATAAATCATAAACCTGCAATATCATAAAATAAATCATAAATCAATATCCCATTTGTAAAAAAAAATATGATGCAAAAAAAACAAAAAAAGAGAAAAAACTAAAAAGTAATTTTCAAACTGTTCAAACACAAAATTCCTTGTATTTGCACCTGTTAAACTTCACCCCATCCACCATGCTGTTTATGTGTAGTGATTCTAAAACGCCAATGCAAAAAAGTGCTCCACTGCCAGTGACACTACTATTGCATTCACCATAGCCCTGAGGCACTCTTGACCAACAAGCATTTGTTATACAATCAGGATAACCAACATGGAACTCCAAATCAGCATTTCTTTATCAAACAGGTATGTTCTCCCCTCAATGAATGTACATAAATCACCCAAAAAGCAAATGACAAGGTAATTGTGCAACACAATTTTATTGAAACCCCCCCACTTTAAAAACTCTTCCCACAATTTATGCGCTTACACATCAGAGTACCCAGACCGGTGTTCTTGACACCTGCACCAGCTCCATCAGCATATCTGTGTAGTTAATCCATACGAACCGCCATGTAGTTATACCAGCCCCGCCTTCTCTTTTACCAAGCCGCGGTGTGCGTTCCACTGGCAAACGGATGTGACATCAACTGCGGTCCACAGATGTATCAGCAGTGATCCGATCCCAATGCATTTTGTCCTGATGATGCTAATATAGTGAAATGCATAGAGGTCGGATCGCTGCTTGCTGGTTACCTATTTATCCATACCGTCATCGTCAGCAGAAAATGTAAAGATGGCCACTTACAGTTGAAAAGACAGGCTTTCATGAGATCTAATTTCTTTGTACCTTGTAGATTATCCTGATAAAGAGAAAAAAAGAATTAGCAAAATCATTTTAATAAGAAACGTCTCCTGAAAGCATCTAATTGACCTCATTGATACAAGCTGCATAGAGCCCTTCATCAAATGTTTTAAACTTTAAACAACAATTTTGAGAACCTAACAAGT
The DNA here is from genome assembly GCF_905171775.1 of Rana temporaria. Taxonomy (NCBI): domain Eukaryota; kingdom Metazoa; phylum Chordata; class Amphibia; order Anura; family Ranidae; genus Rana; species Rana temporaria. The sequence continues at coordinate 58,558,967 of NC_053493.1, read as the reverse complement.
GATTAGAAGCACTCACACATTAATAATTTTCGTCTTTCCCCAGAAACATGCATAGTAAAATACATTACATGTGATTTGTTATAGACACCATTAAAAGAGAAATACATGTTGCTGGTGTTAGGTGAGATGGAAAAGACACAAGTACAACTGCAAACATGTCCTTTTTCTAATGCCAAAACTGTCAAAAGTTTCACCGTACACCAATGTATCCAGAGCAAAAAAAATAAAAGCTTTTATTTTGTTTAGCAAATGTTTTCCGAGATAGTAAAGAGTTTGGCTAGGTCAGTGTTTCTCAATTTTTTTTCAGTTAAGGTACTCCTTGAAAGTATGAAAAATCTTGAGGCTCCCCAGTCTAAAATTGGGTCCCCAATCCAGGACCCCCCCTTTCAATCCCTAAGTCCTCAGTCCCCTCCTTCACATCATAGTCCTCAGTTCTCCCCTTTCACATCAGATTCCTCAATTCCCCCCCCCCCCCTGTTATCAGAATCCTCCATCCATCCCAATCCCTCCCTTTCACATTAGAGTCCTCAGTTCCCCCATTATCAGCAGAGTCCACAAGCCCCATCAGTTGCCCCGCCTCCTTTTCGCATAAAAGTTTTTACAAAGTTCCTTGGACATCTGAGTCTTCAGTCCACACACCTTTTCACAAAGAATCCTACCTTCCGATCTTCACCACCGCGTGGCTGTAGGAGCATGGCAGTTGGCAAAAGGCAGAGTGGGTCTAAAAGAAGGCAGACTTTAACCCTCTTCTGAATACTGGGGCTTCCCTGAATGCCATCCACCCTGAATTAGCATCATACATTTCCATGAATCTGGTGGCCGGCTCGTCTGCACCATGGAAATGCATAATATTGTGCAAAATGAGCAGACACACGCCCTAACATCTCCAGACAGCACACCACGTATATATTTTGCTCCAAACAGCTCAAGATGGTCCAAGAGTTGTCCCAGGATAAGGAATATCTGCTGCCAAGCTTCTGGTGGTTTATTCATTAGAAAGGACTAGGAGAATTTTGGATCCTTTTATTTTGGGCTTGGCAGTGTAGACAAGGAGAGTGAAGGTGGACTCCCTGACCTTCATCCCATGTCAGATTTTTTCCTGGCTGGCCTTTAAAACAGGCAGGTCCTGTAGTAAGTTGTGGCAGTGTGTTCAAGTGTAGGCAAGCCTGTGTTACCCAACAGCTGGCTGGCTGATCATAAAAAAAACTGGCTAATCTATGGCCAGCTTAAAGTAGAAGTCCGGGCTAGAACCAACTAAGCTTAAAACTACTCCCAACCACTTTCTTACTCCTATACTAACTACCCTGTAGAAGGACAATGCTTATACTTACCTATTATCAGGGTGGCCCAGTTCAGTCATGTGATCGGCACCCAGCGACCTGGCTTTAGGGGAGAGGAGGGACAGCTAACAACAGATGCCCCATAGTATGGGAGACATCACCACCCACGCATTCCATCCATTTTCAGCACTCGCTCCTCTCCTCTGAAGTCAGATGCTGGGGAGATCACATGACTGGACTGGAGCGCTCTAATAATAGGTAAGTATATGCATCCTTCTTTTACAGGGCAGTTAATATAGGAGTAAGATGGTGGGTAAGATAGTGGGTGGGAGCCATTTTAAGCATAGTTAGTTCTAGCCTGGACTTCTACTTTAAGTTTAAGTTGGGTTATGTTGAACATACCTACATGTGGGAAGATGGTTGTTAAGCTTATTGCTTCATGCTGACCCACCTCTGTTAAAGAATGTACCTCTGCATTATAATCAATGTTCATCACGTGTGGCCTAAACTTATCTCAGGTACCTTGGGATATCAGTGTATTTATACCAGCACACCCCCCCGCCCCCGTTTTTGTATAATGTGCTTTTTTTAAACAATCCCCAAAAAAAACTGAAAAACGAAAAAGTCTTATGCCGCGTACACACGACCGTTTTTCGGGATGTAAAAAATTACATTTTTAATGGTCTAGAAAAAAATGACTTTTTTTTTTCAACCCGATTATTGTTAAACCGGCCTTGCCTACACACGATCGTGAAAAAAATGCTCTAGCAAAGCGCAGTGATGTACAACACGTACGACGGCACTATAAAGCGGATGGCGCCACCCTTGGGGCTGCTTTTGCTGATTTTGTGTTAGTAAAAGATGATTTGCGCTTTTCAGTCTGTTACAGCGTGATGAATGTGCTATCTCCATTACGAATGCTAGTTTTACCAAAACAAGCGCTCCCTTCTCATAACTTGCTTCTGAGCATGCGCTGTTTTTTCACGTTCTAAATTTTTAATGCCCATTTTTTACGTTGTGAAAAATGCTCTGGAGCCCACACACGATCGTTTTTAATGACATAAAAAAAACCGTAATTTTTTACAACCCGAAAAAACGGTCGTGTGTACGCAGCATAAGTTTTATAAAGAGATTATTGAAAAATATAGAAAAGCATCTGAATTTGTAAAGAACACATTTATATTTCCAGGAAAATTTTAAAATACCTCAAAATATGCACTCCCTGAAATTTTACTAAATATACTTCCCTTTTAAATCTGCCATTTGGGCACCCCAGCCTCATCGTTTAGTCATAATACTTATTAAATGTGTTCATAGCTGGTGGCTTAGAACAAAGGATGGTGCTGCATTTCATGAAATGAAAATTCAAAAGGCTCTAAAATAACAGGGGACAGTTAAATGGGAAACTAATGGGGAAATGAAAATTCAAATCTTCGAGAACGTTTCATAGGATTTATAAGTGCCATATTGCCACCTGACATTTATCAGTTTCCTGAGTTATTACAACACTCTCTACTAGCCAATGTATTGAACTAAGTCCCCAGGATATAGATAGGTTCTGGCTGGAGTCTTGTAAATCTGGATGAAATATTGCATATATATACATAATACATGTCATTTTGCCAGCTTAATGAGCTGCTTCCCTTTACTGAAAGCTGATTTATTAAGAAGCAGAGCTGCTTGTATCTGAAGGTGTTTAGAGGTTATAGTAGAAGTCTGTAACTTGACAACTAGCACATGTTCTCTTCTACTTCTGTGGGATTATCCAGTAAGGAAGTGCAAAGGCTAATTTGCAAAGCTCAGATACCCTTACCAGCCAATCAGAATTTACCTTTTAATTGATCTGACTACAGCAAACACAACCCCCAATTCCAAAAAAAAGATGGGATGCTGTGTAAACTCTACATAAAAACAGAATGCAATGATTTGCAAATTGCATAAAGCCATATTTTATTCACAGTAGAAAATAGAAAACATTACAAATGTTTAAATGGAGAAAATGTATAATTTTAAGATTTTTTTTTTTTTTAATTAATAAAACCAACACAGGTCCATATTTACCATGGTGCAGCATCCCCTCTACTTTTACCAAAACTTTGTAAATATCTGGAAAGTGAGGATACCAGTTGCTGGAGTTTGAATGTTGTTCCATTATTTCCTGAGATAGAATTTGAACTGCTCAACAGTCCTGGGTCTTCTTTGTCGTTTTTGTTTTTTCATTTTACGATGCGCCAAATATTTTCAATCGGTGAAAGGTCTGGACCACAGACAGGCCAGTTTAGCCCCTGGATTCTTCCACTATGAAACCATGCTGTTGTCATAGTTGCAGTATGCGGTATAGCATTGTCCTGCTGAATAGGGATGAGCCGAACACCCCCCCGTTCTGTTCGCACCAGAAGCTTCGAACGGACCGAACGTTCGCGCGAACATTTAGAACCCCATTGACGTCTATGGGACTCGAACGTTCGAATTCAAAAGTGCTCGTTTTAAAGCCTAATATGCACGTTATTGTCGTAAAACGTCTTTGAGAACCCGGGTCTTGCCCCAGGGAACATGTATCAATGGAAAAAAAGTTTTAAAAACGGTCGTTTTTTTCAGGACTCCTAAAAAAACGTCAGTTTTTAAAACTTTTTCTCCATTGATACATGTTCCCTCGGGCAAGACCCGGGTTCTCAAAGACGTTTTCACAGGCATACTATAGACACCCAGCAGGTACAATATTTAAAGGAATTTTTCATTTTTTTTTATTTTTTTTATTTAAGCATCATTAACCTCCCTGGTGGTATGATTCTGTCTGGAATTACGTACCAAAAGCGGTACAATTATTTTGCAAGGAAATTTGGTTATTTGTACTGTAGGCCTGTAATTTTTAGGAATAACTCACTTAAATCTGACCAAACAAGAATCTTGTAGGCATCCCGGGTATGACATTTTTAAAAAAAACAAAATTATAAATTATAATATAATAAATAATTATAAATAATTATAACAAATAATAATATAATTATAATAAAAATTATTCAATAATGTAATCAACTCAAAATCACTGAAATTTGCTCAGTTGCAGAATTGTCGCTGTCATTTTTTTTTTTATGACGAATTTCCCCACAAATCGCTATCGCTCATTTCTGCAAGTGATTATAATTTATTATCGCTGTTTTCTAGCTGATCTAAAACCATTTTTGACATAAAGGGACACTTTTGGACAATCTACAGTTTGCAGGCAGAAAGAACAGTTTTTATTATATAAAAGTACATGTAGGACACTGGGCAGACCACTAGGGACAAGGGGGGTGTGTATTTTTTACATACAGTACTGTAATCTATAAGATTACAGTATACTGTATGTATTGTGTTTGTTTACTTTTTTGAATTTGGCGCCGTTCTCCGCTCCCGTGCGTCGTAACGTCGCAGGGAACGGAGATCGGCGGCACACGGGGAGACTGTGAATCGAGCGAGGAGGACCCGCTCGCTCACACAGCGGGGTGGCATCGCTGGATCCAGGGACAAGGTAAGTAACTTGCCTGTGGATCCAGCGAGAAGGTAAGCCGTGCCGCTGCACACTCTGCATGTCCACCCCGAGCGTGACTCCGGGATACCGATCCTAACATTGAAAACCAACCCCGAGTCACGCTCGGGTTTACCGCTAAGGGGGTTAAAATCACTGCTCCTGAATCTTTAGGTGCAAACTACAGAGCACACGGCCAGTACACACCAAGTAGCTTTAGGTGCAAACTACAGAGCACACGGCCAGTACACACCAAGTAGCTTTAGGTGCAAACTACAGAGGACACAGGCAATAAACCACGTAAGAATACTGCAGCTAGCACAATCACCTGCCTGCCAGTAAATTAGGAAGAACTGATCTAGCTAAACTATACAGTGTATAAATATATGTACAACACCTGGGATGTATATATATCCTCTACACACTGTAACATTAACTGACTAACCTGCCTGCTCTATCTACCTGCAAAAAATGACACTCTCTCTGTCCTCTCTTAACCACGGCAACACACTACACAAGGCCGCCCTGCAGGCGGCCTTTTATAGTGTGGGGTGTGTACTAAACCCCCTGAGCCATAATTGGCCAAAGCCACCCTGGCTTTGGCCAATTATGGCTCTCTGTTTTTTGAAAGCTGTGATTGGCCAAGCATGCGGGTCATAGTGCATGCTTGGCCAATCATCAGCCAGCGATGCCGCAGTGAATTATGGTCTGTGAAACGTAACTCGAATTTGGCGCGAAAGACCCGTTTTGTTCGTATTTCGACGAAGGATCGAACATACGATGTTCGAGTCGAACTGGAGTTCGACTCAAATATGAAGCTCATCCCTACTGCTGGAATATGCAAGGCCTTCCCCGAAAAAGGTGTCCTCTGAATGTAAGCATATGCTGCTCCAAAACCTGGATATATCTTTCTGCACTGATGGTGCCTTTCCAGATATGCAAGCTTCCCATTCCATATACACTAATGCACCCCCATACCATCAGAGATGGAGGCTTTTGAACTGAACGCCGATAATAAGCTGGAAAGTCCCTCTACTCCTTAGTCCAGGGGATGCGGGGTCCATGGTTGCCAAAAAGAATGTCAAATTTTGATTCACCTGACCACAGAACAGTTTTCCACGTTGCAACAGACCATTTTAAATGAGCTTTGGCCCACAGAAGACGTCTGTGTTTTTGGATCATATTCAGATATGGCTTCTTTGCATGAAAGGGTTTTAATTTGTATTTTTGGATGGCATGGCAAACAGTGATCTTTGGAAGTATTCCTGAGCCGATGCAGTGATGTCCATCCCAGAATCACACCTGTTAATAATGCAGTGCTGCCTGAGGGCCTGAAGATCACGGGCATCCGATATTGCGCTTGGGCCTTGTCCGTTGTGCACAGAGATTTCTCCAGATTCTCAGAATCTTTTGATATATTATGTATAGTAGATGATGATATATTTAAAGTCTTTTCAATTTTACATTAAGGAACATTATTCTGAAATTGTTCAACAATTTGTGCATGCAGCTTTTTGTATATTGGTGAATCCCCTCCCATCTTTACTTCTGATGCATCCTGACGAAGTCGAAGCTAGAATCCCTAGCGATAAAAATGTAGACGCGTGTCTTCACACGCTTGGCACCACTCCACGCTCCTGCCTGCCTCCACTGCAGCGGTTTAGTGCACACAGTTTATGAGCGAGACGTCGCATCTCTGCAGCTTCACCCTCATTTTCTGCCCCTGGGTTTGGCATGAGGTTATGCTATGATTAAGGCAAGCAATTATCCACACAGTTTGGAAAGGAGATCCCTTCATCACTGAAATGCCTAAACCTCTGTTCCAGGGCTGAGTTACACATCTAGCATGGAAGCCATCCATCCCGGCGAGGTGTTTGCTTATCTCCTCTTTACAAGGCTCATCACTTTGAGAAGCTGGGATCAGCTTGCAAGTTACCTGAAATGTTTTGGAGACTTTCCTTTCTCCCACAAGGAATACGTAAATATGCATGACTTTTTTGCATCTCATTTGCCTTTCTTCATCAGCCTCAATGCTCATTACTGGAGATCAAGTTTCTGTCATACACCTGTGCTGGCCATTGGCTCCGCGCCTTCACATGCTTTGTTTGCCATACATCGTCTGAATAGGTTCTTTGATCCACAAGGGGTGTCATTCTGCTTGTGAGGTGTTCTGATCAGATTGATTCATCTGGATACACCTCTTTCATCAGCCATCAGAGAACTTTCTTTCTTTTCCCCTGTTCTTTGAGATGTTACCATCATCACAGTTTGGATGTGATTTTCATTTAAATTCTGTTGGATTATCTCGCCACTCAATCATCTATTTTCTAGCATGTATATATATGCTGTCTCAGTGGTGTTTTGACGTTTTTAATTCATAGACAATGTTGTCTTTATTTTATAATGATGGAAGGTTTATTTATTTATTTTACTTTGAGTGTTTTTAATATGAACTGTTGTTCATCAATAAACTTTATATATGATTTTTCATTTATGACTATGTACTCCTTCATTGCTAGATCCCTGTGGCTCATTTAAATGGCACATTGGATCGCATCTTCTTTCTGGTGCGGTTTTTGCATTTTTTCATTCATCTTTACTTCTGCTACACTTTGACTTTCTAAGATGCCCTTTTTTATACTAAATCATTTTACTGACCTGTTGCCAATTAACCTAAATAGTTGCAAAATATTCTTCCAGCTCTTCCTTGTTAGTGTCACTTACTTTGCCAGCTTTTTATTGCCCTATCCCAGGATTGCCTTATTTTTTTCTAAAAATTATAAATGTTCTCAGTTTAAGCATTTGGTATGTTTTCTATTTTCCATTGTGAATAAACAATGGGTTTATGAGATTTGAAAATCATTGCATTCTGTTTTTATGTAGATTTTATACAGCGTCTTAGCTGTTTTGGAATTGGGTTTGTAGCTTTTGGGCGTGTTGGTGTCTGTGCATCACCATTGCTCTTTTCACTGCCTTTTTAATCTGTACCCTACAGTCTATTAAAGCCTGTAAGAATACTGCTTCATTTTATATATACAGTTGTGCTCATAAGTTTAAATACCCTGGCAGAATTTATGATTTATTGGCCATTTTTCAGAGAATATGAATGATAACACAAAAAAAAATCTTTCACTCATGGTTAGTGTTTGTCTGAAGCCATTAATTATCTTTTTAGATCATAATGGCAACATAAACTACCCAAATGACCCTGATCAAAAGTTTACATACCGGATTAAGTTTTTAGAAAAAAAAAAAAAAAAAAAAAAATTACATACCCTGGTGATTTTGGCCTGATAACATGCACACAAGTTGACACAAAGCTATTAAAGGTAACCATCCTCACCTGTGATCTGTTTGCTTGTAATTAGTGTGTGTATATAAAAGGTCAATGAGTTTCTGGACTCCTGGCATACCCTTGCATCTTTCATCCAGTGCTGCACTGACCTTTCTGGATTCTGAGTCATGGGGAAAGCAAAAGAATTGTCAAAGGTTCTGCGGAAAAAGGTAGTTGAACTGTATAAAACAGGAAAGGGATATAAAAAGATATCCAAGGAATTGAGAATGCCAATCAGCAGTGTTCAAAAGTATCCTGCTTATAATATGCCAAACAGCACAGAGACAAGCCTCAAACCTTCTGGCACAAAGTCATTTGGAGTGATGAGACCAAAATTTATCTTTTTGTCCACAACCATAAATGCTACATATGGAGAGGAGTCAACAAGGCCTATGATGAAAGGCATGGAGGTGGATCGCTGATGTTTTGGGGATGTGTGAGCTCTACCCACGACCATCCGCTTGGAAGAAAACCATCGGGCATTCAGGAAAAAGCTAAAGACCCACCTCTTCTGAAAAATCTGTACTACTCTGGATGTCAAGCGCCTTGAGGCGATTAAGTTCGCATTTGCTGCGCTATACAAGTTACTCACTCACTCACTCACAAAGGCACAAATTTGGTCAAAATTGTTGGCAAGATGAATGCAGTATGTTACCAAAAAATACTGGAGGAACATTTGCATTCATCAGCCAGGAAGCTGCGCATGGGATGTACTTGGACATTCCAACATGACAATGATCCAAAACACAAGTCCAAGTCGACCTGTCATTGGCTACAGCAGAATAAAATGAAGGTTCTGGAGTGGCCATCTCAGTCTCCTGACCTCAATATCATTGAGCCACTCTGGGGAGATTTCAAACATGCTGCTCATGCAAGACAGTCCTAGAATTTACAGGAACTGGAGGCTTTTTGCCAAGAGGAATGGGCAGCTTTACCATCTGAGAAGATAAAGAGCCTCATCCACAAATACCACAAAAGACTTCAAGCTGTCATTGATGTTAAAGGGGGCAATACACGGTATTAAGAACTGGGGTATGTAAACTTTTGATCAGGGTCATTTGGGTAGTTTCTGTTGTCATTATGATTTAAAAAGAGTAAACACAGTTGATCAATAATAAATGGCTTTAGCCAAACACTAGCCATGAGTGAAAGAAAAGTTTTTGTGTTATCATTCATAGTCTCTGCAAAATGGCCAAGAAATCATAAATTCTGCCAGGGTAGGGTATGTAAACTTATGTATGTAGCACTACCCCCAAAGGAGCGGCTGGTTTGTTTTGGGTGGCACGTTACCTCGTGGCTCCTCCGCCGTCCTAGGGGGAGTATAGTGAATATAGCAGTAACGGAATGTCCACGACAGGTGTCTTTTTCTGTGCTCTTTAGTACCCAGCCAGGTAAAAACAATAAAACGTGTGGTGGAGAGTAGAGGTGAAGTAGAAGGAGAAATAACAGACTCAGGCGTAACAACAGGGAAACAGTCCTGCTCCCAACAATACCTTGTATTCTTCGCCACTCTAGCCAGACACCTGGCAGCCAGGGTATCGCTCGAACTTGAAGGAAAAGTCTCTGCCACAGACCCTCCTGGAGTGAACTCAGGGAAAAGCCTCTGCCACAGGCCCTCCCTGTGATTGTAATTACAGAGACGATCCTCCTTGATAGAATTGCGCCTGGATCTCCTTCAGATAGTTTTCAGGTACCAACTGACAGGTGACCAGCTGGAAAAAGCCAATCATCAGATTTACCTGAGAATCGGTTCCTTAAGCTCTCTCTGGAAAAAACGTAATACCTTCAGGCTCAAGGGACCAGAAGCTCTGCTTTCTTTATGAATGATAAATAGCTTACTGGTGAAATTCTATTTGATATGTTTAGAACATTATAATTACTATAGGTTTCATTTGTCTGTAAAGTGTGGGTCCAGATTGAAAAAATGAGCTTGTGAGTTTCTTCAGGTATTTTATTTGATGGATTGTAATTGTTATAGCTTGTCATTCAAAGATTGAAATATGCATTTAAAGGAAATGTCACTAACCAGCAGAGTATTACATACTCATACTGTATATGAATGTACAGTATAGTATAATTGTGGCTGGCAGAGATTTCCTCAAGAAAAACTCCCAGTGAAATGCAGACTATTGACTACAAAGAGAGGACGATGCATTTACTTAATATAACCAGTTAACAGATTAATCAAAATCTGTTACTTTGCCCACTGAAGGCAACATGACAGGTTCACTTGACAGCCCACCTCTGATAATCACCTTATTTCCACTCTGTTAGAAATAGTATTTCTGGGTATATGGAGCTCGTGATCCTTAATCCTTCCTCCTAGGATTCAGTGTGCAGGCCTCTTAGGCCTATCGCAATGCCCAAATTTCCAGGAAGTTCAATGGTTCCACGCATGCGTCGAATCACTTCGACGCATGCGCGGGATTTCGGGCCAGCGGACATGTCCGATGAGTCGTACTAACCATCGGACATTTCCGACGGACAGGCTTCCAGCGGACAAGTTTCTTAGCTAAGAAACTTTTGTCCGCTGGGCCGGAAAACTGTTCGGTAGGCCCTACACACAGTCGGACATGTCCGCGGAAACTGGTCCGACGGACCAGTTTCAGCGGACATGTTCGGTCGTGTGTACAAGGCCTTATTGTAGAGCTGTTTATAGCCAGTGTTGATCCTGCCCTCTAATTAATAGGAAAGCACACAGGATATGGACTTCAAGGATTGTGGGAGGTGTAGTTCTGACAGACTGAGCTGGCTTGGTGAGCTGGAAGGAGTAAACTGCATACCCAACAGGACCCTAAAGCAAAGATAATAGGTGGTTTCCAGCTGTTTTCCCGGGCTACGAAGAAGTGTGGAGAAGCTGTTCTAAGAGGACTGAGTGCACATCATGCTGCTAACAGGCCACTTACCCCTGCACTTGAAAGGGACAGAGGCACAGCTTGTTCCTGGGCAGAAAGGCTAACCGCCCGGCTCCCTAGGACTCTGCAGTTGTTGTCGGTGCTGGGCAGAGGTTGGTAGCACTCTGCCCTGTTGCCAGCATTCTGCTGGGTTGCTGTGAGTGGAGACTGCAGGCCCATCTACCGACACTAGCTCAAGCAGCAGTTGTGAGGTGCCAATTGCATTCTCCTCTGGATCCTTAACTGCTGCTCGGGAGTGACCCCCACCTCCTCACCCTGGGCCTCCAGAACTGCTGCAGGTGTGGGGCAGAGGTCTTGGACCCTCTGTCTGGTTGCCAGCACTTCAGCTGGAGAAGTTTTTTGTACCTCCACAGATGCTGCTGGCAGGAAATTCCATGTCCCTGTTGTGGGAGAAAGGCCAGCTGCCTCTTCTCTCAGAAAACTGCTGTTGGTGCTGGGCAGATCTCAGTAATGTTCTGCCCTGATACCAGCTGTTCCACTGGGAAGTAAACTGAAAAGTCGGTGGCCTTGCACAACTCCTCCAGGGTTACCGGGTGTTGTAGGCAGAGGTCAGTAGTGCTATGCCTGGATGTGCGCTCTTCTGCTATAGGCTCATTGGGTTGTTCCTCCTCAGCAGACAAGTCTATTAAATCCTGAGTCTCTGGAACTGGTGTCTGGGGATAGATGTTCACCATCTCCTGTTCCTGAAACACAGGAGATGTTACCGCTGCTGAGCAGAGGCTAGCAGAGCTGGGGACGGCCATCCCTGGAATTTCCACTGCCGATTCTCTGGCATGCTGCTGAACATGTTCTAGCAGTTCCCATTATGCCCTTTCCAGATACTGTTCCTTCCATAGTAAGTATTCCAAGTCCGGTTTAAGCTCTGAGTCCTCTACAAGACTGAGCATAGACTCTCTGTATTCTTGCAGGTCCTCAAGGGTAGGCTCTCCCACAGTAATCCAGGGCTGCCAAAAACGTCTTCCTCCAGAGAACATTCTGTTGTATCCCCTAAATATTCCTGCTCTGCGTGCCATAGTAGAGCCCAATATATCGATGGTCCAGCTCAATCTCCTGTTGGACCAGCATGTCCCTCTCAGTCACCCATTGCTCCTGGGACCGCTCTCCCAGGAATGCCATCCTCAACGCCCATTGGTCACTGGCCCATTGTTCTGGGGTTGGAAAGCACTTGCCCTGTTGCATAGCAGCAACCTGGAGGGCTCTGATCCAGAGTCCTACCCTGAGCTCCAGGTAGTCATCCTCAGACACAGACCTGGAGTATGCTGAAAGGACAATCCGCAGCAGCCTCGGGAGAACTCTGATGCCAGATCCATATCTCCGCTGGGGTGACTGAAGTCTGCTATCCCGATCTTGGATCCCGTTGAAGGTTTGGACGTCCCAGACTTCAGGATGCGCCCACTGCTTGCCACCAATGTAATGAAACATGCTACACTCTGCTTGAGTGCTTTCGTCATATACCGCTTCCTCCAGTCTGAATATAGATATCAGATATTCCAAACCGTTTACAACCAATAACTAGACAGTACTCATTTTGACTGCTGAACATCAAACTGTTTATTAGAACACAGAATAAAGGCTTTTAAACATTTGAGTAGAAGGTTCCCACTTCCTGCTCATATTACTCCAACAATACACCTGTAACCAGTAACCTAAATTAACATGAGCTAATAAACTAATCGTTTCCGGACTAGGTGACCCAGCGATATGACATTTCAGGGCAGCCTTTTCGTCTCCTAGCTCCCTAATTACAATACACATTATAGCAGACAATCCAAGACAAGTGGCTGGCTGATGACATCAGCTTCTGTTATGAGTCCCAACAGTGTGAAGCAGTCAATATTTCCAACATGGCATATAGGCCCTATACAGGGTTCTCAGAGTCTGTGTGTCTTGGGGGGACATGGACTTGAATCCAAAGTAACATTACTTCAAGGGTCCCCAGGCATACACCTCACAAAGAGTATTGTTCCCTTAAAACTCAGGGCCCATAATCAGTGGGTAAGAGGCTTCCTCTTAGTCCTCTCTAGAAGCCCCTATTTTGGTTAGGTCTGTCACAGGTTGAATGATAATTGCCTTTGGTTATTTTTTTGGATTGATGTAAGTATTACACAGCGGAGTTGGTCAGCCTTTAAAGTACTCTTTAAAGACGTTCTAAAGTATACCCTTCTTCCCACTGTCCCATAACCTTACATGCTAGAACAAATTTTGTTATATTTTCCTAACAGAAGCTTCTGGCTGCTTCTGGCCTATAGTACCTGAGCATAGTCAGGGCAGCAGGCCCCATGGACACTGTCAAAGGATGGCATCCGACCTTTGCAGTGCTGGCAGCCAAGAGGAGTCTAAGATAGGTTTAAAGTGGACAGCTTAAGGTTAAGGGTGAGTATTATAGCAAAGGCGTCTTTTATTTTTTTATGATGCTGGTCTCTTGTAATATAATTTAATTCAATGGAGTTCCACTTTAAAAAGAGTTCAAAACGCTTGTCTGACATCACCCCAAATTATTCTTTATCAGCCTATTAAAAATCTAAGAATACATTTTAAACATTTCTGCTCTGCCTTTCTTTTACTGAGTAGCAATGGTAAAGCTTAATGAACCAAAGATGAACATTAATGTAATCTGTCAAGGTCCAGCGCTGTCAATGTCAAGCCAATAAAAAAAATACACAAACTACATAAATGTATAAAGTAAAATGAACAAAGGGGGACTGATTTGGAGTGACACAGTAGCCTCAATTAACAAAAACAAAATTATAATTGCACTCCTGTGCATTATTTGCTTATTTTAACTCTCCATATTTTCAATTCACTAATTACTGCATGCACCATATGAAAAGTCATTATTTCGCTAGGGTTGAGGCAATATTACAAGATAAGATCCCCAAATATACTAAGATCTGGCAGCCATGGTTAGACCATTATAACCCCCTGCATTTTGATACTACCGGTATCTTGCTGTTACCAGACTGACTCCTTTTTGCTTTTTGGCAGTATACTATATTTTTGTACTATTCTCGGCAGACCCATGGGACCATGACCCCTATCCCTCATGACCCAACTGCCTCCCCCCTTCCCCTCTTTTGCTTCCTTTCTGTTAAACTGTATGCAACATGGATTGCTATTTTAGCAGTTTAAAGGTTCAATGGATACTTACTAGTAGCTGACCACTTTCTTACCTCTGCTGCTTATACTTATACCACTTGAGTTCTAGGCAGATCCGATTTGATCCATTGTCTATCTCAGCATCTGATATTCTATTGATGTCAAACAAGAATGTTTGTTTCCTTTTCTGATAAAGCTATTAAAGTTGCCCTTATTGTGGGGAGGCTATTCAGTCGTTCGCCAGACATAAAACTCCAGGACTAGATGGATTTCCCATTGAATTGTACATGCAATTTCGGGAACTGTTGATCCTTCACTGATGCGCATGTACAATTATGCCCTTAAAACAGGACAGTTACCGCCCTCAATGTTGGAAGCACTAATAGTTTTGATTCCCAAACCTCATAAGGACCACCTCCTCTGTGAATCGTATTGACCGATTTTGCTTATTAACTCGGATGTTAAAATTTTGACCAAGGTGCTTACCCAACGATTAAACAAAGTAATTAATACCATTATAGGGGCGGACCAAACTGGATTTATGCCTGGACGATCGACATCTATTAATTTACGTAAACTCTTTACCAATATACAAGCGGTTCATGACACGACTGGCTCCCGAGCTGTACTGGCTTTAGACGCTCACAAGGCCTTTGACTCGCATGGCCATATCTTTTTGAAGTCCTGGCTAAATTCGGATTTGGCACTACCTTTCTACAGTGGGTACAACTCCTATACTGTGATATATATATATAGTGGAGGGCGCTGAGGGTTCTTCTAGGAAGAACTAGTGAGGGTGACCACAGTGATGTGTGGAGAAAGAAACCAACATATAAAGTGAACACTAAAAAAATGTCCCAATAATAGTTGTAATAGAGTCCAATATTCAGCACAAAGAAATATGCTTGAAACAGAGATTCTTCCAGGATTTAGCATGCAATCTGTGTCCACCGTGATAAAGATGCCTTCACCAAAAATACAGTTTCACTCGAAGTGCTCTGAAATATTAATGCGCTGACCACAACACATGGACTCCTTTAATGAAAAAGGTAGTCATGAATCACTGGACAGGATTAGTGCCTGCACACTATACAGCATAGACTGGAACCGGAGCCTTCAACCTCATATGGGATATGTGGTGTGTAAGCGTTGCGATATATTGGACAGCAGCCTCCCTCGGATAGCGTCAAGCTTGCGGTGAAATGTCCTATATTGTAGCTGAGCCTGCAGGTGCCGGAGCTGGCTGGGGCATGTGTGACTAGATCTTAGCCGCCGATGCACGTTTCGTGAATGTCACGTCATCAGCTGCGGCACCTGCAGGCTCAGCTACAATATAGGACATCTCCCTTCAAGCTTGACGCTATCCGAGTGAGGCTGCTGTCCAATATATCGCAACGCTTATAGCTACAGTGCCGGATGGGCACTTCTTAAAGTAAGAGGCCATCTGGCTATTTGTTTTTAATGTATTTTAAATAAAACAGTGTCACACTATGAGATCCCATTTCTTTTTTTGATCACACCACATATCGCATATGAGGTTGAAGGCTCTGGTTCCAGTCTATGCTGTATAGTGTGCAGGCACTAATCCTGTGCAGTGATTCATGACTACCTTTTTCATTAAAGGAGTCCATGTGTTGTGGTAAGCGCATTAATATTTCAGAGCACTTCGGGTGAAGCTGTATTTATGGTGAAGGCATCATTATCACGGTGGACACAGATTGCATGCTAAATCTTGGAAGAATCTCTGTTTCAAGCATATTTCTTTGTGCTGAATATTGGACTCTATTACAACTATTATTGGGACATTTTTTTTAGTGTTCACTTTATATGTTGGTTTCTTTCTCCACACATCACTGTGGTCACCCTCTCAGGTGATTCACTTTTGTAGACATTAATTAATACTAGTTCTTCCTAGAAGAACCCTCAGCGCCCTCCACTATATATATATATCACACATTTCAGTTTGTCACTGCATCGAGGAGCAGCTCTTTAGAATACACATCATTATTATAATCCATCACAAATTTATAATTTATTATTTGGCGCGGAAAATCACCTCTAATTTTCTCACAACTCCTATACTCCAAACCCATTGCTAGACTAAGGGTCAATGCGTCCATATCGGATGCCTTTCCCATAAAAAGAGGCTCCAGACAGGGGTGTCCGCTGTCGCTGCTTCTTTTTGCACTGGTGATAGAGCCCCTAGCATCACCGATAAGGTCCAGTGGGGAGGTTAAGGGACTGACGATTGGGGGGCCAAAGGAAAAAGTGTCCTTATATGCGGACGATATGCTGATATATCTGGAGGACCCCCAGTTGTCACTCCCAGCCCTGCTGGAGATTATCCGACGGTTTGGCCACTTTTCAGGATTCTGGGTCAATTGGGACAAGTCCCTTTTGTTTCAGATTGACCAGGAGACACCAATAACACTACCCCCCGCGTGCCCACTCCAAATAGTTCACACTTTTCGTTATCTCGAGGTCCTGATAAAACTCCCTGTCTCCTCCTATGCCAAGATCAATTTAGACCCCCTTATCAGTAGATTAAAAAATACCTTGAAAGCATGGAACAATCTCCCTCTCACACTGTTAGGAAGAAAAAAAAAATTCAAAAAGATCTATCTCCCGCGGTTCCTGTACGTCCTGAGCAATTTACCAATATATATATCCAAAGCAACATTTTAAGAGATAGACTCCATAATCACACCTTAGTTTGGAGGGGCGGTGTGGTGAGGATTGCTAAGCAAACTTTACAGCTACCTACTTTGAATGGGGGCCTGGCACTCCCATGTCTCCAAACGTACTATATTGCCTTGCAACTGGCGCATGCCCATTGGTGGTTTCATCCTGAGGCCAACAATGCAGCCGCTGCCTTGGAGGCCGCCATCCTCGCCTCATATGAATCTCTCCAAAACCTAATACACCATCTGTAGCTTAGGGGGAGGAAAGGGGTAAATGTTCTGGCAATGACCTTGCGGATCTTTAGAATTTCTTAACTGTAACCGCCCGATACCCCAGCTAGATATTCTCCCAACACCCCGCTATGGGGAAACCCATGCCAGTGCCAGAATTTCATCAACGAACTGACAGGGGATACTGGTTTAAGAAATGGGTAAAAACAATATCACACTTATTTACAGAAACTACGTTCCGCTCCTTTGTGGAATTCCAGAGAGACTTTGGACTCCCACACACGGCCTACTTTCAATACCTACAGATAAGACACATTGCTGCACATTTTGGACTATAAAATATAGAGATGCGAACTTCCCCACTTGAAAACTTACTGACTGACCCCTCCCACACCAAAATAGTTTTGTCTTACTATAAGTCTCTACTCCACTCCAGGACCACTAGGCTTACCACCATTGAACAAACATGGCGCGCAGACATACCTGAGCTGCTGGAGGAGATCTGGGGAGAGATTCTTCCCCTGCATGAGGTGCCCTCCGTCATCTTCTCAAGGGACAAGGTGATCCAGACTAAACTACTGTATAGATCATATTTTTCACTGTATTTGTTATATAGATTAAAGAGATTATCCACTCTTTTATGCACTTGATGTGGAATGGCCGATGGCACATTCTTCCATCTGATGTGGGAATGTGCTTCGATATGGAAGTTCTGGTCGGATGTTACCGCTTTCTTCCGCTCTGTAGCTGAGATTCCTAATATTTTCAATCCTCTTAGATGTCTGCTGGGATACATTGATGATGAAGATTTATCCAAAAATGTACAATCCTTCATATGCATAGTGCTGTTTTACAAAAAAAAACAAAAAAAAAACCGATTACCATGCACTGGAAATCTCAGTCCACACCGACTATAAAGTTCTGGCTTACCATTATCAATCAAGCGATACCACTATATAAGTTAACATACGAAGCTAGAGGATGCCCTAAAAAGCTAAAGGTCACAACAGATTGTGGACACAGATAACCAGGAAAAAAGCCAGGGTTCAGGGCAGATTGTGGACTCAAATAACTAAGAAACTAAGCCAAGAAGTTGACACACAAGAAACCTGTGCTGTGGTAAGAGCAAGATTGGGGATTAGAGGGAAGACAATGCTGTCCTACTAGGTAAGGGAGAATAGTACCAAGCAGGGAGACTAGTACCAAGCAGGGAGGTGAGTTCTGTGCTGCAACCAACCTGAAAATAAGAGAAAGGGGATCCTTGGTTGCAGGCAGTCTGTAAAGACTGAGTGCAGGGACAGCACTCAGGACAGAGGTGGTCTGTGTGTGTGTGTAATGCAGACAGACATATGCTACAGTGCCGGGCAGTTCACCCTTGGAGAGGCATTTCTGCTGTCTTTAGTATTGCCCAGGTTGCCAGGGACTGCTGTTCCTGTAGGACATTTGGCTGCTGCAGCGACCTGTGCTGGGCTGCCGGAGTGGGACATTGCTGCTGAGAGAGCCACTGTGCAGAGAAAGGGAGAGATCGAGACTGCTGTCTAGAAATACAGCTGATGATGGAAACCTGTGTGCCATGGGTTGGATCCATTAAAAGGCTGTAGCTGTGATCTGGTGAGAGACTGAGGTTGGTCCGTTAGAGACTGTGACCAATACTGATCCAGTGGGAGTCAGCGGTTGTTCCTGACCTTCAAGGCGAGGACTTTTGGAGTTGTTGTTAGATGCTGTTTTGAGAGGGGAGAGCGCAAGGAATGTCCCAGGACTTTTTACTGACTATCATGGGTCTGCCTGGGACCGTGAGACAAACTAGAGTGGTGAGGGGCCTCTTGGTCACAAACTATTATTAATGCATGTTTAATAGGCTAGTGCTGCCCCTTTTTCTGGGTTATCTTGAACCCTTTCCCTTTTTGGATTACTAAACTACCCTGTTACAAGGCTCTCGGCCTAAATATTAAGGGTCCCAAGGATTGGGTTTAGTAATATTGGGCAGTAGGGTAATCAGGGACTTTGTATTGTCTTAGACAGTCTTTATAACAGTACAGTATACACTACTGTAAGTCCCCTACTTACAAATGAGTTCTATTCTGGCTAAAGGTGGGGGAGCCCCATTGTCAGAACACAAAGCCACAGCATGGGAAATCACTGCACCAACACTGCTTGTGATGGTACGGCGATCTTCCATTTTTTTTTGTTTAGCCTCATGTAAATATACGTTGGCAGAATGGCACGTACAGGCAGATGGACGTGCCTATACGTCCCTGCCTAGACGTGGGTCGGGGGTCCGATCGGGAACCCCGCCCCCCCCGGTACATGCGGCGGTCGGTAATTGTCTGGGAGTGATCCGGGATGAGGGGGCGGCTATTCGTTTCTAGCCACCCCCCCGCGATCGCTCCCCGGAGCTGAAGAACGGGGAGAGCCATGCTTCACTGTGGCGGCTGCATCGATCGAGTGATCCCTTTTATAGGGAGACACAATCGATGACGTCAGACCTACAGCCACACCCCCCTACAGTTGTAAACACACACTAGGTGAAACATAACCCCTTCAGCGCCCCCTGGGGTTAACTCCCAAACCGCAACTGTCATTTTCACAATAAACAATGCAATTTAAATGCATTTTTTGCTGTGAAAATGACAATGGTCCCAAAAATGTGTCAAAATTGTCCGAAGTGTCCGCCATAATGTCGCAGTCACGAAAAAAATCGCTGATCGTCGCCATTAGTAGTAAAAAAAAATTATTAATAAAAATGCCATAAAACTATCCCCTATTTCAGGGATATGCAATTAGCGGACCTCCAGCTGTTGCAGAACTACAAGTCCCATGAGGCATAGCAAGACTCTGACAGCCACAAGCATGACACCCAGAGGCAGAGGCATGATGGGAATTGTAGTTTTGCAACATCTGGAGGTCCGCTAATTGCATATCCCTGCCCTATTTTGTAAACGCTATAAATTTTGCACAAACCGAACGATAAACGCTTATTGGGATTTTTTTTTACCAAAAATAGGTAGAAGAATACGTATTGGCCTAAACTGAGGAAAAAAAAGTTTTTTATATATTTTCGGGGGATATTTATTATAGAAACAAGTAAAAAATATTGAATTTTTTTTCAAAACTGTCGCTCTATTTTTGTTTATAGCGCAAAAAATAAAAACCGCAGAGGTGATCAAATACCACCAAAAGAAAGCTCTATTTGTGGGAAAAAAAGGACGTCAATTTTGTTTGGGAGCCACGTCGCACGACCGCGCAATTGTCTGTTAAAGCGACGCAGTGCCGAATCACAAAAACCTGGCCGGGTCCTTTAGCTGCACTTTGGTCCGGGGCCTAAGTGGTTAAAGAAAAAAAAAAGGCAGTGTGCCCAGCTTTACAGGATTGGACATGTAAACACATTTGCATCTTTGAAAGTTCACAGTTTGAATGTACATATGAAGAGGACTTTACTCTGTTGTGTTATTTCCCTTGTTGATGTTATTATTACTATTGGGTGTTGCCTAACCAAATTTCCTCTTATAGGGCTTTTTACCCTTTTGTAAGTAACAAGTTGTCTGAATGAGTCTTGGGTGAGTTCTGGGCAGGTCATTACTGGATCAGGACAGAAGAACCCAATTAACACAACTACTCATTCATGGGTACCGCTACATGGAGGTTGTACAATCAGATTGTAAAATGTGTAACCAGCTTAAATGAAATCAGCGCTTTTTTGTGCTCAGGCTCAGGAATTTGTATATCACGATCACAATTTACATGACATGCTTCCTGCTTACTCAGTCACATAACTTCTTAACAGCTTCAGGATATGTTTTATTGAGCAGCTCATATTTTCCCAGTGATCACTCTTCCACAAGGAAATAATCAATCCAGGTCATCACATTTGAATATTGTCAGCAGTATGTTAAGCGAGTTACTCCGGGGAAAACACAGCACATTGCAGCGAAGATTTATGGCAATAGTTGTGGATTTGCTTTCGTAGAAGAGACAAACAAGGCAAAGGTGAGGGGGTCACCTACCTATTTCATGCTGGATTTTATGAAGGTCACCTAGGAAGATAGGGGATCTTTACTATACTAAGAAAAAAATAGCCCTAAGGCTGACGCTGCACTAAATATTAATAAAGTGATACAATTTGTGAGAAACGGCAGCTAGCACAAAAGTTCAGTACAAAAAACTAAAATAAAACACAGAGGCCCAGATTCACGTAGATAGGCGTAAATATAAGCGGGTGTAGCGTATCGTAGTTACGCTACACCGCTGCAACTTAGAGAGGCAAGTGCTGTATTCACAAAGCACTTGCGTCTAAAGTTACGGCGGCGTAGCGTAAATGTGCCGGCGTAAGCGCGCCTAAATCAAATGAGGAACGGGGGGGGGGGGGCGTGTTTTATGTAAACTAAGCATGACCCCACGTAAATGACGCTTTTTTCGAACGCTGCATGCTCAGTATCACATCGAATTTTCAAATGAAATTACGCCCGCTCAATGCCTAGACGACGTTCGCAAAGCCCTATTCGCGAACGTTTTACGCAAACGATGGAAAATTTTACGCTGTCCCAACCTCCATACTTAACATTGCGTACGCCTCAATATAGCAGGGGTAACTTTACGCCGGTCCGAAGCCTTACGCAAACGATGCATATAGATACGCCGGGCGCATGTACATTCGCGAATCGGCGCATCTACCTAATTTGCATATTCTGAACGTAAATCTACGGAAGCGGCACCTAGCGGCCAGCGTAAATATGCAACTAAGATACGACGGCGTAAGAGACTTACGTCAGTCATATCTAAGCAAAAATCCGGCGTATCTTGCTTTCTGGATACAGAAAAAAGATACGCCGGCGCATCCTAGAAGTTACGCGGCGTATCAACAGATACGCCGACGTAACTTCTTTGTGGATCTGGCCCAGAGGGTGCAGCGCTAATAAAAATAGATACATTTGCACAAACAATGATATATCTGAATGAAATAAAACAATCACAATGATAGTGTTGTACAAAAGTGAATAAATTAATAAACACTCTAAGGCTGCATTCACATCTAGACGGTCGAAATCGCGGCGTTTTGTCGCCTCAAATCGCGGTAAAAATAGCGGCGTTTTGTACCGCGATTTGCGGCGACAAAATGCCGGTATTGTCCGCCTAGATGTGCCCCAAGATGACCCCCTCTATGGAGATGATTGCCATCTCCTAGCCGAACGCTCGAAGACGCCTGAAAAAAAGGTCCGGGACCTTTTTTCACGCGGCAGGCGACAGGCGTCCGGCGTTCGGCGTGGAGATATGAACCATCTCCATAGAGGGACATCTGTTTTCAGCCCTCTGGCGGCAGCGGCGTAGCGCTACAGGCGTAAAAATGCCTAGGTGTGAATGGGGTCTTAAGGAAACAAGAAAAAATACACTCAAAAAAAGAAAAAAATTAGAAAAGAAAAATGAGTGTTAAAAATAAAAAACTAAGGCAGTGTCCCATTCATAAAAAGTCCATGTGAAGGGTAAAACTTCAGAAGTGATATAGATGATTCCAGAGAAAATAATGAATGAACACCAATCTTCCCAAAAGTGTGATTGCCTGCTTACCAGAAAAAACGACTGTGAAAACTGTCTCATCAAACACAGGGATATGGGTCTCCCAAAAACCAGTCAGGTCGGCAGCTAATAAATCCAGGAATAGCTTGCAGCTTCAGAGCCCTGGACAGGACCGCAGCCATTTTTTTCTTTTTTTGAGTGTATTTTTCTTTTTTCCTTTAGAGTGTTTATTAATTTATTCACTTTTGTACAACACTATCATTGTGTTTGTTTTATTTCATTCAGGTATATCATTGTTTATGCAAATTTATCTATTTTTATTAGCGCTGCACCCCTCTGTGTTTTAGATCTTTACTATACTGCACTGGATTTAAACAGAGCTCGATTATGGCAGAATGGAGCCCAGCTAATGCAGCCCTTTTGCCCCAATTACCAGTGGCGGTGCGTCCATAGAGGGCGCAGGAGAGCTGCCCCCTCTTGCTCCTGCACCGCCACTGAATGCAATACATAGATTCATGCATTGCATGAATCCGTGTATTGTCGCTGCCGCCAACTGTTCAGATGGCCGGCCCCCTGGTGAGCGTCGGCCATCTGAATAACGGCAGCTGGTTGGCTTTGGAAGTGCCTATCAGAGCCTGAGGGCTGTAATCGGCTTCCAAATAGTTAACCAGGGGACACACGGGGGGTGTGTTCCCTGGCTAACACTGACAGGTGTCTCAGCCAATCAGGTTCACCGGTTCTGGTTACCGGTAACCTGATTGGCTGAAGCGTCATCGAGGGCAGGAGAAGACATCGAGGGACGGTGTAAGGAGGATTGCTGACCCCAGAAAGGTAAGTGCCGGGCAGGGGCAATCTGGCAGCATTTTACAGGACACACTGGCGACAATTGGTGGCACAGTGGGTGTGTTTGGCATGGCACAGTGGTGACAATTGATGGGCACAGTGGTGACAATTGATGGCACAGTAGCGACAATTGATGGCATGGCACAGTGGCGACAATTGATGGCACAGTGGCTGCGTTTGATGGCATGGCACAGTGGCTGTGTTTGATGGCACAGTGGCTGCGTTTGGCATGGCACAGTGGCGACAATTGATGGGCACAGTGGCGACAATTGATGGGCACAGTGGCGATGATTGATGGCATGGCACAGTAGTGACAATGGGCACAGTGGCGACAATTGATGGCACAGTGGCTGCGTTTGATAGCATGGCACAGTGGTGACAAATGATGGGCACAGTGGTGATAAATTATGGCACAGTGGCTGAGTTTGATGGCATGGCACAGTGGTTGCATTTGATGGCATGGCACAGTGGCGAAAATTGATGGCATAGCACAGTGGCGACAATTGATGGCACAGTGGCTGCATTTGATGGCACAGTGGCTGCGTTTGTTGGGCACAGTGGCTGTGTTCGATGGGCACAGTGGCTACAATTGATGGGCACAGTAGCTGCGTTTGATGGGCACAGTGAGGCTGCAATTATTTTTTTTTCGTTTGTTTGCGCCACCCCCAAAAATTTTGAGCACCAGCCGCCACTGCCCCACTCATACCTTTAAATGACCTTTATAAGGACTGCAATAGGTACAGAGAAGCACCCCCAACATTTGCATTGTCCTATCAGACACCCACTACATCTGACTCTGTGGCAGGCAATGGCACAGCTTTAACCAATAATACTATCCCCCTGGTTTACTGCATGAGCATCAAGGTTGCATCTGGACCCCCTGATCATCCACCAGGCCCTTGGCTCTTACCTAGATTGCCTCACTTCAGCTCTGGAAGATTTACCCCCCTTCATGACCAGGCCATTTTTTTGCGATACGGCACTGCGTTACTTTAACTGACAATTGCGTGGTCGTGCGGCACTGTACACAAATATGATTTTTTGTCCGTTTTTTTCCCACAAATAGAGCTTTCTTTTTTTCCGTTTATCAACCACAAAAAAAATACGACAAGACAACAATAAAACAATACATCTAAAGAGATCACGTTGCCCATGCAGGGCATACAGCATATGTGGTATGTATGATATAGGCTGGGACTTCATCAGGGAATCAGTGGTTTGACTGTGCAACCCTCACCACTAGGTGGCAGTAACAGAACATGTAAATTGACCAACCCACATTTTTATATTGAGTTAAAGCGGAGTTCCACCCAAAAATTAATCTTCTGCTTTAAGTGATGGTGACCCCCTGACATGCCACATTTGGCATGTAATTTTTTTTGGGGGGGGCGGATACCCTCTTTTTAAAGGGATCCAGATCCCACTTCCTCCCCTGGCACCGGAAGGAAGTTCACCTCTCCCCCCTGCAATCTTCTGGGACATGTCACAAGTCCCAGAAGATTGCCTGGCCATTCACAGCGTGCAGCGTGACTCGCGCATGCGCAGTGCGTGCCTGAATGTGAAGCCACAGCGGGTGCCGTGGAAAGGAGGGGGAGAGGAGATAGGCTTCCTACGCCCGCATCTCCGGACTGTGGGACAGGTGAGTGTCTGGATATTAAAACTCAGCAGCTACAATTTTTGTAGCAGCTGACTTTTAATTTTTTTTTTCTATAAAGGGGTTGTAAAGGTTCGTTTTTTATTTTTTAAATAGGTTCCTTTAAGCTAGTGCATTGTTGGTTCACTTACCTTTTCCTTCAATTTCCCTTCTAAAAGTTTTTTTTCTTTGTTTTCTTTGTCTGAATTTCTCACTTCCTGTTCCTCCTCAGTAAGCTGTTCTGACTGACTAACCACCATGGATGATGGGGGCAAGCTTTATTGAGGAGGAACATGAAGTGAGAAATTCAAACAAAGAAAAAAAACATTTAGAAGGGAAATTGAAGGAAAAGGTAAGTGAACCAACAATGCACTAGCTTATAGTAACCAATTTAGAAAATAAAAAACGAACCTTTACAACTTTAATTTTAAACAAAAATGTTAGTAAAGAGGCCATGGTAGGGTCTGCTAGCCAATTGGCCCATACTGTGTTGTATTTGGCCGGGCATCCCCTATTTGCGTAGGTGACTTTATAGAGTGATAAATTATTAGTAATCAATTTTTTCCAGAAAGAAGTGGAGGGGGGAGGGGGAGCTTGTTTCTTCCAATGTAAGGTAATGGCCTTTCTTGCATACTTTCTGCTTGGTATGAAGTAAATTGTCTACAAGACCCAATACGCAGATTTCCATGACTAGGGGGACTGGTACCAATATGTGCTTTATTTTGGTGCTATTTAAAGCGGGAGTTCACCCAAAAATCAACTTTCTGCAGTTAGATCCAGCATACTGCTGACATCTGCAGTATGCTGGTCTTTTTTTTTTTTTTTGCTACTTATCGTTTTAGCAGTATTTCTTCTATGGCTCCGAGCGGGGATTACTTCCTGGTATAGGCGTTCCCGAAGACAAGCAAGTTGATTGACAGCCTTCGATAGCGCGTCACGGCTTCCGAAAATCCACACGAGTGACACTCTGCAATTTACGGCGCCTGCGCAGTCAGCTCTATACGGCAGGCGCAGGCGCCGTAAACAGCCAAGTGTCACCTCGGCTATTCTCGGAAGCCGTGACGCGCTATCGAAGGCCGTCAATCAACTTGCTTGCCTTCGGGAACGCCCATTCCCCGCAGGATTCCCCGCTCGGAGCCATAGAAGAAATACTGCTAAAATGATAAGTACCAAAATAAAAAAAAAAAGAATCAGCATACTGCAGATGTCAGCAGTATGCTGGATCTAACTGCAGAAAGTTGATTTTTGGGTGAACTCCCGCTTTAATCACCTCTGTGGTTTTCTACTTTTTGCGCTATAAACAAAAAAGACCAACAATTTAAAAAAAATAACAAAACAATATTTTTTACTTTCTGCTATAAAACATAATCAATTAAAAAAAAGTAAAAAATCTATTATTTTCATCAGTTTAGGCCAATATGTATTCTGTTACATATTTTTAGTAAAAAAAATCCCAATAAGAGTATATTGATTGGTTTGTGAAACAGTTATAGCGTCTACAAACTATGGGATATATTCATGGATTTTTTTTTTTTTTTTAACTAGTAATAATGGCGGTCAGCGACTTATATCGGGACTGTGATATTCGGACATCTGACACTTTTTTGGGAACCAGTGACATTAATACAGTGATCAGTGTTAAAAAAAAATATACACTGTTATTGTACTAATGACACTGGCTGGGAGGTGGTTAACATCGGGGGCGATCAAAGGGTTAACTATGTACCTAGCCAATGTTTTAGTGTAGTGTGGGAGGTGCTTTTACTAGTGGAAGGCATGGAACAGGGTCCCTGCCTTCTGTAATGACAGAACGGCAATCTGTCTTGTTTACATAGACCGACTGCCGTTCTGCCTGTGTACCAAATGATCAGCGGGCGTTGGCAGACATCGAGTCACTCACGCCCACAACCCGGAAGTGCAGGATCAAATGTACTGTATATACGTGATCCTGCGCAATGGATGAATTTACAGTGCAGTGTGGCTGAGGAGAGTAAGCGTGGGGCATGGCTCAGTTGGGGTTAATTTTGGGGGGGGGGGGGGGGGCAAATAGCTGCCCTACCAGAAACCTTCTCTGCCTATTAAATAGGTGACAGTGGGTGGTGTGTGAAGAGAAGGGAGCTCTTTGCAGACTGGAGCCTAGTTAAAAGATGCCACACTGGGCCACCTGAAGGACTTGCATATCTTGGACTCCATCTCCCGGCTGGTGAGCCTTCTACCTTTAACAAAACACCATTCCCACGCAATTTCCCTGTGGTTCCTGCACCCGCAAACATGCTGGGTTTTTACATGAGTGGGGGGGCCATTCAGGATGAGTGGCTGCCCTGTGCGTTTTCTCACAGCAGCACGTTTTCACTGCAGGTGCATGCAGGTGTGGGAATTGTTACCTGCAGCCACCCACATAGACCTTAACCGAGCTCTACTGACCAGATCATGAGATGAAAGAAAGCCTAAAAAATAAAACAAATGCAGCCATCACAACTAAGAATTGGTAAGCTGCAATGTAATAAATGTTTGCTTTTGGTGATACTGCTTTAATATTATAGAACTGTGTTGCGGAACAGTTTTTTTCCCCCTGGTCTTGACAAGGGGGTAAAGAGCCAAACACAGCGGCCTTTTACCACGTGATCAGCTGTGTCCAATGACAGCTGATCATGGATGTAAACATAAGTCAGCTTTCCTTTCACTGTGAGGAGAGAAGACGAGAGCTGATGACTGGCTTGTGCTAAAGGAACATCTATACTGATTATCAGTGCAGTCCCAACAGTGCTGCCAATCAGTGCCCATCAATGTCACCTATCGCTGCCGCCTGTCAGTACCAATCATTGCCGACTATCAGTGCAGCCTCATCAGTGCCCACCAATGCCGCTTCATCAGTACCACCTCATTAGTGCCCACCAATGCAGCCTATCAGTGCCCATCAGTGCAGGCTCATGAGTGAACATCAGTGTAGCAGAAAAATTACCCTTTTGCAAAAATTAACAAACTATGATTTTTTTTTTAATTATTGCCATGGCACCTCATGGCAAAGAACACTCTGAGGATCCGAAAAAAATAAAATGTTGCTCTTCATAAATATGGCCTAGGCTATAAGAAGATTGCCAAGACCCTGAAACTGAGCTGCAGCATGGTGGCCAAGACCATACAGCGGTTTAACAGGACAGGTTCCACTCAGAACAGGTCTTGCCATGGTTGACCAAAGATGTTGAGTGCACATGTTCATCATCATATCAAGAGGTTGTCTTTGAAATAGACATACGAGTGCTGCCAGCATTGCTGCAGAGGTTGAAGGGGTGGGGGATGAGCCTGTCAGTGCTCAGACCATACGCCACACACTGCATCAAATTAGTCTGTATGCCTGTTGTCCCAGAAGGAAGCCTCTTCTAAAGATGATGTACAAGAAAGCCCGCAACGAGTTTGCTGAAGACAAGCAGACTAAGGACATGGATTATTGGAACCATGTCCTGTGGTCTGATGAGATCAAGATAAACTTATTTGGTTCAGATGATGTCAAGCGTGTGTGGTGGCAACCAGGTGAGGAGAACAAAGACAAGTGTGTCTTGCCTACAGTCAAGCATGGTGGTGGGAGTGTCATGGTCTCGGGCTGCATGAGTGCTGCTGGCACTGGGGAGCTACAGTTCAATGAGGGAACCATGAATGCCAACATGTACTGTGACATACTGAAGTCGAGCATGATCCCCTCCCTTCAGAGACTGGGCAGCAGGGCAGTATTCCAACATGATAACTACCCCAAACACACCTCCAAGATGACCGCTGCCTTGCTAAAGAAGCTGAGGGTAAAGGTGATGGACTGGCCAAGCATGTCTTCAGGCCTAAACCCTATTGAGCATCTGTGGGGCATCCTCAAACAGAAGGTAAAGTGCAAGGTCTCTAACATCCACCAGCTCTATGATGTCGTCATGGAGAAGTGGAAGAGGACTCCAGTGGCAAACTGTGAATCTCTGGTGAACTCCATGCCCAAGAGGGTTAAGGAAGTGCTGAAAAATAATGGTGGCCACACAAAATATTGACACTTTGTAAATTTTTTACTTCGGGGTGTACTTACTTTTGTTGCCAGCGGTTTAGACATTATTGGCTGTGTGTTGAGTTATTTTGAGGGGAGAGAAAATTTACAATATTATACAAGCTGTACACTCACTACTTTACATTGTAGCAAAGTATAATTTCTTCAGTGTTTGTTACATGGAAAGATATAATAAAAAATTTACAAAAATATGAGGGGTGTACTCACTTTTGTAAGATACTGTATCTTTCATCATTTGTGCCTTTCCATACGAATATTGCATCCCCATTCCATTAGAGATGCAGGCTTTTGAACTGAGTGTTGATAACAAGCTGGAAGGTCCCTCTCCACTTTAGCCTTAAAGGGTCACTAAAGGAAAAATTTTTTTTTAGCTAAATAGCTTCCTTTACCTTACTGCAGTCCTGGTTTCATGTCCTCATTGCTAGTTTTTTCTCTGATGTTGCTGAAATTCTGCTCTGTTCTGGACACTTCCTGGTTGTCTGTTTCCTGATGACCACAGTACTGGGAGCTTCTAGTTTCTTTTTCCAAACCATCACTTCTCTATGGCTCTATACAGCACAGAGGCAGGATAACATGCAAAAACGAAACTGAAACTACAGGTACATTATATGATTGATTCTTATCTATTGTTAATAGTTTTTAAAAGGAATCAGTTAACTATTATGTCTCTATACCCTGTAAACAGTCATTTGAGCAAAACAATTTTTTTTCCTTTACAACTCCTTTAAGAATGTCAAATTTCAATTTGTCTGACCACAGAATAGTTTTTCACTTTGCAACAGACCATTTTAAAAGAGCTTTGGCCCAGAGAAGACATGGCGCTCCTGGATCATATTCAGATATGGATTTTTTTTTTGCACGATAGATCTTTATGATGCAGACCAGATTACTATAAGCATCTTCCTTTCACAGTTTAGAAGGGGGTGTGAATATGTTTAGGCCTAGTTTGGAAAAGTCTGGGATTGCACCTTAAACTCACTTTGGCATATGGATTACCTGTGTGCGAGCTCTCTGCTTGAAGCTGATCACCCACAGATGGAGCACTGCTGTACTTATCACCATTTTAATGGGGGCACTTCTGCACTGACCCCCAAGTGTAAGGGGATGAGTCTTCTCTGACAATATGACTTCCAATAAAAGGGGGCATTTCTCCACTCACTACCAATGCAACACAGGGCACCGATTTGATCATTTTCTCAGAGTATCCTTTCCAGTTTCAGAATTGAACTAGTTAAGAGTTCAGTTCACATCAACAGGTCAAATATCTGGCTTAGAAAAGTGAATCTTGGAGCTGGATTTGGCAGATTGCCAGCAGTGAAAATCCTAAAGAATTCGCTCATCTCCTGTCATTTAACTAATTTAAACATTTTTAAAGGAGAAAAAATCCATAGGAAAGTGAATTCCACTGCTTAACCGTCTGTGTAAACTATTTTTCATGCTATTGTATAATTCTTCATTATTTTAAGTATAAAAAAGTATTCTCCGGTTTAAAAGTAACCAGTCCTCCATTATTAACACTTCATATCTCCACAAGCCTTGCAAAATGGGGACAAGCTTCACTTTGCTGCCATTATAGGCCAACCCTACATATGCAGTCAGTATCCTCAGATCTTTATCTACGCATTTTATGCCGCTATTCGTCATAACGTGCATCCTATATACACAAGTAAAATAAAAATATTCTGCTCAGGTAAGTGTTTATTTTGGCTCAGAGAAAAGGAAGGCATTACTTCATATTGTACAATCACGTCACTTTATAAAGCTTTCTGCCCAGTTGGCTATGTGTCCATCATTACTTCAGTTTTCATAGTACAAAAATGTTCATGGGAATCATTATTCTGGGCAAGCTCTCATCATGGAAACATTTCCACGAGGCTCAGGCTCCATCTACTGGTAAAAAAAAAAAAATACATTGTGCATGCGAAGGGTTTATAGAAAAAACATTGAAGTGTATGTAAGCATATAAAGAATATTTTGCTTTTAGGTAGACAAAAGATATATATCAATGCATACCACTTCCACTAGTTATACTTTCCCTAATAATGTGCGATCACAATGAAGAGGAACTTTCACATTTCATACAACTTTGCAAATTTTCTTTTCCACTGAACTCGCATTCTACTTTTTTTCCCCTCATTCTTACTAGTTGTAATTATCATGGAAAAAAGAAAAATAATGAGATATACCTTTAAGTTGCTGTCTGGAAGAGTGTCGTATCTTTGTTTTGAAACAAGATACGACGGCATCTCGGCTAGATCCGACAGGCGTACGTCTTTGTACGCCGTCGGATCTAAGCTGCAATTTTTCGGTGGCCGCTAGGTGGCGTTTCCGTCGAAATCCGCGTCGAGTATGCAAATTAGCTAGTTACGGCAATCCATGAACGTACGTCCGGCGCTTTTTTTTACATTGT
The DNA here is from genome assembly GCF_905171775.1 of Rana temporaria. Taxonomy (NCBI): domain Eukaryota; kingdom Metazoa; phylum Chordata; class Amphibia; order Anura; family Ranidae; genus Rana; species Rana temporaria. Next base: position 58,527,483 of record NC_053493.1, on the reverse strand, counting down.
TTGGGTTCGACTTTTTCCGGCGTATAGTTAAAGCTACTGTTATGAGGCGTACTCAATGTTAAGTATGGCCGGCGTTCCCGCCTCGCATTTTGAATTTTTTACGTCGTTTGCGTAAGTCGTTCGCGAGTAGGGATTTGCGTAGGATGACGTCACCGTTGTGAGCATTGGCTTGTTCCGGGTTAATTTCGAGCATGCGCACTGGGATACCCTCACGGACGGCGCAATGCGCAGTTAAAAAAAAACGTTGTTTACGTCGGGTCACAACGTATTTACATAAAACACACCCCCATTACATCCATTTGAATCCCGTGCCCTTACGCCGCCAAAGATACACTATGCCGCTGTAACTTACGGCGCGAATTCTTTGAGGATTCAAATAAAAAGAAATAAGTTACGGCGGCGTAGTGTATCTTAGATACGCTGCGCCCGGCGGAGAGAAGCGCCGCTCTACGTGGATCTGCCCCAAAATGTTCGACATTAGAGACATGAAGACTCAACGAAGCAGCTAAAAACATACGATCGCCACGAGCAGACATTTATGGTCAAATGCTCCGCCCATACATAAGCTATATAATAATTCTAGTAATAATTCTAGTAATAATAATTTATAAATATAATTATTACTAGTCATACATTAGAATTCTACTATAGCTTGTGGGCAGAGAATTTGACCGGAAATGTACAATTGCGGCGGCGTACAGTTTAGCTGCTTCGTCAAATCTTCTTAGAACATTCGACAGACACCATAAGCCTTCAAATGACAGATTCAACCTTAATTAATTTGGATTTTCGAACGAATGCATTCTTTACCGAAACAAAATAAATAAAAAGGAATTTCGAAACAAAATATTTCAGTGTGCACATCTAATATATTACTTAAAGCAGAACGTTACCCATATTAGTCTGATTACAATTAATGTTCTGTAAAGAACATACATACCACATTAATTATTATGCTACCAAAACTAGTATGTGCTGTAAATTGCATTGCCCATGTTTCTTCTTGCTGGAGGCTACCATTGTGCATTTTATATTTTTTTAATAGGAGCCTGGAAAGCATTGCACCCACGATCAGCTGATTGCGGGTGTCATGCAGGACACCGACAGGAAAAGACAATGAACTACCTAGAGTGCTCAACAGCACTGTGGTAGTTCATTGAGAACTACAAGCAACAAAGGCTGTGGGTAGTAGTGGTTCTCCCATTCACAGGACTCTGCGAATGAATGACGCGGCGGGGCAGGGCAGACGGATCTTTTCAAAGCAGCGACAGCGAGTTCGGGGAGAAGATCCCCGGTTTACTGTCACTATGGACAGCAGATCGGGAATCAGCTACAGGATGGGAACACGTTACATGTTCCACCTTAAAAACGGGTGGAACATGTAACATGTTCCCAGAAGTGAACTTATCCTTTAAGTACAAGTTCCTAATTGGAAGTTCAATAGCAAATAATGGAGAGTGCAGAGTATATGTGCGGGCCCAGCCATGAAGATTGACAAATGGTCAGGTTATCTTTTTAGGAATATCTTGCTTCAGTTACAGGTAGGTATAAGCGGGAGGGGGTGCTGTTACACATTAAAGATAGACCGTTATATTACCAGAAAGATTGTGCTTTAAAAAATGAAACTGACCTTGTTACTGGTATAGAGCAGGAACATGCAGTCAGGGGAGGCAGAGCCTCATCTGCCATGAAAAAAAAAAAAAAAGATCGACTTCGAAGGTCGTAGCTCGGCGGGGTACACTGGTCAAAATTTGAGGCTCCTATGACCTATGGTTCCAGAGATACGGGGCGACGTGCGCAGCCTGTCAGAAGCTACATACAAAGCAGCCATTTTAAACACAAGCTGACACACTCTGGGGTAGATTCAGAGAGAATTTACGCCGGCGTATCTATAGATACGCTGTGTAAATTCAAATCTGCGCCGGCGTATCTTCTGTCTGTATTCAGAAAGCAAGATACGCCAACATTAGCCTAAGATACGACTGGCATAAGTCTCTTACGCCGTCGTATCTTAGGGTGCATTCTCACGCTGGCCGCTAGGTGTCGCTCCCGTAGTTTTCGGCGTAGATTATGCAAATTACCTAGTTACGCCGATTCACAAACGTATGTGCGCCCGGCGGTATTTTTTTACGTCGTTTGCGTAAGTTGTTTTCGGCGTAACATTGCTCCTGCTATTAGGTGGCGCAGCCAATGTTAAGTATGAACGTCGTTCCCGCTTCGAAATTTGAATTGTTTTCGTCGTTTGCGCAAGTCGTTCGCGAATAGGGCTGGACGTAATTTACGTTCACGTCGAAACCAATACGTCGTTGCGGCGTACTTGAGAGCAATGCACACTGAGATATGTACACGGACGGCGCATGCGCCGTTCGTAAAACACGTCAATCACGTCAGGCCATAACACATTAGCATAAAACACACCCCCCTTCCACATTTGAATTACGCAGGCTTACACTGGCACCATTTACGCTACGCCGCCGCAACTTACGGAGCAAGTGCTTTGTGAATCCTGCACTTGCTCCTGTAAGTTGCGTTGGCGTAGCGTAAATACAATTCACTGCGCCGCCGTAACAAAGCACAGCTACCTGAATCTACCCCTCTGTTTGCAGCAGATTGAGAGGATGAGCTCACAGTGTCTCTTCTCACTTCTTGTCAGAGGCACCAAGCTCAATAGACAGCTTGGAGTCTTGGACCAATAGTAAAGCACCATTGGCCCAAGATGTCCAATAAAAATGCTGCAGTGGAGGCATGCCTCTCACTGCAGTGAGATAGAAGGGGGCATGTGTCTCAAATACAAATCTTTCCTTCCAGGCCCAGCCCTCTTAACTAGAAGGAAAAACATTGGTTTATGTGTATAGGATTTACCCACAATCCCATGATTTTCTCACACAGTTAAGAGGGAGAATGAGAATCTGCTGCTGCTGAAAAGGTACAAGCTAAATCGTATATTATGCTATATGTTATAAGATAATAATTCATTATTTATCCATTTACTGTGAAATTACTGGTTGAAGTTATAACTTCAAACTTCAGTAATTTGTCCATTAAGCCACCTGCTTGAGTACAGATTTTAAAAATATAGTGAATTACCGTAAAAAACATATACGTATTATTTGTATTTTAACTTACTTATAGTAATTAACCCCTTGCCACCCAGGCCAATTCTGACACTTCTCTCCTACATGTAAAAATCATAATTTTTTGCTAGAAAATTACTCAGAACCTCCAAACATTCTATATATTGTTTTTAGCAGATACCCTAGGAAATAAAATGGCGGCCGTTGCAACTTTTTATGTCACACGGTATTTGCGCAGCAATTTTTCAAACACTTTTTTTGAATAAAAAAAAACTTTCATAAATGAAAAAAAATAAACATTAGTTAGCCCGATTTGTTTTTATAATGTGAAAGATGTTACTCCAAGTAAATATATACTGTACCTAACATGTCACGCTTTAAAATTGCACACACTTATGGAATGGCGCCAAACTTCAGTACTTAAAAACCTCCATAGGCGACGCTTTAATTTTTTTTTAACGGTTACCCATTTAGAGTTACAGAGGAGGTCTTGTGCTAGAATTATTGCTGTCGCTCGAACGAACGTTCGCTGCGTTTGTAACCTGTGTGTATCTGGCTCTTATATTAGCCAGTGCCTCACCAGCCACTGACCTCACCGCACGTCCCTGGTATAGAGGTTAAATCCTCATCTTCCATGCAGAGCCAACCGTATCTGAGCAACAACCAGTGTTTACCAGCTTGAGGCACTCAGCAGGATACTTGTTGCACTAGTGATAATGTACATGTGTATTTGAGTGATGTTTCATTTGCCATGCTTTGCATAGCATTTACTACCCACTGGCACATATTAAGAGCACTTGCCTGATCTCTGTCAGTTATATATTTTTTTTATAGGTCTATAAACAAATGCATAGCCAGTCCATGGAAATAAAGAAGAATTACAGGCATACCCCACTTTTAAGTACACAATGGGACCAGAGCATGTATGTAAAACGAAAATGTACTTAAAGTGAAACAATACCTTTTTTCATTTCTAGGGTGTAGTGGGGGGTCAGGGGCTGTAGTGGGGGTGTCAGAAGCTGTAGTTGAGGTCCCAGGGGCTGTAGTGGGGGTGTCAGGGGCACACTGGAACAGGGCGGGCTATACTCTCGAAGCTTCAGCTCCTTCTACTGTGGCTGCAAAATGTCTGTACAGTACTTGTAAGCCACTTTACATACACTTGTGGGTATGTCCTTACTCGCGAGTGTATGTAAAGTGAGTGTACTTAAAGCGGGGTATGCCTGTACTGATTTTCTAAGCATTTATTTAAAGCTCTCAAAAGAAATTGTTATATATGGGATGGGACTGGCTTGGAGATTTTTCTGCAAATTGTAACCAGTGAATGTATAATTTACTGACATCTCACTCTGTCAAAATTAATGGCACAACCATCAACCCATCCCCACATGCCAGGGTGGTAGGTGTAATCCTGGACTCTGAACACTACTTTTGGATCCAAATCACTGTCCAAAGCTTGCCGGCTCAACCTCTGAAACATCTCCAAAATATGCCCCTTCCTAACTAATGACACCACAAAGCTTCCAATTCACTCTCTCGCCTCGATTACTGCAACTCTCTACTCATTTAATTACCATTCCATACTGTAGGCTATCCCCCTTCATCATCATGAATGCTGCCAGACTCATCCACCCAGTCCTCAAAAATTCCACTCGCCTGCTCTCATATTGCAAGTGGATTTTGAGGGCTGGCGAGCTATGGCTGCCTGGGAGTGGTGGGGGGGGGGGGGGGTAAGCACCGGGGTTGTATGGAAGCCGTGATTGTGGAGGGGCAGAGAGGAGAGCAGGTGGCCAGATTATGAAAGTGCAGAGGAACATCACAGCTTTCATTTCAATTGCTGTGTGAGCCCTACATCCACCAATCGGTTACAAAACATTCAGCGCCTGCTACCATTGGCTGCCACTCACCCAACACATAAAATTCAAAATACTAACAAAAACTTATAAAGATATCCAGAATTTGGCCCCGGCTACATCACTAACCTAGTCTAAAAATACTAACCAAGTAATTTTCTTCCTAAGACCTCCTGCTCTCTAGCTCCCTTGTCTCCTCCTTCCATGCTCACCTTCAGGACTTTTCCAGAGCCTCTAGCACCCTATGGAACTCCCTAATCCAATCTATCGCCTACTCTGTCCAATTTTAGGTGATCCCTGAAAACCCTTCTCTTCAGAGAAGCTTATCCCGCCTCCATCTAACAACTGTATCACCATCAGCTCGTCCCCCCTGATGAGGTTGAAGTACTGTACCCATCTGGGCCAGTTTAGTGTGAGGAGTATCACCAGAATGTCCTTCTCTAAAAGCCTTGTACACATGGTACGATTGTTGGCCGACCGAGCTTCCGATTTTGTCAAAAGGGCGTGTGCCAGGATCTTGTATTGCATACCAACGATTGCAAATTGTCGTTTGACAAACACGAACGTAGTGACGTACTATGAGTGTCTAAAGAGGAAGTTAATTTCTCAAGCTCCACCCTTTGGGCCCCTTCTAAATTCGTGCTAGTAGAAGTTTGGTGAGCGTTGATTTGCGATTTTCAAATAGTACAAAACAAATGCATTTTAAAATACATTTGGCATAACTAAATGCAAAGCAGCTTAATTATCACATAAAGAAGATGAGAATTTTGACATTTCATCAATTGCCGTGTCATGTTATTTCTAGATTATGAACAGTAGTTTACAAGACCAAACTCTTCCCAGTCATTCCTTAATTCTGAGTATGCATTTTTGTACTTTTGTATGACGGACGTGTGCAAAAATAGGAAAACTATTGTCTAAATGAGTGTACTAATGGCACGAATTTAGGACAACAGTCTGTCAAACAACAATCCACTTCTGATTTTCGTACTGCGTGTACGAGGCTTTAGGGATGAGGGCATCCGTTCATTGGGAAGAAAGTTTTGTGGAAGACTTTTTCGCACAAGGAGGAGGTGCAGAAGTTAGGTTTGGAAGTCAAAACCTAGGTAGAGGAATTATGTACTCTGTGTTTTGTAGAGGCTCCTGAGGAAAAGGGTTCGCGATCTTCCACTGTGGAAGTAGAATCTATTTTTATGAACTGGTCAAGTGCTTCTCTAAATAGACATCTTTCTTGAAAAGTCATATGTTTTACAGGCAGCTTCAGCTGTCCAGGTTTTTTAGCCACAAGATTCTACACATGTAAATGGAAATAAGGGTTGTTGTGGAAAATAGTCTGACATGTTCTAGGGCATGGGTCTTCAAACTACGGCCTTCCAGTTGTTTAGGAACTACAATTCCCATCATGCCTAGTCATGTCTGTGAATGTCAGTGTGTTATAATGCCTCATGGGATGTGTAGTTCTACAACAGCTGGAGGGCCGTAGTTTGAGGATCCCTGTTCTAGGGCAACCACACAAAAAAGCAGAGCCGAAGGCAATTACGGTTTTGGCTCTATTAAAACACGATCTTGAAAAATAGGGTCATGTTGGTTGTTTATTGTCCTAGTCCAGTTAGCTGTAAATTGACATGCTGAAATTACAGCAAGAGATGGTTGAAGGGCTGGGCCTACAAGAGTAAAGAGTCTTTAAGAGTGTCTCAAACTTTATCTGCAGAATCTTTGAAAGAAGGAACATCTTTAATAGGTACAGTGAGATATTTAAGACAACAGGAGCGCACTAAAAAGTTGTCTTTTTCACTGCATAGAGTTCGGCAAAGATTTTGGGGGAAGTGAAAATACTTTCTGGAGTGATCAAATTGTCATAAATTGCTCAATCAATCTTTTTATAACAGGGAATGACTTAAAGGATTTTACAGGTCTCTTTGTACCCAAAGAGAGGCAAGCTAAACAATCTCAAGGCTTTTTCGAACGACAGCAGTGAGATTTCCCACAATAGCAAGCATGTTGTATGAAGTTCCCTTTTCAATATAGCAGCAATGTTCTGCAACTTTCTCCAATGCAGCCTTAACCTCCCTAGCGGTATGATTCTGTCTGGAATTTTGTTCCAAAAGCGGTACCATTTTTGTAGAATAATCTGAGGTGAAATCTGAGGTGATACAGTGAAATCCTGTCAGATTACACTGTATCATGTAACTTTATGTGTGTGTTTTACTTTTTTACATTGTAACATTGTAACTTTTTTGAATCTCCCGCCCACTTCCGCCACTGTGAGGCGCTGCGGTTCACAGAGACGGAAGAGAGAGGAGACATCAGAGAAGACATCAGCGGGGCTCTCACCGGGATTAGGTAAGAACACCGCTGCGCTCACTCTGCAATACATTCTGCCGGGGCTCTCACCGGCGATCACAGCGGGAAACCCCGCTGGATCGCCGGGATGTCACCACACCACCGCTGCGCTCACTCTGCATTTCCCCTGACTCATCTGACCGGCGATCCAGCGGGAAACCCCGCTGGATCGCCGGGATGTTTAGCCACCGCTGCGCTCACTCTGCATCCCCCCCAGCGGGACTAGTCTGACCGGCGATCCAGTGGGAAACCCCCGCCGGATCGCCAGGAATTTTTGGGGGAAAAAAAAAATGCACCCCGAGCGTGACTCGGGGTTACCGCTTCTGGCACTGAATGTTAACCCCGAGTCACGCTCGGGAATACCGCCAGGGAGGTTAATGTCCCTGTCTCTTCATTCTGCCTCGTCTTGGGCAAGCATATTGGGATTTAAAGCAAAGCTCCACCCAAAAGGAGAAGCTTCACTTATTTGCCTCCTCCCCCCTTCGCTACCACATTTGGCACCCTTCAGGCAAGAGCAGGTATCTGTTTTTTGACAGGTACCCGCACCCCACCTCCAGCTGATTTTGCCACGTCAAACTCAGCTGGAAGTGCGACTCCCTCCGCCTTCCCCTGCTGCCAGGCCATTCACAAAGTGCAACGCACGGCATGCATGCACAGTAGGAAACCGGCTGTGAAGCCGCAAGGTTTCACTGCCAGTTTCCCTTAGACAAGATTTTTCAAAGCCGGGCACCCCTTCCATAGACTCCCATGTTAAACAGTCATTTCTCCGGTAACTTTGGGGACCCGGTACCGGCCGGCCGTAGGTCCCCTGGACCAGGAACTTGGCACACATGTAGTTCTCCTCTACAAGTGTGCAAAGTTTGCTGTCTGGGGGACCTGTGGCCGTGGAGCACTGATTTTTCAAAGCCGACCACCCCTTCTATATACTGCTATGTTAAACGCAAGTCTAGTCATGGGCACAGTGAGGCATGGGCACAGTGAGGCATGCAGATGAACACCCAGGCTTATACTCGAGTCAATACGTTTTCCCAGTTATTTTGTGGTAAAATTAGGTGCCTTGGCTTATATTCGGGTCGGCTCATACTCGAGTATATACGGTAGTTTGGAAATTGATGACAGCAACACCTGTCAAAAAAGATGCTCTGGGGCAAAAAAAATGCTGGCAAAGTTAGTGGCACCAACGAGGTAGAGCTGGAAAAGCATTTTGCAATTAAGTTAATTGGCAACAGGTCAGTAACATGAGTGGGTGCAAAAAGGGAATCTTAGAAAGAATGTCTCAGAAGTAAAGCTGATTAGAGGTTCAACCAATCTGCTAAAAGCTGCATCTAAAAAAAAAATTCTAGAGCATTTTCAGAGTAGTGTTCCTCAATGTAAAATTGCAAAGGGCAAGGGACAAGGTCAAAACACAATATTGGATGCTCGTGATCTTTGGACCATCAGACAGCACTGTAAAAAAACAGGCATGTTTCTGTGATGGACATCACTGCATGGACTCAGAAATACATCCAAAAATCACTGTGAACTCCGTTTTCCATGCCATCTAAAAATGCAAGGTAAAGCTCCATCATCAGGGCAGGACTGGGAATAAAAACCAGCCCTGGAAAAATGTCATACCAGCCCCATAGTTTTAAACTTTTTCGGCCACTAGCGGGGGTTAAAAGTGCCCCACTGCCCCCCGAAAAGCACTGCAAAAAAGTAAAAATTGCATCGCTTTACCGCCGACGCCCCCAACGTGAAAGCAGCCTAAGGTAGGGGGGGTTACTGATATAAGGGGGAAACCTTTATATAAGTGTCCCTTTACATTATTGTATTAACTCCCCCTTACATCAATGACCCCCCTTTCCCCTTAGGCTGGCCTTGCGGCGCCGTCACTGACCTCCTTTTAGGTGCACCTTGCAGGGATCAGTCAGGCGGCTCCAGCTTGGTGGCTCTGGTTTTCCTATAGTCTCCTTTCCACAGTCCACACACCTCTGACTTCTCCCATGACCCCCATCCCAGCGACACTCCCACTCTTGACTCCTCTCCAAACTCCCTCAGAGACTGCAGACTTCACATGATACAAGAGATGATCAGAGACTGCAGACATGATACAAGAGATGGTCAGAGACTGCAGACATGATACAAGAGACCAATGCAGAGAGAACAGGCAAAAAAATATATATAAATGCACATTTTTTTACCTGAAAAATGTTTTTAATTATTATTATAATAAATACATTCACATTTTATTATTTACAGTATATTATTGTATTATAATACATAAGTTAACTCCATGAGAGAGGGGCTACAATGGCGAGAGAGAGAGAAAGGGGCTGCAATGGTGAGAGGGGGGCTATAATGGTGAGAGAGAAAGGGGCTGCAATAGTGTGTGTGTGAGAGAGAGAGAGAGAGAGAGAGAGAGAGAGAGGGGGGGCTGCAATAGTGAGAGAGAGGAGCTGCAATAGAGAGAGAGAGAGGGGCTGCAATAGTGAGAGAGAGAGGGGCTGCAATAGAGAGAAAGAGGGGCTGCAATAGAGAGAGAGAGAGAGAGAGGCTACAATGGTGAGAGAGAGAGAGGGGCTGCAATGGTGGGAGAGAGAGAGAGGGGCTGCAATGGTGGGAGAGAGGGGAGCTGAAATAGTAAGAGAGGGAGAGAGAGGGGCTGCAAGAGAGAGGGGGCTGCAGTGATGGGAGAGAGAGGGGGGCTGCAATGGTGGGAGGGAGAGAGAGATGGGCTGCAATGGTGGGAGAGAGGGGGGCTGCAATGGTGGGAGAGAGAGAGGGGCTGCAATGGTGGGAGAGAGGAGCTGCAATAGAGAGAGAGGCTGCAATGATGAGAGATAGAGGGGCTGCAGTGGTGAGAGAGAGGGGCTGCAGTGGTGAGACATAGAGAAAGGGCTGCAATAGTGAGAGAGAGAGAGTCTGCAATAGTGAGAGACAGGAGCTGCAGTAGAGAGAGAGAGAGGGCTGCAATAGTGAGAGAGAGGAGCTGCAATAGAGAGAGGAGCTGCAATATATATAGAGAGAGAGAGAGGGGGGGGGGATGCAATGGTGAGAGAGAGAGAAGTGCTGCTATAGTGTGTGAGAGAGATGGGGCTTTAATGGTGGGATAGAGGGGGGCTGCATTGGTGGGCGAGAGAGAGAGGGGGGCTGCAATGGTGGGAGAGAGAGAGAGGCTGCAATGGTGGGAGAGAGGGGAGCTGAAATAGTGAGAGGGAGAGAGAGGGGCTGCAAGAGAGAGGGGGCTGCAGTGATGGGAGAGAGAGGGGGGCTGCAATGGTGGGAGGGAGAGAGAGATGGGCTGCAATGGTGGGAGAGAGGGGGGCTGCAATGGTGGGAGAGAGAGAGGGCTGCAATGGTGGGAGAGAGAGGGGGCTGAAATGGTGGGAGAGAGAGAGGGCTGCAATGGTGGAATGGTGGGAGAGTGAGAGGGGGTTGCAATGGTGGGAGGGAGAGAGGGGGCTGCAATGGTGGGGGGAGAGAGAGAGGGGGGCTGCAATGGTGGGGGAGAGAGAGGGGGGCTGCAATGGTGGGGAGAAAGAGGGGGCTGCAATGGTGGGGGGAGAGAGAGAGGGGGGCTGCAATGGTGGGGGAGAGAGGGGAGCTGCAATGGTGGGAGAGAGGGGAGCTGAAATAGTAAGAGAGAGGGAGAGAGAGGGGCTGCAAGAGAGAGGGGGCTGCAGTGATGGGAGAGAGAGGGGGGCTGCAATGGTGGGAGGGAGAGAGAGATGGGCTGCAATGGTGGGAGAGAGGGGGGCTGCAATGGTGGGAGAGAGAGAGGGCTGCAATGGTGGGAGAGAGAGAGGGCTGCAATGGTGGGAGAGAGAGAGGGCTGCAATGGTGGGAGAAAGAGGGGGCTGAAATGGTGGGAGAGGGGGGGCTGCAATGGTGGGAGAGAGAGAGGGCTGCAATGGTGGAATGGTGGGAGAGTGAGAGGGGATTGCAACCCCCTCTCACTCTCCCACCATTGCAACGGTGGGAGAGTGAGAGGGGGTTGCAATGGTGGGAGGGAGAGAGGGGGCTGCAATGGTGGGGGAGAGAGAGAGGGGGGGGGCTGCAATGGTGGGGGAGAGAGAGAGGGGGGGGCTGCAATGGTGGGGGAGAGAGAGAGGGGGGGGGCTGCAATGGTGGGGAGAGAGAGGGGGGCTGCAATGGTGGGGAGAGAGAGGGGGCTGCAATGGTGGGGGAGAGAGGGGAGCTGCAATGGTGGGGGGGAGAGAGAGGGGGGGCTGCAATGATGAGAGGGGGCCTGCAATGGTGGGAGAGAGAGGGGGCTGCAATGGTGGGGGGGAGAGAGGGGGCTGCAATGGTGGGGGAGAGAGAGAGAGATGGTGGCTGCAATGGTGGGGGGAGAGAGAGCGAGAGAGAGGGGGGGCTGCAATGGTGGGAGGGAGAGAGGGGGCTGCAATGGTGGGAGGGAGAGAGGGCTGCAATGGTGGGAGAGAGAGAGGGGGCTGCAATGGTGGGGAGAGAGAGAGAGGGGGGCTGCAATGGTGGGGGAGAGAGGGGGGAGTTGCAATGGTGGTGTGAGAGAGATTAAATATATATATACAGTTAACAATTTGCAGGGGCAGAAAAGACAGGCGCAGAGAGGGGGGAGATTATACAGTACAGATTACAATTTGCAGGGGCAGAAAAGACAGGCGCAGAGAGGGGGGAGATTATACAGTACAGATTACAATTTGCAGGGGCAACAAAGGTGACAAAGAAAGGGGGTGCACATGCAACCCCCCTCTCTCTCTGTCACCTTTGCTGCCCCTGCAAATTGTAATCTGGACTGTATAATCTCTCTCACCAATGCATGGTCAACCCCCCCCCCCCTCCCCTCTCTGAGATTATTAGACAGACAATTTAGATTTTCCAGGGGCAGCAAAGGTAGGTAGGTGGCAGAGAGAGGAGGGGGGCCCGGGGGGTGCAACGTTATATGGCTAGAGAGTCGAGAGAGATACTGTCAGCAGGATTTCTAATCTTTTTTCCTCACCTTGTGCTCCAAGGGTGGCTGGCCCGGGCTGCGCGTTGTCTTCTTCTCCTCTGCGACACGTGACTCTGCACTGGGCGGTGCTGGCGCCGCACGGGAAGAAGGAAGAACATCTGACGTTCGTTTCTTCTCCTGCTTGGCTCCTCCCCTCCCTCAGACACGTGACACACACGATCGCTCACAGCCGCAAAAGTGCAGCGGCGAGCATGGCGGCCGCAAATAGCAAGCGGCCGGCCGCCGCTGCTTTAAAAAACATGCAATGATTATTGTGAGTGAGGTGAGAGGACATTAACGTGACACTGGAGAGGGCTAGTTGAAAAGTGTGGCCGCGATGGCGGCGGCGCCCGTGGCCCGGCCACACAGGCAGCTAACTGGTTGATTTTTGACAGACAGCAGGCGGCCTACCGGGAATTTTCCCGCTATCCCGGTAGGCCAGTCCGGCCCTGTCCATCATGCAAAGAAGCTTCCACATCTAAACATAGTCTAGAAATGTGGCGTCTTATCTGGGCCAAAGCCAATTTAAAATGGCCTGTTGCAAAGTGAAAAACTGTTATTTGGTCAGACAAATCTAAAATTAACATTTTTTGCAACAATGGCACTGCATCTTCTGGACCAAAGAGGAGAGGGACCTTCCGGCTTGTCATCAGCTTTCATGTCAAAAGCTGGCATCTCTGATGTTATAGGGGTGCAAGATATATCCAGGTTTTAGGGCAGCATATGCTTACATCCAGACATCTTTTTCAGGAAAGGCCTTTCATATTTCACAGGAAAATGCTAATTCACATACTGCATTCATGACAACAGCATGGCTTCGTAGTAGAAGAGTCCATGTGCCCAACTGGCTTGCCTGCAGTCCAGACCTTTCACCAATCGAAAATATTGGGCACATTGTCAAACAGAAAATATGACAAATAAGACCCAGGGCTGTTAAGCAGTTAGAATCCTATATCAGGCGAGAATTGGGCAACATTCCTGTGCCAAAACTCCAGCAACTGGTCTCAGTTCCCAGTGTTAAGAGAACAGGGGATGCTACACCATTACAAATATGGTCCTGTCCCAACTGAAACATGTTGTCGACATCAATTTCATTGACTGTACTAGTTAAAACATTTAATAGGTTTACCATTTTCTATTGTGCATAAAATATGGGTGTATGAGATCTGCAGATCATTGCATTCTGTTATGTAGATTTTATATGGCGCCCCAACTTTTTTGGAATTGAGGTTGTACTGTATATAACATGTAAAACTAAAACACGATCTATATAGATACAGTACATAAAAATTCAAGTGCATAAAATGTGATATAAATGTTTGCTTTGTAAATAACCATGTGCAAGCATGTGCTTTTAGACCCCTTTCACACTGGCACGGCTCCGCTTGGCGGTAAAGCGTCACTAGTTTTAGCTGTGTTTTTCCGTCATTTTAGTGTCTTTTCGGCCCGCCAACAGGGCACTTTTAACCCCCGCTAGCAGCTGAAGAAAGGGTTAATCTCGCCGAAAAGCGCAGCTGCCGAAGCATTTTCAGCTGCTTCGGCAGCGGTGCCCATTTATTTCAATGGGCAGGGGCGGTGGAGGAGAGGTGTATACACTACCCCAAAGATGCTGCTTGCAGGACTTTTCTAACGTCCTGCAAGCGCACCACTCCAGTTTGAAAGCACTCAGGGCTGCAGGGGAGGCATTTTTCAGGTGCTTTAAAAAGGCGCTATTTTTAGCTTTTTAGCGCCTGAAAAATGCCCCAGTGTGAAAGGGGTCTTAATGCAGTTTCAGGAAACATGTACAAAACCATTCATGACAAGCAGCAAGTTGAGGAAATAGCGAGGCGCCAGAAGACTGCAGAGCGAGGAATCTTGAAACGGGCAGAAGGATTAATAATGTAGGGTAAGCAAGGTAATAAAAAGGGTTTCTGTAATATTGGTGCTGCTGTAAAAATCTACACCAAGATGATTTTGAAGCATTTTTTTTTTTTTTAATTCATGTTCTTATATCACAAAATACATGTTTAAAGTTTACATCAGGTATTAGAAACTTGAGATGTCTTCTATTAAGTACAAATATTGATGCTTTAATAACTGCTTCCAAAATGCAGACTATTTTTCCTGTATATAAACTGTACACAAAAACAAGGCACTATACACTGTTATAAGAACCCTTTCAGTTCAACATGTAAGCACAAAAAAAAAAAAAAGTGAAGTAACTAGCAGTGCTTTTTGCTCGGGAGAGCCCCTGCAGGTCACCTGATGTTCTGGAACACAGTATTATGTAATATTTGCACACATTGAGGCATAATCCTTGTTAAGGGGATGGCCATTCTCTGCCTTTTTACTCATGTACCACTAGAGGGCACAGCGGAGTGCAGAACATACAAACATGGTTTGAAGAGCCCATGATGGCCATGGGACACGATACAAAAAAAATAAAAAATTTCATCACACGCAAATGCATAACTTTCAGGTGTCAGCTGTTCGCACATGATTGGCATTAGAGCTTAACAGTTTGTGTAATAATCCACAAATCTTACATAGTGATAATATTGCATAGTTAAATACAGTGTTTACATAAATACAATCTATGGAACTGGACAAAGACATTTACAAAATATCGGAAAACGATATGTCTGCAGCGAGGGAATATCTGCATTCCGCATAAGTGCACAGTAGAGGTTTGTGAAATTCCTCAGAGAAATTGCGAAGAGTTTTGAAAGGTTCTTAATACATTTACATTTACGACAGACACAGGTCAACAGGCAGCGTGACGAGCAGACTTCACACGTGAGGTGGGTAAAGCCCTTTGTTTACAGTCCGAGCCACACAGGCTATAGGCGGATACACAGTACACGAAACACGGAGAGATGTCATGACACAACAGGTGCAAAATGCAGCAGTGTTTCTTTAGTGGTGAGGCAGCTGGAAGGTCAGCGGGATTGCACACCGTCCAGCAAGCCAGAGGAGTCAAAGTCTAGAGGGGAAATTCCATTCAGAAAAGTCCTTTGGCTTTTTTTACATTGACTTGTTTCCATGATGGCAAAATGCTGTAATCCTCTCTGGTCATCTCTAATGCAATCTGCAACAAATAAAAAGTTGGATTAGTGGCAGCTCAGTATTAAAGTGATATTAAAAAGATTGTTTTATTAAAAAAAAACACCAACATGTTATACTTACCTGCTCTGTGTAATGATTTTGCCCAGAGCAGCCATCGGCCTCTTCTTCTGCGGTCACCCCCCCCCCCCCCCATAACAAACTGCTTGCTATGTGGGCACTCATGCGTGTTCACTTTTGAGCCCCGCTCGGTGTGTCCACTAGGACACAGAATGGGGCTTGGCTACGCCCCTTGCTCCCTCCTCAAGAAACAATGGCTCCCACTGCTGTGTCTCAGCCAATAAGGTCGCAGACACCTGGGAAAACAGCCACTCGTGCACATTGCTGGATCGTGATCGGCCTTAGGCAAGTATTGGGGGGAGCTGCAATGGAAGCTCAAAACTGAACGTTTTTTTTTTAACATTCATCAATAGAATCTATGGGCCGGATTCAGATACGATACACGCCGTCGTATCTCCAGATACGCCGTCGTATCTCTGAGTGCGGGCCGTCATATCTATGCGCCTGATTCAGAGAATCGGTTACGCATAGATTTCCCCAAGATCCGACCGGCGTAAGTGTCTTACACCGTCGTATCTTAGGCTGCATATTTACGCTGGCCGCTAGGTGGCGCTTCCGTATAGTTACGCAAGGAATATGCTAATTAGGTATTTACGCTGATTCAGAAACGTACGTCCTGCTGGCGCATTTTTTTACGTTGTTTGCGTTAGGCTTTTTCTGGCGTAAAGTTACCCCTGCTATATGAGGCGTAGCTAATGTTAAGTATGGATGTCGTTCCCGCGAGTTTTGAAAATTTTACGTCGTTTGCGCAAATCGGCCGCGAAATAGGGCTTTGCGTAAGTTACGTTCACGTCGAAACCAATGAGGCTTTGCGGCGTAATTTCGAGCATGCGCACTGGGATTCTTTCACTAACGGCGCATGCGCCGTTCACAAAAAATGTAAAATACGCGGGGTCAAGTGAAATTTAGATAAAACCCGCCCACAACATCCCCATTTGAATTAGGCGGGCTTACGCCGCCACACATACGTTACGTCGCCGTAACTAAGGGCGCAAGTTCTTTCTGCATACGGAACTTGCACCCAAAGTTACGGCGGCGTAACGTATCTGAGATACGTTATGCTTGCAGATAGATAGACGAATCTATCTGAATCCGGGCCTAAGAAGATAAAACACGTTTAGCCTTTAGAACTACTTTAACCACCTCCCGACTATGCTATAGTCAAAAGACTGTTCCAGCACAGTTGTCTAGTTCTGCGAGTCCTTAGGACACAGCTGATCATAGATTGGGGTAAAGGGCCAATCGCAGCAGTTCTTTACCATGTGATCAGTTGTTTCCAATCTCAGCTGACCGCATGTAAACACATTTTAATTTTCCCGATGGTGATTAAATAACCCCCCCCCTCCCCCAAAAAAAAAAAGGATGATAAAAATTTAACGTGTGCAGTGTTGCGTGACTACGCAAAGTCGGATATAGGCTGGGCAGGAAGGGGGTGACTTGAGAGCAAGCAGTCAACTCCCGATGACTCAAAGCAACAGCATGTGCAAGATCGAAGGCCATGGGAAGCCTGGTCCTGTAGCCCCCTGGTATGAGTGACACTATCGCAGGAGGATGAGGGGTGTGGAAGACTGAGGCAATGTCATCTTCACCTAGGTAAGGATTGAGGCAGTGGATGGTACCAGCAAAAATTTATTTATAAAAAAAAGGTACTCGCACTCCAAAAAACAGAAGCTGCCATTTAGAAGCTGGGGGAGAGGAAGAGAGTGTGGGCAACTTATCTTTCCAGACCACCGACTTAAACGGTATGCAGATCAGTTTTTAAATAGGAATGTATTAAGAAGGGATTTTTAAGGTGCTAGAAACATCAATGTAACAATATAATAAAATCAATACATTTTATTTATACATATTTCAAAAATATTTTAAAACAAGAACTGGGTAATTTTTCATAAAACCCAAGTAATTGTTTCATAAAGTCATCATGTGAGTACAGTGGCTTCTGCTCAACATATTTCACCAGGAAAAAGTGGCTTCTTCAGGAGACATATGAAGCCCTGTTCATATCAACTGAATGGAGACACTTTTGCGCTGCACTGTGGAGAATTAATGTGTCATGGAAGGAGTATACCCAGCAATGAAACCCAAGTGGTAACCACAATCGTGCCAATGGGAGCTAGCATGGGGGGGTTGAAAAGTTCTTAAAGGGATTCACTGCATGCGATATCCATAATAGAACTAGTCTCCAAAATGGCAGCAGGTTTCTTGGACTACAATGAACGAACGGCCAGCACAAAAAGGAAGCTTTGAAACCAGAACTTGAATTGAATAAGCTCCTCTATATAGGAAAACAGAGCTCAGTCACCTTCAACAAGTGCAGGAAATCCTGTCATAGGAGAGACACCGAAACAATCTCTCCAGCTTCTCACAAATGGGTACATCACAGGATCCACTACGGCGAGCGGCCGCAACATGTGATATTATGTACAGGGCTTATAAGTTTCCTGAAGAAGCCACTGTTCCCTGGTGAAACATGTGATCGGAAACCACTGCATTAAACTGTTAATTGGGTTTTATGAAAAATTACCTGTTTTTTTTTATATATATTTTTGAAATCTGCATGAATAAAATTTCTTTATTTTATTATATCGTTGCATTTATGTTTCTAGCACCATAAAAATCTATTTTTTTACATTCCGATCAAAAATTATTTAATTAATTGGGATGCTCGTATCTCTAGACATTTTTCAAGAGTATGCAGATCGAGAGTTGCACAGTTGCATTAACTTGGTGACTCAAAGATGATTTTGAAGTAAATACATCCCATTCGTTCTAAAAGAAGGAAAGCAATGGCAACCTATATATTATTTGCAGCTCTGTTTTATTCAGCTCCTAGTTAAAAGGTTTGTGACTACTATACAGAGACAAGTACCACCTCCTCTTCAGTACAATACCTTCTTTACTTTTATTTTAAATAATATTTAGTTTGGTTGTTCCTTAAGGGGACATTTATAATCATTTCACATGGTGTCTTACCTCAAAATCTTTATCACATAGATACAATTCAAGATTTAAGGGGTCCACTCCTTCTGGCAGTGGTCGAGCCAGGAGTTCTGCCAGAGGGTAAATCTCTTTGCACAGTTTGGCCAACACATCTTCCACCAGGATTATCTGATTGGACACGTCAGCATCCTGTCAAAAGGACAAACAGTCTGATCAACCAAAATGCATTTTTTTATATTGTATTCTGATAATAATGCACGCAATGAAAGTATTCGGTATATGAATTTTTATTTTATTTCATAGGCCTTTTTATATTTTCACCATCTACATATGCAGGCCAAGTTGTCCAGCAAAAATGACAATTGGAACAAACCATTATACTGACAGGAGACGCTAAAACAATGATCCGTAATGTTTGTATGGTTTAAACCTCATTTCGAGGAGAGAAAAAATTGCTGCTGTAACGGCTTTAAAAGCATTAGTTGGAGTTGGGCCTTAATTTGTATGCCATTTACTTATGTCCATTGAAGACTACCCTCTGTCTGTAGGCTGGTGACAGTGCTGTGAACTCTCACCGCAGGAAAAGCAGAGACGCCGCCCAACAATTACAAGGAGTGGAAAAATAATGGATCTACTGGCAGGATCAACAGGTCATTTTGCCAATGGTTCTGGGTATGCATACCATATTAAAGCGGTTGTAAACCATGGGACGTTTTTTTTTACCCTGCAAGGTAAAGCCATAATGCGCTAGTATGCATCGCATACTAGCACATGTTAAACTTCCCTTAAAACAAAGCCCTCACGCGCCAAGATGTCAGAGATGGAGGCCTCTTCCATCTTCAGACTCCAGCTTTGTGACTGAGCACGCGTGCGGGAGCCGCCGTTCACAGCACAAGGTACGGCATGGGCTCATGCGCCAATGATGTCTCTGGCTTTATGCACAGTAAATATCTCCTTAACGGTGCATGTTTAGGAGATATTTACACTACCTATAGGTAAAAGTCAGTGATGAAAGTTAACTTCCACTTTAACTACTTCTATACTGGGCACTTCCACCCCTTGCTGCCCAGGACATTTTTTTCACACAAATAGAGCTTGTGGTATTTAAATACCACTGTTTTTTTTTTATTCTTTGCTAAACAAAAAAAAGGGCATGATTTTTAATAAATGCTTTTCTTTGTTTCTGTAAACAATTTTGCAAACAAATGATCTCTTCAAAAAGTTAGATCAAACTGTATTATGCTACATTTCTTTGGTGAAAATAACCCAAATTAGGGTTTATTATTTAGTCTGTAGGAAAGTTTATAGAGTCCACAAACTATTATAAATATATAGAGATATCTATATATATCCATCATAGTTTGTGGACTCTATAAACTTTCCTACAGACTAAATAATAAACCCTAATTTGGGTTATTTTCACCAAAGAAATGTAACATAATATAGTCTCTTACTAAATACTGCCCTGGCATTTTTGAGCCCCAAGAAATGAGATAGGGTGTTAGTATATCAGGATTGATAGATAGAGATCGATGGATAGATCTATCAATCCTGATGTACTGACACCCCATCTAATTTCTTGGGGCTCAAAAACACCAGAGCAGTATTTAGTAAGAGACATGGCTAGTTTTTTTGAAGCTTTAACTCTTGCAAAATTAAGAACTAAAAAAATAAAAATAAAATGTTTACACAATTTATTTAATATACCAACACCAGTGTAGTACAGCGTCCTCATAACTGGTGTGACAGTGATCAGGGACACTGACAGCATGTAAAACAAATAAATATTTTTTTTCACAATTTTTAACTCACTGACCAGAGCAACAGTGTGTTACTTTTTTTTTTTTTTTTTTACACATTATGATTTCTTATACCAGTGAATTTCACTGGTATAGGCAACCATTTTTAATGATTGAAATTGATTCAGTGTGTACTGTTGTGATTAGCTATGACTATCCACACCTAATCACATGGTATAGATGGGCTGTGATTGGCCCTATCTGTACCATGTTATCACAGTGACCAACCATAGCTAGCAACACAATTGTACACAATGAAAGGCATGAATCAAAAGCCATTCATTGTTTACAATTGTCATGTAATCTGCTGTGATCACAGCGATCATATGGTACCAGCAGCGGGGCGGTACACTGATCAGTCATCGGCTGTTTGGTGGACTCAGCCAATGACAGAACGCGCAGAGCACAAAGTGCATTCCAAGAGGACGTCAAATGATGTCCATCCGGGACGACAAAGGTCCCACCCATCCGTCACTTGACAATAGACTGGACGGGAAGTGGTTAAACAAGATCTGGCAGGATGACTTTACCGGAGTGAGTACAAGGCTGTAGAGTGGAGGATAACTGCATGCGTGATACGTTTGTACAAAGTTCCTCTGTCCGCGATTACCTGCTCTGTGATCTGGGCGATGTCTTCTCGGTGCTCCCAGGATGGGAACATGTTTGTAAACGTCAGTGGTTCCAGCCCGGCATGAATTAGGTAGGACTTTGGAGGCTTTTTACCATTTTTTCCTAGAAGCAAAGCAATGGCAAATAAGAACCCAAACAGAATTTATCAGGAAAAAAAATAAAAAATGGTGTGTGCATACACAGCCAGTACAGTATTAACACTGATAATGCCAAGGCCTTTTTTTATCCCTTCAGAAGGTCAACTGCAATGGGCAGTCACCTTCTAGTGAGTATAGGTTGATATATAATGCAGGGGTTGAATCTAAGCATCAGATCATCAATAGATTGTCCCCTAAACTTGTTTTCATTATGGCTTCATCCCGAAAACATCCACCAAAGAACTGACTATGGATTTCACTCGTTAAACAGCACTATCTGAGAAAGGGTAATTACTAATAATAGAGCCCTGTTTATGTCATAGTATCCATGTGGATTTTTTTTTATGCAAAAAAAATGTTTTTTAAAAGATTGCTCTGGTTTGGAACATGTGGAGCATATCTGTTTGATATCTTTAAGTGTACAAAAACAAATCTCCAACCTTTACAATACTGCAACACCGTCTCCATTGCACTCTTCCTATCCGAGTCCCATCGTATTCGGGCAGACCCCGTGATTATATTTTCCACAGGCCACCAGCCTTGCCAGAGGTAAACCTCGTGATGATTGTCAACGAGGAACAGAGCTGCAAGATAAGGGATAAATTATAGCATATGTAAACGTTTACTAATGATTTAGCAGGATTTTGGCAAAGTTGGTCAACAAATTTAATACTGCTGGGAAGTTTGGCCCAAGTATTAGAGCAGTGTATAGATCTGTATTAAGTCTAACAATTAAAAGCAAATTATCTCTAAAATTGTATTTACAAAATATTTACAAGTGATACACGTTTTGCCACACTGTGGGTACCCATAGACTGGAGACAACCTTGTGTCTGGGGGTGACCCTTGACCCTAATGGTTGGAGGTGAAAGAAGGGCAGGGCAGAACATAAAACCTATTTCAATTGTTCCTGTTCCTCCACTTATGAACAGGCCTTCGAAACCTCTTTTGAACGGTCTAGGAGTCCTCCCATTTTCAGCAGCAGAACTTATGCTGGGCTCTGCAGCACCAAGTTTCCTGGGGAGTTGAAATATGGGGTGTTTTTTTGTATAACATTTTGTATAGCTTGCTCGCTGGATTTGGTGTGGGAACACACTGAATGCCCTCAGCTGCCATTGTGCTCTGTGTCCCTGTCCCTTTTTTTAGGAGGCATGGGCTCACTCCAGGCACATGGGCCCTTAATTTGTTATATATGCTCAAATATAGAGACTCTGAAATAGAGAGTTAGTATAGCACTTTACAGAGAAGCATTGGCAAGGCATTGTGGCTTCCACATTTATAGTGGGGAAAACTATAACTTGATCCCCTGCAGATTTTGTAAGTTTGCCCACTTACATAGAAATGAAGTGTCAATTTTTATCACACATGTATTTTAAATGATAGAGACATAAGATGAAAAAAAAAAAAAAAAAAACAAGATAGAAAAAGTTGAGTTGCAGTTCAGTGAGTAAAAATAAGTATTTGATCCCCAAGCATAACATGACTTGATGGAGAACCCTTGTTGGCAAGCCAAGCAAGGCGTTTCTTGTAGTTGGTTACCAAGTTTGCAGACATCTCAGGGGGGATTTTGGTCCACCCTTTACAGATCTTCTCTAAATCTGTGTTTCTTGGCTGTCACTTGGCAACTTAAAGTTTCAGCTTCCTCCAAAACATTTTCTATGAGGCCCCGTACACACGTCCGAGGAACTCGACGGGCAAAACTCATCGTTTTGCTCGTCGAGTTCTGTGTGAAGCCGCCGAGGATCTCGGCGAGCCAACTTTCCTCATTGAACGAGGAAATAGAGGACATGTTCTCTATTTGGCTCGACGAGGAACTCGTCGGCTTCCTCGGCCGAAAGTGTACACACGGCCGGGTTTCTCGGCAGAATTCAGCTCCGATCGAGTTTCTGGCTGAATTCTGCCGAGAAACTCGGTCGTGTGTACGGGGCCTAAGATTCAGGTCTGGAGACTGGCTAGGCCACTCCATGACCTTACTGTG
Organism: Rana temporaria; assembly: GCF_905171775.1. Lineage (NCBI taxonomy): Eukaryota > Metazoa > Chordata > Amphibia > Anura > Ranidae > Rana > Rana temporaria. Next base: position 58,504,619 of record NC_053493.1, on the reverse strand, counting down.
CTTCTTGAGCCAGTCCTTTGTTGCCTTGTTTTGGGTCATTGTCATGCTGGAAGACCCATCCACGACCTATCTTCAGTGTTCTGGCTCAAGAAAGAAGGTTCTCATCCAAAATGCTACAATACGTGGCCCCGTCTATTGGCCCCTCAATGTGGCAAAGTCAGCTTGTACCTTTAGCAGAAAAACAGCCCCAAAGCATGTTTCCACTTCCGTGCTTGATTGTGCTCTTGGAGTTAGACAACATTTTTCTTCCTCCAAACACGGCGAGTCAAGTTAATGACAAAGAGCTACATTTTGGTCTCATCTGACCACAGCACTTTCTCCCAATCCTTCTCTGAATCATTTAGATGTTCATTGGAAAACGTCAGATGGGCCTGTACATGTGCTTTGAGGAGGGGGACCTTGCGAGCGCTGCAGGGTTTTAATCCATGGTGGCGTATTGCGTAACAATAGTTTGGCAACTGTGATCCCAACTGCCTTGAGATCATTCACAAGCTCCTCCCTTGTAGTACTGGGCTGATCACTCTCTCACTCCTTATCCCATGGGGCAAAATCTTGCATGAAGCTCCAGACTGGGGGTGATTTATGGTTTTATTGTATTTCTTTCATTTGGGAATAATAACTCCAACAGTTGTCTCCTTCTCTCCAAGCTTCTGGCTGATGGTCTTCCAGCCTTGTGCCGGTCTACAATCTTGTCCCTGATGCCCTTTGACAGCTTTTTGGTCCTGCTCACGATGGGGAGGTTTGAATGGAAAAAAACAAAACAATTCTACTCACCCAGGTGAATGCAGCATCGATCTGGTCATGCATCTGTCCCCCCACCGTCTCTGCAGTGAGAGAAGAGCCAACACTGCATATGTCTGAGTTTTACCCCTCTGCTCCGAGCAGGGAGTCATGACTGTCAGCAGCTCTCTGCCCTCCTCTCCAGTTTATACTGGAGTGCTGGTTTGTGGAGAAGATCAACGAGAGGCTGAGCCAGGTACAGATCCAGGCATCTGGGGTGATATCGACCATATAATTGGGATCTTTTCTGAGCCTGGAGTGGCTGAGTGACTTCAGCCGACAGCGGGCTTTAGCACTCCTGTGATCTATAGGAGAAGTATGGCCAAAAAAGCTTTGGCCATACTTCTGCTTTAATGCATCAGACGACATGCAAGTCACATGGTCAGTATTTGTACCTCAAGTCTATGTTTCAATTGCACAAAAACAACATATTTGTGTATAATGGCAGATTTGTGATTTACCCATTTTTTCATTCTACCGTTTCTAGCTATTCACGTAAAGTACAACCAAACTATTAACATCTCTTCAAGTCATTCTGGTACCCAGTAGGACAGGTGGCGATAATCTTAAAAAGTTCAAGAACCCCTGATGTAAAATCCTTTGACAAGTTGTCTGTGTATAAACGGTTACTGCTATGGGAAGCCTTGCTGCGCTTTGCTTCATGTTTTTTTTAATAACTGGAGTCATTATGGATGTCAAAAAGAATACCGTTTGTGGAATCTGTGTTTTAACCTAAATGATCCAAAATTTATTTATTAAATCTGTGTCACCAACCATGCCTGTGACAAACACATGTATAACAATGACAACTCTACTGAAGAACATGTCCCATATTGGCTATAGGAGATTTGTAATCTTGCCTGGCTGTGATGTTGTGTATAGGTCCTCTTGTAGGAACGGCATTGAGTTCACGACGCTGGTCAGTCTGGATGGATACATATATTCAGACGCTGTGAATTCTCCAGAACTACTACTGAGACTAAACAATCGTGGCGTAAAGTTAAACTTCCCAGGATCTGTCAAAAGAAAACAAATTGTTTGTGTATTACAAGATCTAAAAAAAGAAGCCCTCTGATTTTTGATAAATTTGTTATACATTATATTTGTTAACCTATCACTTCTGGTAGCAGCATGTACGTCTTGGAGGGAATAGATGTACTGTGAATATTTTATTTAAGAAAAGGGCGTTAAAATACTATTCTTCTATATGTCTGAATTAGAACCTCCATTATGTGTAAACCTAATTGAGATAAGAATGTTATGTATGCAGAAAAGTTCCTGGGTGCTGCTTGACCAAAAAAAAAAAAAAAGGTATTTTATGCACTCTTTAGTGTAATCACTGGGCAGAAAATATAACCAGTGACGGCTGCTCCATGACTAGGTATTAGGAATGTTCTAGATCAAAAAACTAGTGATTGACTCAACCGCCCCCCCACTGTAAATTCAATGAGATGGCTGTAAGGTGACCAAATAAAATTGTAAATAAAACCAAGAACAAAAAGTTGATATGAGCCATGCAGTCCATGGATGTGGTGGCTGCATTATTTTTTCCCCTACATCTTCACTTGGCCTATATTTTCACCTGCCTATTAATAACACAGTAGTCTTTTCTCGTCAACTCTGGTTGTAACCCTAAGGTGCTCCTCAAATTTGGACATCTCTTCATAACATAGGGGGAGGTGTACCGCAGTTTACAAAAGAAAACAGGAGTGCAGATCACATTGTTTAAGGTTTGAAATTTTTAAGGAAGGTATAAGCACACAGGATTTTCTGGCATGATCAAGGGTATTTTCTGTAATTGCAGAAAAATTAAATTAATGCAGCCACCACATATAGTTTCATTTTTACATTGTTGTTGTTAGATGCCCTGTGTTCCACAATAACTTATAAAGAAACTAGTGGCATTTATGAAAAAACTGACCTTTTGAAGAGTTATGACTGATCGCCACAGCCTGTGCAGGTCTATTAATTGAAGATTTAAAAGCCAGGTTCACCTTCTACAAAAAAAATTATAAAATGCACAGTATTTTTGTGCATTTTTTTTTACTTCGCAGCCTGCAAGGCATTGCACACATGGTCAGCAGATCGCTTGTGCAATGCCAGCATCCTGAAGACTCTTAGTACACTCTCTGCCCTTACCTCTGATACAGGCAGTTACTGAATGGCAGGAAGAACCAAGGACTATGAGGGCGCTCACCAAAGCCCTTGCAGTTCATTGAGAGTCACAAGCCATGGAGGACAACCGTAGATGTAGCTCATTCATTTACAGAACTTTGTATGAATGACGCATGTGGGTGGAGCCCTGCACAGCTGGGCCGTTTTTAAATTCCGATAGTGGGTGTGGGGAAAGGATTCCCTGCCTGCTGTCATGGGGAGGAGGCAAAATGTGACATGTTCCACCCAAAATACGATGCAAGCAATCATTTGATTAATTCTATAATTATCCATGGCAAGAAGACATTTCATTAAACACTAAACTAGACACTTATACCATTGATTATATAAAAGAATAAAAACACATGAAAAGGTGAACAGAATGTTACCTTGCAACATGCAGTCGTATGCTTTGCGGTCTCTTCTTCCAAGAGCTTCCCAGAATCCTAGGGGCTCAGATCCCTCATCACATTCATATATCGTCACTTTACTGCTGCTGTGCAGTCCAGCTTCTAATGGACATCTACAAGAAAAGAATAGTGTTTTTAAAGTAAACATATAAGCCATTTGATTTTTTTTTTTTTAGTGCGTTTTAATTTAAAAAAATTACCACCAAGGTACTTTCATTGGACAGTGCTAATCCAGTAGTTAGGACCCTTGTTACAAAGTTAAAATAAATCAAAGAGGGTTCCTTGGTTAATATATGAAATGACAGGCATTTTTCGTAGTGGCTGTTATGAGACTTGTTTTAACTCCTTTAATTGAGACTGATCATTAAGCTAGAAATACATTCATAAAGCAGTACAACAATCGTGGATACAAATCAATACTATTTCACAAAAGAGCATACAATTCTGTATAGAATAATGAAATGAGAATTATACAGTGCTTAATGTAAATGGAGGATTACATCATTATCATAAAAAGTAAAAAACCCTCACAAAACGCATGCAACCCATGTAAGACTGATTAAATGACGATATCTCAACTGAGATATTGGACTGTTATTGTTCCATGAGTCTCAAGGCACACAGGATAGAAGGATATTATGAGACATTTAAGGGTCTAAAGCAATGGTCTCCAAGGGGGCCAGATGTGGCCATTTGCATTAGGCTCTTGGGGCACTATTCCATCCATTGACACCAACAATGGGGCACAATTTTATTAACAACCAACAATGGGCCACTATTCCTCCCTCTGACACCAACAATGGGGCACTAGTCCTACTGTCTCCAAAGAGAAGGCATTGTTTACTTCCACTGGATGCCATGACATTTTCTTCTCCCACTGGCCCTAGTCCAGCCCCCTAAAGTCTGAAGGACAGTAAACTGCCCATTTACAGTTTGGAGACACCTGGTCTAAAGTGTACTAGGTGTAATCCTGACCTGTCCTTTCAGCCCCAAATCCAACCGTTGTCAAAAGCTTGTAGACTTCACCCCCGTAACATCTTTAAAATACACCCCTTTTTAACTAATGAAACCAACAAGCTACTCATTCACTCACTTCTTATATCTCCTTTTGAGTATTGCAACTCCCTTCTCATAGTCCTACCTCTCCATAGGCTATCCCCTCTTCAATCTATCATGAATGCTGCCAAGCTCATCTACCTCACCATCCACTCAGTGTCTGCCACCCCTCTCTGCCAATCCCTCCATTGGCTTCCAATTAAAAAATTAAATTCAAAATACTAAATAGCAATATACAAAGCCATTCACAACTCTGCCCCAATCTTGTCTCTAAACTGTCCTCTCCCCTCAATACCTCCTGCTCTCTAGCTCCCTTGTCTCCTTCTCCCATGTGTGTCTCCAGGACTTCTCCAGAGCCTCTCTCATCCTCTGGGACTCTTCTGCAGTTTGTCCAGCCATCTTCCTACTCTGGCTCTGCCTTTAGGCAAACCCTGAAAACTCTTCAGGGAAGCCCATCACGCCTCCAACTAACTGAACTTTTATTACTTCCATCAGCATATCCCCCACAGCTACAACTGTAAGCACTTATAAGCAGGGCTCTCTTAACCCTCTTGTATTTTATAGTAGTGTAACTGTTCTGTCTCCCTTTTATATTGTAAACTGTTTGCGCTATATACAGTCATGGCCAAAAATTGTTGGCACCCCAGACATTTTTCCAGAAAATCAAGTATTTATCACAGAAAAGTATTGCAGTAACACATGTTTATTCCCTTTTGCGTGTATTGGAACAAAACAAAAAAGGGAGAAAAAAATAAAAATTGGACATAATGTCACACAAAACTCCAAAAATGGTCTGGTCAAATTTTTTGGCACCCTTAAAGGGGTTGTAAAGGTAAAAATGTGTTTTCCCAAATGGCTTTCTTTACCTTAGTGCAGTCCTCCTTCACTTACCTCATCCTTTGATTTTGCTTTTAAATGTCCTTATTTCTTCTGAGAAATCCTCACTTCCTGTTCTTCTGTCTGTAACTTCCCACAGTAATGCAAGGCTTTCTCCCTGTCAGGACGCCCAATAACACACAGCTCCTTTATCTGCAATGTAGAGAGCGTCCTGACTGTATTCCAGGGGAGGGGGCGAGCACAACACTCCACACCAGGGAGAAAGCCTCACATTACTGTGTGGAGTTACAGACAGAAGAACAGGAAGGAGGACTGCACTAAGGTAAAGGAAGCTATTTAGGAAAATACCTTTACAACCCCTTTAACTTAATATTTGTTTGCACACCCTATAACCATCAATAAGCTCCTTACACCTCTCACCGAGAATTTTGGACCACTCTTCCTTTGCAAACTGCTCCAGGTCTCTCTTATTGGAAGGGTTCCTTTTCACAACAGCAATTTTAAAATCTCTCCACAGGTGTTCAATGGAATTTAGATCCTCATTGCTGGCCACTTTAGAACTCTCCAGCGCTTTGTTGCCATCCATTTCTGCTGGAAGACCCAAGATCCTTGAACGCAAACCCAGCCTTCCGACACTGGGCTCTACAGTGCGACCCAAAATCCTTTGGTAGCCCTTAGATTTCATGATGCCTTGAACACATTCAAGGCACCCAGTGCCAGAGGCAGCAAAACAACCCCAAAACGTCATTGAACCTCCACAATATTTCACTGTAGGTACTGTGTTCTTTTCTTTGTAGGCCTCATTCCGTTTTCGGTAAACAGTAGAATGATGTGCTTTACCAAAAAGCTATCTTGGTCTCATCTGTCCACAAGATGTTTTCCCAGAAGGATTTTGGCTTACTCAAGTACATTTTGGCAAACTGTAGTCTTGCTTTTTTTATGTCTGTGTCAGCAGTGGGGTCCTCCTGTGTCTCCTGCCATAGCGTTTCATTTCATTTTAATGTCGGCGGATAGTTTGCGCCGACACTGATGCTCCCTGAGCCTGCAGGACAGCTTGAATTTCTTTGGAACTTGTTTGGTGCGGCTTATCCACCATACGGACGTTGCAACCTTTCATCAATTTTTCTCTTCCGTCCACGCCCAGAGAGATTAGCTACAGTGCCATGGGTTGCAAGCGTCTTGATAATGTTGCACACTGTGGACAAAGGGAAATCTAGATCTCTGGAGATGGACTTGTAACCTTGAGATTGTTGATATGTTTCCACAATTTTGGTTCTCAAGTCCTCAGACAGTTCTCTTCTCCTTTCTGTTGTCCATGCTTCGTGTGGCACACAGACACACAATGCAAAGACTAAGTGAACTTCTCTCCTTTTTATCTGCTTTCAGGTGGGATTTTTATATTGCCCACACCTGTTACTTGCCCCAGGTGAGATTAAAGGAGCATCACATGCTTGAAACAATCTCATTTATCCACAATTTTGAAAGGGTGCCAAGAATTTTGACAAGCCCATTTTTGGAGTTTTGTGTGACAGTATGTTTTGTTCCAATACACACAAAGGGAATAAACGTGTGTAGCAAAACATGTATTACTGCAATACTTTTCTGTGAGAAATACTTGATTTTCTGTAAAAATTTCTGGTGTGCCAACAATTTCAGCCATGACTGTAAATCCTGTATAATACATTTAAATAAATGGCAGGTCTGCTTTACGTGGCATTTTATAGTTATAATTCAAGCTATCTATTCATACTCCAGACTATACATAAACCTCAACTTCCAGCCCAAGTCCAGGCTTAGGCTGGGTTCACACTACTACACTACTTTCATCCTACTTTGCTCTGCTACATTGGTCCTACATCCATCCTACTTTCATGAACAGGATACTACTTTGGTCCGACTTCAATGATATTCAATGGGCCTGAAGTAGGATCAATGTAGGACCAAAAGTAGTACAGGGAGCATTTTCAAAGTCGGACCGACTTGTGTAGGACGCTACAAGACACTCTCATAGGGAAACATTGAACACAGAGCAAAGTAGTGTAGTAGTGTGAACCCAGCCTTATGGACAAGCCCCATTCTTTTCACAGCATCTGTTTCAATACAGATTGTTCTGGCAGGTGGGAAATTCACACTTTAAACTGGGAGGATATGAGGCCGTTCAGCCAGGAATAGAGATGCACACAAGGAGCACGCAGGTTCAGGGATCCCTCTGGGAATGAAGGGATATTTCCAGAAACAAAGATAAGTAAATACATAACCAAGAAACACATTGCTATTAGATCGATAGATATATGCAGACGGGATGTTCAGGAAAAACTATTGCAGGTAGAGCTAGTGCCACTGCATATAACAAAAACATGTATAAATGTCTGAAGAAAGCGCAGTACTTGCTGCCCAGATTCCCATTTTTGTTAGCTCAATGCATTGTGGGAGAATAAAATAAGAATAAAGTTTCTAGGAGAAACAAGCACAGCACTCCCTTGAAATATAAAGACCATTAGATGAGGTTTTGAAGCCATTTTCATCTGTCATAATCACCTATTTATTGTATATCCAACAATGCCACATAAAACTACTAATAATCCAGAAAGAAAAAAAATAACACAAAGCAAATGCAGTGGCTCTTGTACTTACTCTTCTTTTATTTTGTTGGCTGCGGTCTTCCCCACTTCCCTCGTGTGGGGTTGTGCTTTGCAGCCCTGCCAGAGATAGATGACGGCTTTATTTACATTGAGAAGTATCATTGATGTCCTGGATCTTAGGCTGCTGCAGTGACAGGCCACTTCAATGAGGTTGCCCTCCAGAGGCACCTCACCCCGCACACAATACAACCTCCAGTCACCTTTGAGGGAAAGAGAGTTTATTACACAGCAGTGTGAGCAAGAGAAAAAAAACTGCCACGGTTCCCGCATCGCATGTCACCTGCCGGCGTCACAATGACACCCCCAGATAGGTTCGCAGATCGCAGTGCCAACTGCCAAATGGTTCAGGAATCGGATCACATAGGTGTGAATACCCATGTGATCCGATTCCAGTGTGGACTAGGAAAAAAAAAAGGTCCTGCACTATTTTGGTGCAAATGCCATGCGCTTTCAGCCATACAATCTGTACAATTTTCTGGCCAGAACAGACGGGCTGCTGCTTAGTCTGTACAATTCTGTAGTAGCCTGTGCTGTGTACAAGAAGGCGGTGATCCAGCAGCAGTACCACAGACTTCCCTTTCTTTCTACTGCCAGATATAGAGAGAGTCAGCTGCAGCGCATATCTGCCATTTAGGAGAATCCTTGTATTTTTCAATGAATACAAGGCTTCCACTGATTGGCCGAAATGGAGATTGTGATTTTATCTGTCTGCTTCGGCATCTCAGATAAGTCGTACTGTAAAAAAATACAAGGCTTCTCCTAAATGGCAGATATGCGCTACGGTGGCCTATTTCCTTATTTGGGAGTAAAAGGGAAGTTCCTAGTACTGCTGCCACAGTCCTACTTGCTGTACATGGCACAAGCTACTACTTACAGCCTAAAGCAGCAGCCAAAATGATTTGTTTGGTCCAAGCTGGCCCAAACAATTATTATTAAAAAGTGCCCAGGATGCCTGGACATAAATTTAAGTCTCTTTGCCATGCAAGCCCTGAATGAATCCCCAGGCATCTAGATAAGATTTAGAATGTGATAAAGAAACTTTCAGGCATACAGATTTGGACGTACTTTGTGCGTTCTCTTCCTCCTCTTCTCTCCTCCCGGCATGTACAATCATTCCTCCCTCGAAACACTGCAAGAAACATGGCGGCTCCTTCCCCTGAAGCACTTGGACCTGTGTGAAATTTGGAGAATGTCAGACTCAAAGCCAATGAAATCAAAGAAGGAAATTGTCAGGGACTTTGCTGGGGTAGAGAAAACAGCCATTCTGGAGGCAGACTGTGTGCACTATGTAGGTTTAAAATGAGAGTTGGTAATTTTAAAATCTATTAAACGGTCTAGAAGTATGAAATTAAGTCACCTCTGCCCACGTACCTTTGGACTGGACCATCTATGAGTTCTCTAGGCGTTCAGAAAGTGCCAACAGGCATTTTCTAACACTCCTCGACATCAACTAGTTTAGTCCTGAGCCAGCATGCCCCTCCCTTGCTATTGGCAGGCCTCACTGGTCAATAGAGTTCAGAATAGGAAAAGCCAGGTTGGAATTTAACAATTCGTGTTAACCACTTCAATACCAGGCACTTTCACCCACTTCCTTCCCAGACCAATTTTCAGCTTTCCGTGCTCTCGCACTGTGAATGACAATTGGGTGGTCCATGCTACATTGTACCCAAATGACATTTTTATCATTTTACTCACACAATTAGAGCTCTCTTTTGGTGCTATTTATTCACCACTTCGAAATAAGCGAAAAAAAGTGAAAATTTTGAAAAAATAAAAAAATTTAGTTTTAAAAGAAATTCAATAAAATTGAATTTTGGCATAAATTTGTGAACACCCATGCCATCCGATTCCAGTGTGGACCAAAAAAAGGGTTCTGTCCCATTTTAGTGCGAATGCAATGAGATGCGATTTCAGCCACACATTTTGTATGGCTGAATTTGCTTCACACAAACATCACATGTGATCTGCACAGCAATGAGGTGCGAATCACATGTGATGGCTGTGATTGCACAAGTGTGAACCCAGCCAATGTGTCACAGCATGTGTCAAATTCCAGTAAAAGTTCTAGACAAATACAGAATTTGGCACACGCTGAGCTATTTTTAGAATGCACAAGTGCGACTTCCGTATAATCTGTCTGCGACAAACTTTATGAATGCCAGGGCATGAGCTCAGCAACTAAAACACAGGAAAGCACCACAGGCAGAAGAGGGTACATTTAGCCTAGGTTCACACTATCACGATGCGGCACATCGCATGGAATTCGCACAGGAAGTGGTGCTATTTGAGCCATTAATTTTGTATGGCTCAAATCGCACCGCATCTGCACCAAAATGGTGCAGAACCCAGGCAATCGCACTGCATTTTGCAAGCCATTTGGGGTGGTTGTCAATTTAACATTGATCCCCGGCAGCAGATTGCACGAATGCTGTGCAATTTCAATGTGGTGCGGGAAACGAACAAGATTCGCTGCGTTTCCCACAAAAAAAAAAAAAAATTAAATATGTGGATCTAGGCTAAATGTTAAGAAAAACATCCTTGAAGAAATGAAAAAGCACTTGGTAATATGTACACTCTACAGAAATGCCTAACAGATCTAGTCTACCGATCAATAACCAAGTATGCACAGTTCCCTATAGATTAACCACTTGAAGACTAGGCCTATTCTGACACGGAGGTTGATTTACTAAAAACAGAATATGCAAAATCTGGTACAGTTTTTATTTATTTTTTCAAAGCTTAATTGAACAAGCTGGAGTTAAACAGTGCTGGATCTTTGGTTTTAGGGGGAGAAATAGCTGTTGCCGTTTGGAGGAATAGTGCCCCATCATTGGTGTCAGTGGAAGGAATAGTGCCTCAAGGGCCGGATAAAGGCAAAGGTCCACATTTGGCCTCAGTGCCACAGTTTGGAGACCACTTGTCTATAAGAACGAGCAAAAAAAAAAAAAAAAGCAGGAGCCCTAAATCGGAAGCGACACAATGACGTCGCTTTCAGATTTTTAGACCATAGAGATGGCCAAGGATCTTATAGTCCCCGACTAGCTCTATGATAACCTGACAGCACTGATGGATCGGATACCGGGCTCCCCAATCACACGAGAGTGGGTGGCAGAAAGTAGGGGGCGTCCCCTCACGCCGCCTGTAAAAGCAATTCAGCAACAAGCATTGCTTTTAGATGAAAAGGCATCACCGGTTGGCAAAAATAGAAAAAAAAAAGGGTTAAGGCATGCCGCTGCATCCATACCTCTGGTAGAACCACTTCAAGCCAAACATGTACATAGATGTGATTTGGTGTCAAGTGATTAATGAGCTGCAGGATAAATAAAATCACCAATATAAACATGGAAGTAACTTGCCTGTGCTCCTCTCTCCTCATCCAACTCAATGGTCATTAGCGCCGATGTGCCTTTCTCACTCACTGGAGAATGGCGGCCCTGCCAGAAGAAATATGCACACTTTTCCTTTCCAGTCACCCGCACATGCTCCGTTTTCTGCCGCTGTCCAACTGCAAGCAAAACACAATACAGTGCGGTCAGCTATACAGAATAGGGTTGTGTACATACCTTATTTTTGCATACTGGAGCGCAAAGAACTCAATGATCTGAACAAAAATATGAAAACATTTACATTTCACCTGAACGATCGTCTCAAGAGGCTGCAGCTGTACATAACTATTTACCTTCCTAATGGCCCATACACACGATTTCACTTTTGAAACGATCATACGATAATCTGATCGTTAGTACACTGCTTTTGATCTCGATGGTTTATCCGATATTATCAGATCGGACAAGCGCGAAAAAAAATTCCGTATGATTTTTATTTAATCAGTACAGTTGTTGTCCGAAAGTACAATACAAAAACACTACAACCCAATACATCACTTATGAAAATTCTCGTACGACACAATAAACATTCTTAACTTTAGTAACCCAATACATTTCTACATCTGTTGTCAGATTTTTGGATCGTGTATATGGGGCATTAGTGAGCCTCTCAGCTGGATATGTGCATCTACAAATTACACATACCTGGTGTGCTTTTGAAGAAAGAGTGTAAAATGTCTAAAGGCTCTTTTCACACTTGGATGACTTGGGACTGCAAAGTCAAAATGACAATTCATACCCCATGATTTTCAATGAGTATTGTTCATATCTGTGCAATTTCAAAGTCTTTCCTGACCCATTTGGTCCGACTTAGATGCGATTTGAGGTCCATAGACCTCAAGATTACACAGGCAATGCTTCAAGGCACGTCAAAGTTGTACAACTTTCCAGTGGTACAAGGGAGGACTCCACTGTTGCCCCATTTACATGGAAGAGCTCTTTTACTTCCAGCCAAATGTAAGTTTGTTAGCTGTGAATAAACACGTATTTTTTCTTTTATACGGAGTTACGCTATGTGGCCACTTCTCTTTATTTTTCTCTATGCACCACTAACACAATGAGCCAATTGGTTTTGGGATACCAACATCAGTATAGCTTCCGGCTTACTCCTGGGGACCTATTCCATATAAGGACCTACCCACCAGTTGGACCTACGCTTCCTGCCAAGGATTGCTGTTTGACAATCGTCATATAAAGCCTTGACTGACCTCTTTTGGCATATGCCACCAGTGGTCAACAAGTTCCGGTAAGCCTGCACTTTTTCCGGTGATGGGATTGTCACGTTAAAGGAGTCACGCTTTTTCTATTTATTCACCTTTTCACTTGAATGACTTGTGGATGTTGATGAACTTTGCTACATACCTCGGATCATCACACTTAGGAGTTTTTGTTGGACTTTGTTTTTATGTTTGATACCACCTTAGGTGCATCAGTTCACGTGCCAGTTGGCACTGTTGTCACCCCTCGCTACAGAGGAATCTCACATGTTTCACAATTTGTGTCTAACATTTATTAATGTTATATGTGTTTTATTTTTTACTATACACATTTGTTGGTATTTTGATATTCATTTATTAATTTTAGCGCTACACATACGTATTTTTTCAGTGGTACAAGTGTGAAAGGGGCCTAAAGTGAAAAATAGTAAGGGGTTAGGACCACAGTTTTTTTTTTGTCTGCTTTACTATTAGATAGATTTATTCTATTTGTCCTGGTGATCATTGCGACGGGACAATCCAACATTTATAAAATGTAGAACTGGAATAGAGTGGAAATCTTGCATTGAGGAAACTTTGTTGACAACTGAAAGGGGCATTTCCCTCAATTCAGAGAGATTTGCTTTCACTACTTGTGTTTATAAGAGAGGAACTGAAGGGAATATCCTCAGACATATAGCAAGAAAAACCCAGCAAAAATTTTAACTATTATCAAATGGAGACCAGCCAATTCAAATTGCACAAATGAGCAGTTTGCGCTCTTTTTTAGCTACAGTGGCTGACCTCAGCTGCTGCAACTAAAGAAGAGAGTGCACTGTGTATGTGGACAGATTGGATCGGCTGCTAGAGGTGCACAATTGTGTCCAGCCAGTCCTGTATGAATGGAGGTGGATCAAGGGGTCAGCAGTTTCTCTGAAAAGGTGCTCCACAGCTGCATATGTAAAGGAAAGCAGGAGCAGTATTTTTGTAAAAAGTTAAAGGATAAGTTCACCTTTTGTAAAAAAAATAAAATAAAAGGACATCTTTTGCAGGTAAACAAAATGTGCATTTAATATTTTTTTAAAAAGCAACATTTAAAGCATTGTACCCATGATCAGCAAATCACAGTTGCAATGAGTGGATCCATCCTGCAGACATTCAGTAAGCGGTCTGCCAGTACCTCCGAGCAATCAGGCAGTTATTGCATGGCAGGAAGAATCCATGGATTATGAGGACGCTCAACCAGTAACCTCACAGTTCGAAAGCTACAAGTCATTGGCGGCAGAGACCGATGTACTAGTAGGAAACTGAATGAATGGATTAATGAATGTGGGTGCAGGGAGCACTGGCGGGGGGATGTGGGTCATTTGGCGCATGTTTCACCCTATATATGGGTGTAACATGCTCCTAAAGGTGAACTTGCCTTTAAGGTAAACTAAAGCAGGCCATAGACTATGCAACTTTCCCACAACCGCGCGTTACAGGACAGAAATTTGCATAATTTCCCCATCAACACAGACCGTGCTAACAGGGGAATCAGCAACTGTCTTCTCCTGGGTGGAAAAAGCCGTCCCCGCTGGGAAACTGTGACCTTGGTACATTTAACCTGCCCATTAACGGTTCGAATTGCAGTATGGCCGGCCTCACACTTTAACAGCCATCTACTATTTTTAATAAAGCTCACTATTCAAACAGACCCTTGAAATTCTGGCTTACCTGTAGTGCTCACCAAGTACTTCCATTTCACCACATACGCATCCCCTTCATGGAACTGACCGATACTTTGTTTCGGAAGCCTACTGTAGTCAAATTCCAAAATATGCCAGACATCGACTGAGACGGTCGTTATCTCATATTGCCTCCCATCGTCTCCTTCTAAAAGTCCAGAGCCTCGGCTCACATTAAATCCATCTAGGACGGTCCCTACTGTCGCCTGGGAGATCGGCACCATCTGCATGATGTCATAGCCCTTTACATCTTCCTGCTTTTCTGCCTATTACAGATAATGGATTGTTAGTTGTCTCAGATTAGATTTATCAACACAATGCAACCACTACAGCTAATTGGATCTTTCAGCCCCACCCAGGTACAATCTGGTTCATGTTAATATTAGTCTGTGGTTTACACTATACATCACAATCCCACAGAATATTAAATTACAGTTTCCATTGGTTGTCTGTCGATGTATGCTGGATGTAAGGTACGTTTGATTAACCCAATTGCTGAGGTAATATGATTTAGGCAAATAGGATTAGGAGAAACCAGATACTAAAAAGGGACCATGATATTCACTTACGCAGAAATGTGGATTAATTGCCAAATTCAGAACCAGCACAATATATTCAGAGCAGACATTTGGCAAAGCAAACTTAACCAACAACAATAACACAGCGGCAGGGGGATATGGTGCCATGACTTTGCTGCTATAACTGTTTTATCCTGAAGGTCAATCAGTGATCAAAACAGTAAGGTACATGACCTGGTCTTATAATATCCCTATGGGGTACAGGTCTGCACTGGTTTTGTTACAGAAATCCATACCTATCCAGACATAAAGGAGAAACGGAATGCTCAGGAGTGCTATAATTATGCATGTACAGACAAATAGGTCACCTAAAAACAGAATTTTGTACAACTCCAGCCTACAGCAAAAGGAAACAAAACCATGCTTAGTAGAGGGCATAGTTGGTTTGGTCACAATCATTTGGGCATTTGTGAAAATGTCCATGGAATACAGATATTGGGCTATTCTTTTTAAAAGGAAAAGAGGCTAACAAGTATGGAAGCTGCCATTACTAAGCTTTTAAAAATGGTAATGAACTATTATGTTGATCGAAAAGCCTGAATACTTAAAAGGGGTTGTAAAGGTACAATTTTTTTTTCCTAAATAGCTTCCTTTACCTTAGTGCAGTCCTCCTTCACTTACCTCATCCTTCCATTTTGCTTTTAAATGTCCTTATTTCTTCTGAGAAATCCTCACTTCCTGTTCTTCTGTCTGTAACTCCACACTGTAATGTGAGGCTTTCTCCCTGGTGTGGAGTGTCGTGCTCGCCCCCTCCCTTGACTACAGGAGAGTCAGGATGCTCTTTTCAGATAAAGGAGCTGTGTGTTAGTGGGCGTCCAGACTCTCCTGTAGTCCAAGGGAGGGGGTGAGCACGACACTCCACACCAGGGAGAAAGCCTTGCATTACTGTGTGGAGGTACAGACAGAAGAACAGGAAGTGAGGATTTCTCAGAAGAAATAAGGACATTTAAAAGGAGAGAGAGAGAGAGAGAGAGATGGTAGTGCATTCCACAGGCGAGGTCCTAAGGTAAAGGAAGCTATTTAGGGAAAAAAAATTGTACCTTTACAACCCCTTTAACAGACCCAGGGCAAGTATGCAAATCAGGTGTACAGACTTCACTGGTTGCATGCTTATTCTAGTCCGGTGATACAGTATTAGGGCCCTTTCACACGTATAGAGCCAACAAGGATCTGTTCCTTTAACACCCGCTTGCTCAGCGGGGATCGCTCCGTTGATCCGAGGACAACAGGGGTGTCCCTGCACATTGAGGAGGGACCGCCCTGTCAGATCTATGCACTTCTCTATGGGGGGGGGGGATCAGATGAGCACAGACCGTCTGTCCGTGTTCAATTGATCCGATGACGGATGGAAAAATAGGATTTTCCTCCGTCTGCAGAAATGGAGCATAGCGGACACCGAAGAGATCGGATGTCAGTGGATGTTCATCCACCGACATCCGCAATCTCATAGGGATACATGTCAGTTTCTCCATCCGAAAACGGATGGATGAAAAACGGACATACGGTCCGCATGTGTGAAAGAGCCCTTAGAGTCAACGATAGTCAGGCAATTAGCTTAGACCACAGCAGGACAGCACAGCAAACGACACCTATACATTTCCCTAAGCAGAGGTTTGCTTTAGTGGAATACTGGTTCTAACCAGAGGACAACAGACTTCAGAAAACACATCAAGTGCCATTTGATGCCCATTTTCTCATGTCCACTTGCTCTGATGTTGCTCTGTATACCATGCTATGGGCACATTTCTCCAGGAGATCAGTCAAACCAGGCTGAACTTTAACATCCCCTGACATCCGAGGTGTCCTCAGCACTGTTCTAATTGTTTTTTTTGTTCTTTGGGGCCTCAGTACAATAACAATGAATGCACAGGTAATAGGTCTATTCATGACTCTCCATATTAGAAATCCCAAAGCTTGAAATCATTTTCAAATATAATCAAGAATGATTGCTAGCCTGAACGCTACAGGAAAAATGTTTTTATATACTTCAATCATTTATCTAAATGTTACAATATGCTGAACTCATGATATAGATCTAGTGATTTTGCCTTTTGCTTTGGGAGTTCCTCACACAAAGTCTTCTCTGTGGGCTTCTTCATTTCTGTCCAGTCCAGGAACTTTTCTTTGAACAGAATTGTTTCATTATGTTCCGTCAGTCGACCAAATATAGCCCAGTCTGGACGACCAGTTCCTTTTCTGTGGAGTAATGTTAAGAGTGTTAAACTGGTGTCTTACTGGGCTTTTAATAGCTTAGTGTAAAAAACTTCCCAAAAACGTAAAAACGCCAACAACATAGGTATTGTAATACATAAAAATGATAACGATAACTTCATACCTTGGTATTAGAGAATTACATTCTCCAGGATCTAGAGGATTAATATCACAGTTCTCATAATCAAAGAGCCCATTCCAAAGGTGTTTAGCTAGCTGGAACGCCACCTTTCGCTGCGCCAATGTCACTTCCTTACCATGCCACACATACACCTCACTGCCAAAATCAAACACCAGCACCTGAAACAATAAATGCAATAATACATAATAAGTACAAAATATTTTCAATTTACTAAAGTCCAGAATCACTCTTGGGTGTAAATAGGTAAAAAAACATGTGTCCATAAAATGTGCGAGTAGCACAGATGTGAATTGGGATCTATAGCACGGTTTTGCACTTGCTCTTTTTTTTTATAAATACACTGAATCTGATAAGGGCAACATGGGTGCATAGTTGTATTGGGGCAAAAATAAAAAAGCTGAAAAAATAAAATAAAAGCTGAAATACCAGAAAATAAACTAAAATACACCTGTATTAAAATAAATATGTAGCCTTTGTTCAGTCCGAACAGGTCAGAGTTCAGAACCCCCTACACCTCATTATCTGTTCCAAGTCTACAGTACTAGCAAGAAAACCATGAGCCAAGTTGTATTTTTCAGAAGGTCACCAATGGCAGTCTATTATTCTTGTTCATTGAGGGACACAGAATTTGGATAAATCTGTTTATGATGCCACTTACAGGAGGATTTGGACAATGGCAAACAAAAATTAGTCACCAGCCCGCTATGACTTCTCCCCACTGCCAGCATGTTTCAACTTATTTTGCTAGTATTCTAGGAGGATGAATATTAAATTGTTAGTCAATTTTGTCCTAAAAGATTATAATTGTTTCTTCAACCAAGATTCACCTACAAGCTGCTTCAGCTATGTGCATATATGTTAAGTGATGTATTCTCAGAAGGAACTTTGGTGACCATATTAGGACTCTACTGGACAATAACAGGGCTAGCCCGGAATATGATTTTTGGGCACTCTGTTCCTCACTGTGGTGCTTTCCAGGCTCCAGGCTTTGCTGGCCATGGAATTTTTTCCAGGTCCAGAGCTGTGGCACATCCTCTAGTGTGACCCAGTCTCTGGAGACTGACTTTTTGAGTATGCAGTGTAGGCGGAACACCGTATGCTACCTTTTTAAAAGGACCATTGAGCACCATCATTACTCCTATTTTTTCTGTTCTACTGCAGAAAGAGTCAACACTATAAAGAAATCTCTTGGGTGGAATGTTGCTTGTGCACGCTTGGCATCCCAACACCTTCTCATCACTGTCCCTTACTGAAAATGACACAGGGACCCTTCTTGGTCAGTCTTTGCCATCCTACAGTGACCTGGTCACCGCCATCCGCCTCTAGCGGCAACCAGTTCATATTAATCATTTCTCAAAATGTTTACAGAAAGTAACCGAGTTGACCACAAAAGCCACAGTGCAATTGAAGAGTAAAAGGAAGCATCTGGTGAGTTCCTGTAGCAGGATAAACGTTTTTTCCTTCACAAACATTGATAAATGACCTAGTGGGTTTTATTTCTACAATTAAGAAAAGGGATCACAAACCTCTTTAGACTGTAAAAGTGAGCACCGAGGGACTTTACCCCAGAATTCATCTACAGGCACCAATTTATCATCAACCAAACGGTAGATGCAGTTTGTCTCAATAATTGCATTTTCATATCGCTCATCTTCCTCTGGAGTTCCAGCATCTGCAATAAGGGCAAACAGTCATTGAACAATGCAACAGTCCCAGAACTACAAAACTGGAATCATTTTTGGGCTCAGTGCTGGTAGTGAAACATGGCAAAAGATTAGTAGTCTATCAAAGATCCTTTTGTTCTCTGCTTCTACCCTGCTGGAGATTAGTTAACTCTGCATTACAAAAACTTTACCTGTAACGAGAAAGCTAGATGGAACAAAGTGTTGGCTGCCTGGCTACAATATCTTCTGAGTCACTAATTTAGAATGAACAAACTCCAAATGAAATCAAACTGAGGTCAGATTAGCCAGGCAACTAACAATGCATTATGCATGCATGCGTATTTTTTTTATATAGAATTGGGGAGAGTAAAGCTGGCCATACATTATACAATTTTCTTATTCAATTTCCTTTAGACTCAACTATGTAGAGCCTGCCTGGATACAAATTGTAAGGGTTTAGGTTTGACTTCATATTATATTATTTTGGTAGCTCTAAAAAGGAAAATATTGTACAATGTATGGCCAGCCTTAGATGCTCTGCGGCTTTTAATGTAATCTGGGTCTATAGAATGGAGATTTCCCAAGTGGGGAGTAGTAAATCTCCACCAATGGAAATAACCAGACTCATCAGTGGTGCTAAAACCGTGCCCCAACCTAAAAAAAAAAAAAAAAAAAAAAAGAAGTGCTTTTATTGGTGTCTTTGCCCCAACTTTAAGATTGTCCTCCGTTCCTGTCCTGATGACAGGCAGAATGTGAGAGGAAATCTATGACAGGAAAAAAACAAAAACAAACAAACGTATTTCTAGCCCTTCATCACACCATCAAACACAATAGCTTGTCTTAAACTGGGTTTTATGTTCTCAGGAAAGGGCTTGAACGTTTGGGGAGATAACCGATAGCTGTGACCCATTCAGAACAAGCAAACAAGTTAATCACTTGCCTACCGGGCACTTTCACCCCCTTCTTGCCCAGGCAAATTTTTGAGTCTGTTCATAACCTGTGTATAGGTATACCATGTAACATGTTACAAAATGTGAAATTATCCTTGAAGCACACTGTTGGGTAGTGTATTTAACATTTAGCCTCGCTGGCATGGGTTACTGTGACCTTGAAATCATTGATGCGGTGTGCCTTTTTTGTCAAGCCACTTTGCTGTGCTTTTGACTGCGGTTTACACCTTTTTTTCAGTTGTAAAGCTTGGAAAACAAATAGAACTTTTGTAAAACAAATTTAGCACATTATGGCATACAAATAAACATGGTACGGCAAAACAATGTACACATTTTGTAACCTTACTGTTTAATCTTTATTGAAGATAAATCTGTAGAGGAATATACCCTCCCCTAGAGACTTCTTTTACATTGCTTGCATTGACCATGGGATAGATAGATAGAATCTCACAAAAGTGAGTACACCCCTCACATTTTTGTAAATATATTATATCTTTTCATGTGACAACACTGAAGAAATTACACGTTGCTCCAATGTAAAGTAGTGAGTCTACAGCTTTGTACAACAGTGTAGATTTTTATGTCCCCTCAAAATAACTCAAGACAGCAATGAATGTCTAAACTGCTGGCAACAAGAGTGAGTACACCCCTCAAGTGAAAATGTCCAAATTGGGCCCAATTACCCATTTTCCCTTCCCAGTGTCATGTGACTTGTTAGTGTTACAAGGTCTCAGGTGTGAATGGGGAGCAGGTGTGTTAAATTTGGTGTTATCACTCTCTCATACTGGTCACCGGATGTTCATTTCTTCAGTGTTGTCACATGAAAAGATAATAAAATATTTTCAAAAATGTGAGGGGTACTCACTTTTGTGAGATTATATACACACACACACACACACACACACACACACACACACACAGTCACAAATTACCTTGGTATTCTGTTTGACCACTCAGAAGCTTCCAGAAGTCCCGTGAAGCATGAGTGTGCGTGTTTATCCCCTCCTCCACTGTCTGTACGTATGATGCTCTACAACCCAGCTCCCGCTTTGTCTGGATTATGGTGGTCAATTCTGAAGCCTAATATAATACAAAAAAAAATAAAAAATTTTAGTCACATAAAATAGAGGGAAAATTAAATGTCTATCATACAATTAAGCCAATGGCCTCTCTGAGACTTCTAAACTGAGCCTTTCACACGCCTTATTTTCTTTTATGAGATCATATGGTCCTTATTATATCCCTCAAGGGTGGTTGGTTGTGGGTTAAGCACTCATTTTATCCAGGAGAAATTGAAATGCAACACTTCACTTGGATAGAAGTTCTTCCAGTTAATATCTGTGGGAATTTGGTCTACAGAATTCCACAGAAGGTCGTACAAGTAATGTGTGATAGTACACGCTTTAGTGCAATCAGTCTTTATTTGTATGTATTTTTTCTCTGTGCAGACACTGCTTTGCATTAGCAGACTGCCCAGCACTACATGACCACACTGTTTAAGTCATTTCTCCAAGTGGCCCCATGTATGGATTTTGGATACCATTCCCCCAGCACCTATGCATTGTATGCATGAAGATAAAAATCCTCTGTGTGCAACAGCCCCCCTAATACTTACCCGAGCCTCATCTCTCTCCAGTGATGTCCACGAGCGTCTCGGCCATCAGAGACTCTCCCTCATGATTGGCTGAGACACAGCAGCGATGCCATTGGCTCTCGCTGCTGTCAAAGTTAGTCAGACAATTAGGAGAGAGAGGGGGCGGGGCCAGGTCTCTGAATGGACACAGAGGGCTGTGTCTCGTCTCGGGTGCCCTATAACAAGCTGCTTGCTGTAGGGGCACTGGACAGGAGGGAGTGACCAGGAGCACAGAAGAGGGACCCGAGAAGAGGGAGGAGGATCAGGACCATTCTGTGCAAATCCACTGCACAGAGGTGGCAAGTCCAACATGCTATTTTTAATTTGTTTTACGTTAAAGTGATTGTAAAGTTTGTTTTTACAACATGTTATACTAACCTGCTCTGTGCAGTGGTTTTGCACAGAGCAGCTTGGATCCTCCTCTTATCGGGTCCCCCGCTGGCGCTTATGGCTCCTCCCTCCTACAGAGTGCTGCCACAGCAAGCAGCTTGCAATTGGGGCACCGAAGCAGGCGTGCTCCCGAGTCACAGCTGCGTGTCAAGTCACACACGGAGCTGTGACATTGCCCCCCCCCATCCATCTCCTTATTGACCAACCTGCAGCGATTGACAGCAATGGGAGCCAATGGCTCATGCTGCTGCCAAAAGCCAATCAGTAGTGAAAGTCCCCAGAGAGACAAGGCTCTCGTGGACATCGCTGGATTGAGAGGGGGCTCAGGTAAGTATTAGGGGGGCTGCTGCACACAGTAATTTTTTTTATCTTCATGCAAGGAATGCATGAAGGTAAAAAACCTTGTGCCTTTTCAACCACTTTAATCTGCTAGTACATCTAACGCTCCTCCCTCCCCCCCCCGGACTGAAAACGCTGCTGCCCGAAGGTGCCCCTGTGCTTCTTCATCCAGAGTAGAAGCACTCCAATCTAGGTTAGCATGTTATTGGCCAGATCGTCAGGTGAACCCAGGGAGAAAAAGCCTAAAAAAGAAAAAGGAATGAAGCCACCACATCCAATGATTGGCAAGCTGCAATAGATTACATTTTTGGTTTTAATAGTTGAGTAATATTTTGAATAATACACACAAGACCTTATTCAATACTATATCCTTAAGTTAGTACTAATAGCAACCTATGGGAATTCACTTTGCTGAAGTCAGACCAGGTTAGAATAGATTGTGACTAGTTTTATATGCAGTAGGTTATAATGAGTTATCACTTAAGCACAAAAATAAGGGAGATGGATAAAATTTAAAAAGTGTCTTTTTAGCCTGGAAATGCTTTAATGAAAAAACAAAAAAACAAAACAAAGTATTTCTTCACAACAGGGTCAGCCAAGACCTAGTTTGATTTTGGCAGGGGTTTACTGTTCCCAAACTACAAAGCAGTCTTGGAATAGTAAACTTCAACAACCTCAGAATGACCCCCTCCCCCACAACGCAGCCATCTGTAAAGAAACAGAACCATTCTGCATATGATTACTGATGTCATGACACCACTGGCAGGATCCTTCCCGGAGGATTTCCTGGCTATGAAACCGACACACTTCAAAGTGTTGACATGCTGTGAGCGGTGTCAGATAATTCGAGAGGCTGCACATAGATCTGTCCCATGGTGGCCATGTATGGTGTTTTACATGACACAGCATTTCCAGATACTTGTTTCCATAGCACAATTTGTCACGGCACTTCAAAGTGGCAGCAGAATGACAGCATGTCAACATCTGAGGACACTAACCTTGGCTTTCTCAATGACGTTTGCAAACTCTCCAACCCACAGGAAACAGTAGAGTGGGGTGATCAGCAGGAAACAGTCACCACTGTTCAGGGAAGATGCTCGGGGCTCCACCAACCTCGACTGGACATGTCTACGACCTAAAAAAAAAGCAAAACCAGTTTTTGATGTCAGTTTTTATTTTTTACATGTTTGCCTTTTAATACATTTATTTCATACGCAGAAGGTAGGGGCTCTCTGATGGTTACCAGAAGTGTTGTCAGCACCCCCTGAACAACAAGGAATTGTGCGGAGAGAGAAGAAATTTGCACCATGGGCATGGCCTACTGTTCCTCTGTCAGTCAGCTCTGGGTTTTTAAAAATAGACTTTGGACTTAATTTATCAAAACTGGAGTGGGCAACATCAGGTGCCGCTCTGCAGAGAAACCAAATTGGCTTCCAGTTTTTTGTATTTTGGCAAAAGCTTACTATGCACAGCTGCACCAGATTTTGCCCTCTCCAGTTTTAGTAAATGAACCCCAAAGTCTATTATTTTTAAATAACCAGAGCAGACTGACAGAGGAACAGTAAGGCACAATCCTCCCATCAATAGACAAGGCTGACAGAGAAATCAGCAATTAGCAAATAGCGATTATTGCTAGTTGCTATAGCAGCCGTTCGCAGTAATCGCAAGAGAGCGATCAACTTGGTACATTCAGCCTGACCATTAACTATTCGAAATTCCTGCTGAACCAGTCGAGATTCTAACGGTGTATGGCCAGCCTAAAGCACAATCACTCTCGCATTAATACAAAGCAATATATCTATATACAAAGCAGGTAAGGCTGACCCAACTACTTTTTTTTAAAATGTCACCATATGTAAGAATTGTTATTACGATAATGCTGAAGTACTACCGAAGTATACCGATATAATTTTGGCATAACTTTTTCTTTTTATACAGCAGCTTTAATTACCGAAGTTCACAGTTCAATAATCAGGTGATGAACATTATTGAAAGGCTGAAATCCATTAATAAAGGGCCCCTTTCTCTATCCTAAATGACTGCAAAATGTGAGTATATTTCTGGAGCTACCCTGGGCATGAGAGTACCCTATATCCCCCAAGATTGCACTCTCTGCCTAGGTGCCATGGGCGAAGCAGGAAAAAAGGTACAACATTTTATTAACTTTTGTCCCTCACAGGTGTTTTAATTTTTTTCTTGCCGTGTTTTGAGATTAGGAAGGGGCCGGAGCAGACCATGATATCTGTCAAGTGGTCTCTCCGTTTCAATACTTTAGGTCAATTAATCTGGAAGAGGCAGATCAGGAGTTAGGACTTGCTGCAAATTTGTTCCAGGTTAGTAAATCAGAGTATGATAGCCAAGCAACGAGCATTGGTGGTCAGCAATGTCAGTTTACGTATTTCTAATTTTTCTGTTTAAGTCAGCTGCCTAAAACATGCTTTAAGTGCATCATAAAGTAGATCAAAACATGTTAATGGCTTAAAGCTGAACTCCAGGGGAAAAGAAAATCCTCCATCGCAGTGGGGCTGCCCAACACTGCATAGGTTATATGCTGGTTTAGATCTAGGGGGCCTACAAAAAGCAGTTTTGATGATCCTTTTTGCTACAGGCTCCATCCAGGCTGCGAGACCCTGCAACCTCTTCTCCCCTATGCACTTGGTCTTTGCATGTCCTCATTTGTTGTCAAGACTAATGCAGAGTCCACAGCTGGACATAGTGGACTGTCCCTCAGTATCCTCAGCCAAATCATAGGGAGTAGAGAGCACCGGCTTGGGTAAGTAAAATGGGGTTTTGGACCCCTTGCCCCCCCCCCCTGAACCTAAATGAGCAGTTCCCCCTTGCATGCCGGAGGTTAAGGAGCATTTTGTCTTTACCCAGCGATGGGCTTTAAGGCTGATAAAAGCCCTCATGCCCAGCCTAAAACTGCTTTTTATATGTTTTGCATGTCGTGACCCAAGCCTTCTGTCTTCTTCAATGTAGAGGAGGGTGGTCTTTCTTCTTTCTTTCGATTAGGTAATGTGTACACTTCCCATTGGCGGGGTAGTTTCAGGCTTCAGAGGAGCTCGCAGCTTCATGAAGTCACTAAAGTCGGCTATTTTATCACTCATGATTTTCAAAGGTTGTTTTTTTTTTTCTTACAAACTTGTTCTAGGTGCCATAAATTTGGGAAGAAATGATGGTAGGGGGAATGCACATGCCGGGATATGGACTTTAAATTGGGGCTGACTTTTGTTAACTTTAAATGTTTGCAAAGACAGAAGAAAAACTGTTAGACAGGTTCTCCTTGCCGCTAAAGGCAGTTATAGGTGGGGGCAGTGGCCATTTGTTTGTATTATTTGCTATGTTTTTCTATAGTAAGCACTAAAAATTAAACACTTCAAAGTGAAAGCTTGTTAATAAATCGTAACACGGAACATATTGTAGAGGTTTTATAGGATTGATTGCTGAACAGATGGAAATAGCCACCTATAGACAAAAATAAACAGGAACAAGTGCAAAATTGAACACCACATGTTGCAGCATCCTTTACAAATTAAACAAAAAAAGTATAATACTTCTATCTTGTATAATAGGATTTTATTTCAGCTTTAAAGCGGAGGGCCACACAAAAAGTGAAACTCCGCTTTTCGGAACCCCCCACCCTCCTTCCGGTGTCACATTTGGCACCTTTCAGGGGGGTGCAGATACCTGTATAATAGACTTCAGTGGGAGTCACGCTCCCTCCCGTCTCCCCTGCTGTCTTCTGGGAAACACACTGGTCCCAGGAGACAGCGGGGACCAGTGAGGACGGGCCCCTCCGCTTGCACATGCGCAGTAGAGAACCAGGCAGTGAAGCCGCAATGCTTCACTTCCTGATTCCCTCACCGAGGATGGCGGCAGGGGCAGCCAAGAGACAAATGATTGCTCGGCCACGGCATCGGACATCGCGGGCGCAATGGACAGGTAAGTGTTTTTTAAGTCAGCAGCTGCAGTATTTGTAGCTGCTGGCTTTAAAAAAAAAATTATTTGGGTGGACATCCTCTTTAAATATTCCTAGCTAGCTATATGCAAAGTAAATGAAAGCTACTGACATCTTATAAAGTCACGGTGGTACTGGTGATGATGGTTTGGTGAAGGCAGAATGGGGTCATATTGGACAACCCCACTGAGGGTCTGCAATTAAAAAAAGGGTTAGGATCCCCTGAATTAGGATATGCGCTCACATTTAGGCCACAGTCAGCATGCATATTCTGTGAAGCCAAGCAAAAGCAAACCTGAACATTTAAACACTAAAGCACAACATGTACCTGTAGGATTTCGCAGCCAGTCAATACTAAACACATCATTACAGGAAAACACTCTGTGGCAGACTCAAATTGTCGACTCCAAATCGACTCCAAATGGATATTATGGTCATATACATGCTGTTTGGGTTCATCTCTGTGGAAGGGGGTACTTACTGCTTACTAAACATAGGCTGCCATTAGCACCGGGCAACAGATTGCAGAAGTCTGCTACGACTAAGGCCATTACACTGTTTTTTTATGCGGTTCCCAAACTCTTGCATTTGAACTTATTAAAAGTCTAAAATGCATCCAGCAAGCAACTCCCTTGTACCGAACTGAACAGGGACGCCACGTATGCTACACTGGATAAGTGGAAAAATAAGTGATTGGGCACAACTACAGTACTTAGAAAACAAATCTGCAGCGAACGGAAATGAAAATAGTAAATGCAGTAACACCCAGTCACATGTATTCCTAAATACACTGAGAATGGCAGATAAGGAAATAACAGACTGTTCTCAGGCCAGGCCGAATGGTCTAGTCACCCGTTACGTACCTTTAATCTGTATTAACATAAGCTTCTTATAGGGTACAGCGCTGTTGTTTGAGTGTTGTTCTGTGAGGTTAACACTGCGTAAACTGACACTGCTGAAGTTTTCTTTGCTTGCCAGCCCAGCAAGAGCCACTTCGGAGAAGTTTGAGTTCTTAGACACTAAAAGAGAAAAAAAAGGTTACACTTTTGCTGTCCATTATAAATATTCCAAAATCTCACCCAGAACGTCATTAGTCCAACTGGTCCATCCAACCCTGCTGGTGGACCC
Source organism: Rana temporaria (assembly GCF_905171775.1). NCBI lineage: Eukaryota > Metazoa > Chordata > Amphibia > Anura > Ranidae > Rana > Rana temporaria. The sequence continues at coordinate 58,477,438 of NC_053493.1, read as the reverse complement.
TACTACACCTCCAGCCAAATACTTTGAATCTTTGATACCATCTCACAAAAATACAACATCCAACATCCTTGTGAATTCAAGTTTATGATAAATATTTTAAAAATATCTTCAAAATAAAGCCCTTTTGAGGGAAGTGTACCATCCCTCTTAACTTTTTAAAAGAGCTCAACTTCAGACCAATTTTTTTTTTTTTTTTACAGTGGGGAAGGTTTTGGACCTTTGTTGTGATGCTTTCTCACTGCTACTTGTTTACCCATTGCAGAGACTCTCTCAGATCTCTGAATGTATTTTTAATCTAGAAAGGTTAAAACCACTTTTGGGAGTTTCATTCTTGGATACATTTCCATAATGGTTTTGTACATATATTTGGATTTTATTTTTTTAATCAAGCAAATATAAAAATGGTTGCATATTCAAATTTTGCATTCTCATTTTAAGTCAGCAAGCAAAGCTTTAGCTCATTTTTATCTTTTTCCAGGCTACCTTTCTCACTGCCGTTTACAGAACCTAAACTCTCAAGCTGAAAATTATATACTGTACATGAGTGAATACCTCATTGTTTATCAGGGAGCTCAGTCATTTTAATTAGACAACCTACAAAATGCCTCAAAAGCAGGCAGCCACCTAATGTGCTGGCTTGTTAGATTACCCATAGTGCTGTGAGGATCCTTTATCATTATTAAAGTATACAACTACACTCTTTGTCATGAGGGGTGAGAAAAAGATCTTAAACAGCACCTATAAACAATACGCTGTTAGACTTCCCATAACAGTATTTAGGTTACTAAAATTAATTTGAATACTTAAGGTAACCAAAACAAAAAACGTAACATTTGTAGGGAGAAAAAAAAAAGCCACATACTTTTTTCCACTTTCATTCTTTTGGACTCCATAAAGGCGACATTCAGCCTGGTTTCTGTATACTCCTGCAGGAGATCATCTCGAGCAGCAAGCATTCGTAGTGGGTTTCCAGAGGCCTGCACTCTGCGCATGGGTCTAACTGCGCGCTTGTGTTCTGCGACAGTGGAAGTCAACCTGGGATCAGGTGAAAGGGGAGAAAGGAGAGTCGCATGATGTTCAGTTCTGTACTCCAATTCCCCAAACTGCTTAAACATTTAATTTAGAACATACTAACTTTCACAAAACCTCTGACATTTAAAAAATTCCTTAACCACTTAAAGACCGCCTAACGCCGATATACCTGCGATCGGTCACAGGAGCTGAAGAACGGGGAGAGGTGTGTGTAAACACACCTTCCCCGTTCTTCACAGTGGCAGTGTCACTGATAGTCTGTTCCCCGATATAGGGAAAGACGATCAGTGACGTCACAAATCCACCCCTGCCCCCCTACAGTTAGAAACACACATGAGGTCACACTTAACCCCTACAGCACCCCCTAGTGGTTAACTCCTAAACTGCAATTGTCATTTTCACAATGTTTTTTTATATATTTTTTGGGGATTTTTATTATAGCAAAAAGTTAAAAATATAGAATTTTTTCAAAAATGTCGCTCTATTTTTGTTTATAGCGCAGAAAATAAAAACCGCAGAGGTGATCAAATACCACCAAAAGAAAGCTCTATTTGTGGGGGGGGGGGGGGACGCCAATTTTATTTGGGAGCCACGTCGCACAACTGCGCAATTGTCTGTTAAAGCGACGCAGTGCGAATCGCAAAAAGGAGCCTGGTCCTTTACCTGTATATTGATCTGGGTCTTAAGTGGTTAAAAATCAAGGTTTTCCCAAAAAGTGTGGATTTTACAGTGGTTACTGGAGGCGTAAAATTTCCCAATGGAGGTCGCTTAGGCTGGGTTCACACTACGATTTTCCCGTCCGTCAGCCGCATACGATTTCAGTATTGAAAACGTACGGGCCCGGATGGGAAAACGTATAGATAGACAATGCATTGCAAATCGTATGCACTCAGATGCATCCGGGTGCGTACGATTTGCTGGCAAAACGTTTTTTAAAACGTACGCAAAACCGTGTTCAACCACGGTTTTGCGGCCGTTTTTGAAACAGTATGGCAAACGCATACGTTTTTTTTAACATTAATGTCAATGGAAACCGCACATATGTGCGGTTCCATACGTTTATGTCCGTTTCAGCCGCATACGTTTTTTTATATAAATCGTATGCGGCTGACGGACGGGAAAATCGTAGTGTGAACCCAGCCTTACTTGAGATTTATTTTCAGTTTGTCCCCAATGTCCCAGAAGGCAAAAAAAAAAAAAAAACTGACAGGGGTTTTATGTCCTTCCCTATTCTAGCACAAACTAAAAAAAAAATGTTTTTGGCTATAAGTATACTTTAAAGCTTAAAGGGTCACTAAAGGAAATTTTTTTTTTAGCTGAAATGACTGTTTACAGGGCATAGAGACATAATAGTTAACTGATTCCTTTTAAAAATGATTAAAAGTAGATAAAAAAACAATCATATAATGTGCCTGCAGTGTAGTTTCGTTTTTGCTGTTGTTTGCTGGTTCTCTGATGTACAGAGAGCCACTAGAGGGCAGTCAGCCAATAGAGAGCAGTGATACTTTGTCTAAAACTCCTCAGCACCAATCCAGTTTCGTTTTACACACAGTAATCACACCTCCTTGATTAGTGACCACCGTGAGAAATCTCCCAGTACTGTGGTTATCAGGAAACAGGCAACCAGGAAGTGTCCAGAACAGAGAGGATTTACAGCAACATGAAAGCAAAAACGAACAATGAGGACATGAAACCAGGACTGCAGCAAGGTAAAGGAAGTTATTTAGCTAAAAAAAAAAATTCCTTTAGTGACCCTTTAACTCCAGGTTTCTGTTACAGCTGCATACAGTTTACAGGGCTGTGTTCCTGCAGCAATATAGGGACTTCCGGTTCAGTTCCTGAAACAGAATTGAATCAAACTGAGCATTGCTCAGCCATTCACTGAAAGCTTTGTATTTTATGAAAGGGTACAAGCCTTCCTCAGACCGGTGGACATCGTTGACATCACCTACCTGCCTCTACACCCCAGCCAATCAGAGGATTCCTTATAATCATTTAGAAAATAAAGACCTTCTAAATGGCTGAGCAGCATTCAGCCCAACTCAATTTTGTTCCAGGAACAAGACAAGAAGTCCCTATACTACTGCAGGAACAAAGCCATGTATACTGTATGCGTCTGAGGCTACATACAGTTTATATAACGCCAACAAGAACTGCTGGTGTTAGAAAAGGTAATCGTTCTTTTGGACCAGCTTGGTTCAAACTATAGTAAAGTAGAAGACCAGCTTGAGCTCATTTGGCTGGGCTTCGCCTATGGGTCTCAGGAGTGCAATTCGTTTTGCACTCCTGTGAACCGTTTTCAGCAGTTGTCGGCAGAGAGCAGAATTTAGTCCGATGTCAATTCTGCCGACGTCACAGAAATCAGTCCAAGCACTGCATCATCATGACAAAGTCTGGATCCACCAGGTGCCTAGACTGACACTCGTCACCTAAGCCGATGAAAGTCTGAGATGGCCATACCCCTCCACAGCTCAGCGCTCCACTGAGCGCAGGGGGGCAGAGCGGAGAGCTGCCGATTGACAGTCAGCAGCTCTCTGCTCTGGGAGCTGTGAGAACTGAGCCATCTGCGGTGTACGGGGACAGATGCAGCAGCGGGGACAGATGCAGCAACCACCCAAGCATGAATTATGTTCGCTCATTCATCAGCTCCTAGTGTTGAAGAGGCTTGAGAAAGATGCACAACTCAAAACATGTTGCCTCCTCCTGATGGACGCCCACTAGGAACAGCCTGCACCCCTCTTCCATGAAAAGGAGCAACCAGGAGACCTGGACACTTTCTTAAATCAAGACTTCTACAGTGGGTCCCCCTGCATATGTGACAGTCACAAGAATATTTCTCTAATTGCCTATGGCATGGACAGCTACAGCTGGACTGTCACCCTTCTGGTCTGATGTACACAGTACAAAGCTGTATAAATGTGAGTTGTCACATTGTTCTTGTATCTAATAAAAGTCCTTCATTTTTTATTGAACAAGATACCCTTCATTTGGATTGGAAATGCTGGATCAAAGTGCTTTCTTTTTTTGTGAACTTTTGCCATCCAACACATATCTGCCACTACTACCCCATAGGCATCCAAGGATACAGCCTACAAAGTACTGTACACCATTGCCATTCCTCCTCGGCTCTAGCTGCTGGCTTGGGGTCCAATATTGGGGAATATTTTCCATTTATGGTAAGGCATGAACTATACAGCCTTAATGACAGTCCATCAAGAAAGACTTTATTACATACAGTGCTTGTAGAATGCTGTAGACTGCTCTACAAATCCCCATTACCAAGCAGAAAGCTTCGAGTGAAAACAGGCAATAAAACATAGTTTAATATCCATTATGACAATTCCCCCTGGCTTTAGCAAGGAGAAAAACTGGTCTTCAAGAGCCACAGAGGCCATGTTTCTCACAAGAAGGCACATGTGTTCATAGGCTGACCCTTTACAGACTGGATTCTGCAGTTTTTCCACAGGCTTTTTAAACTCACTGTGACGCGGTTACGCAACACATTTTATATATACGTCGCACATATACGTTGGCAGAATAGCACGGCTGGGCACATGCACGTACAGGTACGTCCTGTGCTAGTACCCAGCCGTGGGTCGCGCCCGCGACCCGGTCCGAAGCTCCGGGACCGCAGGACTCGCAGACCCGATCGCCGCTGGAGTCCCGCGATCTGTCCCTGGAGCTGAAGAACGGGGAGAGCTGTGTGTAAACACAGCTTCCCCGTTCTTCACTATGGCAGCGTCATCGATCGTGTGATCCCTTTTATAGGGGGACACAATCGATGACGTCACACCTACAGCCACACCCCCCTACAGTTGTAAACACACTTCAGGTCACACATAACCCAATCAGCGCCCCTTGTGATTAACTCCCAAACTGCAATTGTCATTTTCACAGAAAACAATGCATTTTAAATGCATTTTTTGCTGTAAAAATAACAATGGTCCCAAAAATGTGTCAAAATTGTCCAAAGTGTCCGCCATAATGTCGCAGTCACGAAAAAAAAATCGCTGATCGCCGCTATTAGTAGTAAAAATTTTTTTTTTTATAAAAATGCAATAAAACTATCCCCTATTTTGTAAACGCTATAAATTGTGCGCAAACCAACCGAGAAACGCTTCTTGCGATTTTGTTTTACCAAAAATATGTGGAAGAATACGTATCGGTCTAAACTGAGGAAAAAAAAAGTTTTTATATATTTTTGGGGGATATTTATTATTGCAAAACGTAAAAAATAGTTTTTTTCAAAATTGTCGCTCTATTTTTGTTTATAGCGCAAAAAATAAAAACCGCAGAGGTGATCAAATACCACCAAAAGAAAGCTCTATTTGTGGGGAAAAAAAGGACGCCAATTTCGTTTGGGAGCCACGTCGCACGACCACGCAATTGTCTGTTAAAGCAACCCAGTGCCGAATCGCAAAACCTGGCCGGGTCCTTTAGCTGCATTTTGGTCCGGGTCTTAAGTGGTTAAGCTAGTGCATTGTTGGTTCACTTATATTTTCCTTCGATTTCCCTTCTAAATTATTTTTTCTTTGTTTTCTTTGTCTGAATTTCTCACTTCCCGTTTCTCCTCAGTAAGCTGTTCTGGCTGACTAACCCCCATGGATGATCGGGGCAAGCTTACTGAGGAGGAACAGGAAGTGAGAAATTCAGACAAAGAAAAAAACATTTGGAAGGGAAATCGAAGGAAAAAGGTAAGTGAACAATGCATTAGCTTAAAGGTATCTACTCCGAAAATAAAAAACAAACCTTTACAACCCGTTCACATGGGTGGCAGGAGATGGGTAAAATTAGCCAATTGAGTCATGGTTTTACCGCCCACCCCCTTAAAGGCCTCAATACAGCCGGATAAGGCTGTTCACAAGCCAAAATTTTTTCGAGTTTACATGCCTGTCAGACAGCCATTCAAGTTTGACAGCACAACAAACGATCCACCGCAGATCACTTTTCAGGGAAAAGACTAGTTTGAATCTAGCCTTAGTATACTTCAAACCAAAAATGCTTTTCTTCTAATTATGGATAGAGTGAGGAAGGACAGTCAATAATTTACGGCTATCCAGGGCTCTGTTAGATATTTACCTTCACCATCCTTACCCCACTTTGCTAAAGCAAAACTTTATGTCTGTTTATGTTGGGAGTGCTACCTTCACTTTCTGTCAGATAAACATTGGCACCAAGACAGGAAAGTGAGGATAAACCTCTCCAACAAAGCCTCGGATAGCAGTAAAAACCTGACATGGTTTAGCTTGACATACACTTTAAAAGCTTGTATCTGTTGCTTTTGAGATGGACACAAATACCAGTCAGATTGCAAAACTAAAAGAAATTAAGGAAAACAAATGGACCACCACTACGCTGATTGGCAACTTTCAGAAATATATGGTTTTGTAATTATAGAAAATTAATGTATAAAAGAAATGCGTCTGGCTGTGAACATATGTGCGCCAATCCACATGGGGGAAGATGAGGGATGATGATACAAGGGAATAAAGAAACAAAAAGGTACAGCCATAGAAGACCCATGGGTCAGGGAAGCATGGGAAAGTCAGGATGACGACTGAGAAAACACGACTACACAGCCAGTGTGGGTATTATTACACCAGCATGGCTGCTCCTAATGTAAACAAGCTACACCGGGCTACTTTTCAGAGCCCTGAGCTGGAAGCAGGAATAAAAAAAAAAAAAAAAAAATGAAACCTCCTGGATTACCCCAGCATAAGTCGCTGCCTGCTGTAATTTATTTCCACATAAAATCTACAAACTACATAGAATTTTTTCCAAGGTTACATCCATTTCAGAAAGGCATGATCATAAAAATTGCATCACAGATTTAGTAATAGAAAGAACATGCACACAACTAACTTGCTTCACTGCATACATTTTTTATCATTATTCAGGAAATCTGTAGAAAAGATAAATATGTGGCTGTCAGCCCCTCAGGAAGTGCAGGATTACCAGCTGTGCATTTGAGCCACTGACCACGAACAAGTGCAGAGTAAGGTCAGAACATCTGATAACTTTTCCCAGTTCTAAAAGCATAAATCCAGTGGACAAGCATAACAGCCAGGTAACTAGCATTTCCAGAATAAGGTAAGCAACTGAGTTAGTCTCTCTATGAAGGATTACATCCATCAACTTACTAAATATAACAGCTTGAGAAATACCAAAAATCAGGAGCCCAATGTTCTTTCATTTGTACTGGTGCCGAATGTTTGATCCACGGAGTTCAAACATTCATCACTTCAAAATGAGCTTACAAAATGATTTATAGAATTATGAATTTTTCACTTGTTTATCCTTGCCAGGTAACCTAGAGTTGATCCTTGTAAAAATCCAAAATCACTGGTGGAGCAGAAAAGTGCAATACCCCCCAATCAGCCATCATTTTATGACCATTGAACGGTTAAGTGAATAACACCAATTATCTCATTACAATGAGATCAAAAAGTTGGTGGGATATATTAGGCAGCACATAAACATGTTGTCTTTGAAAATGTGTTGAACGCAGAAAAAAATAAGACTTGCAGTTTGTTGCATAGCCACAAATCTGTCGGGGTTGTCTACAGCCAAAAGCACCTACAATGGGCACGGGAGCATCAGAACTGGACCACGAAGCAATGGAAGAAGGCAACCTGATCTGGTGAATCATGTTTTCTTTTACATCACGTGCATGACCAGATGTGTGCGTTTCTTACCTGGGGAAGAGATGGTACCAGGATGCTCTCTGGGAAGAAGGCAAGCTGGTGGAGGGAGTGTGATGCTGTGGACCATGTTCTGCTGGGAAACCTTGGTCCTGCCATTCATGAGGAGGTTACTTTGACACGTACCACATACTGAAACGATGTTGCTGACCACGTACACCACTTCATGGAAATGGCCTTTGATGGCATTGGCCTCTCAGCAGGATAATGCGCTGTGCCACATTGCAAAAAACGTTCAAGGATAGTTTGAGGTACAAAACAAAATCAAAGTACTGACTTGGCCTCCAAATTCGCCAGATCTCAACGTGAATCGAGTATCGGTGGGATGTGCTGAAAAATCGCCTGAAACATGGAGCCCCCACGTCACAACTTATGGCACTTAGAATCTAGTTGCGCCCATGCCTTGATGGGTAGAGGACCTACTCAATATTAGGTGGGTGGTCAAAGAGTTATGGCTGGTGTGTGTGTGTGTATTTATATACACAGAAATGCACACAAGCATATTTGTTAAGATAGCATAATGATATACATACACAAGTCTTTACATAACTCAGTTCACACATGTACCAATCACTTCCAGAAGCCATGTTGAACTGTAAAGTTTAACAATCCATGGTAATCATCCATTATGTTTTATCAGAAAAGAAGAAGACTGAAGATTTTTTTGCTATGATCTACTACCGATTGCCTTAGTTGTTCAGTGCATGATTCTGTATGGAGGACACGAGTTTGACAGTAATAAAAGAGAACTACTCACTTTGGTTCCTCAGAATTAAACAGGATATCAAAGTCATCATCAAAATTGATGTCCACAGGACTGGACGGGATCTCAACTGGACGGTAAAACCTGGAGAATGTCTCATCATCCAGCTTCATCACTTCTTTCACAGATTTACTGGTGACCGACAGCGTTGTGTCCTGAAGACCTCCAACTGATCAGATATACACAAAATTAGTGCAAAAAGACGACCACAGGCGGGACTTGCAAACAGAAAATAAAATCGGGATACTCAGTCGGAGGCAAATCCAAGCTGGACTTTCACATTCCATATAACTTCAGTTGTCTATGCTTCACTCAAAGTCAATTTTATATGCGGTTTTCATTTCAAGGCACAATCTGCTTTCATTAAATTTGAGAGACAACAGAGTGACGAACATTTAACAGTGTCAGGGTGCCATCAAACTGTCATAGATTACCAGGTAAAAGCAGTTAGGTGTATACTACTCTCTGGTATTGTAAAGAGACGGCAGTGCAAGACTCCCTCTACAAAAGGGTTCATCAGCATTCACCATCTCTGCAGACTCCCACATAGCAGATTTTAAAGCTCAATGCTGCTCCAAATAGAGTATTCCATTTTTTTTTCTATTACTAGGTTTGGGATAAAGTGGAGGGGGGCATGTACAAAAGCTTCACCCCCCTCCCCCACACACATGGACATAGGGCAGAACAACCTCTGTGTAAGGGCAACGGGTTTTTACAACCCCTATTTTCCCCACAAAGAAAGTGATAGTGAGACATTTTAGGCAAGCAAAGAATCAAACCCAACCCCCCCCCCCCCCCCAAAAAAAACACACACTATTCCTTTATCAGTTTTACAGATTAAACAAGACAATGTATTACTAATACATAGTACATGCCAATCACTTTACACCAACACTTACCTTTGTTGTGCAGTCTGCCCAAAAAGGATTCAAGTTTATCCAACTTCCTATCAGACTCCAATTGCAGGTCAGGCTTGGCCTCAATTTCTAGAAAGAGTGAAGCACAATATTAGGTCATTGCTATGCTCCCTTCCCAGCACAAACTCAAAATGGAGCAGAGCACCTATCCAACTAAATGGTTCATCCATGCCGGATGTGTTCTACAATATCGCACAGTAAACCATTCTACATAAACCCAACCCCACTGTCATAGTGATGTTTAAAATGCATTTGTCTGTCATTTTCAATATATTTAAAAAGTTCATAGCGTAAAAAAATCCAACCCTGCTACAAATATCCTGCCTGCACATTCCAAGCCTTCAAGTGCTGGCTTACTGATGGTCCAATCATTAATGGCAGCTACTTTTCTGTTTTTGATATTTAAAAGCGGACTAACCACTTGACCACCGGGCCTATTTTGGCACTTCTCTCCTTCATGTAAAAATCTCATTTTTTTTGCTAGAAAATTAATCAGAACCCCCAAACATTATATATATTTTTTTTAGCAGACATCCTAGGGAATAAAATGGCAGTCTTTGCAACTTTTTTTCTCGCACGGTATTTGTGCAATAATTCTTAAACACCTTTTTTGGGGAAAAAAAAACAGTTTCATGAATTAAAAAATAACAAAACCGTAAAGTTAGCCCAATTTTTTTGTATAATGTGAAAGATGACGTTACGCCAAGTAAATAGATACCCAACATGTCATGTTTTAAAATTGTGCACACTCATGGAATGGCGCCAAACTTCGGTACTTCAAAATCTCCATAGGCAACACTTTATTTTTTTTTTACATGTTACTATTTTCGAGTTTAGAGGAGGTCTAGTGCTAGAATTGTTGCACACGCTCTAACGCACGCGACGATACCTCATATGTGGGGTTTGAACGGCGTTTACATATGTGGGCGGGACTTGCATGCGCGTTCGCTTCTGCGCGCGAGCTACCGGGGATAGGGGCGTTTTAAAAAAAAAAATGTTTTTCATTTTATTTATTTTTTACTTAATTTTTTTTTTTATTTTTTTTACACTTTTTATCACTTTTATTCCTATTACAAGAAATGTAAACATCCCTTGTAATAGGCAGGCATCATTCAGATATCACTGCACAAACAGAGGACGTATTTTCTTGTACTGCAGTGGGCAAGTGGTTAAAAGTACATTGAAAAGCTGTCGAAGCATTTTACCCGAGGACTTACATTTTTTACCTTGCAATAAAAAATAAAAAAACGAATCTTGGCACCCCACTTATGACAGGTCACAAGGAAACTACTGTGTATCTCATCACTGTAACCTTTCAACTATTTTGCAAGACTTTGATCACATTTGTATACACCTTAGGCTGCATTCACACCCAAGCGGCATGGAAACACGGGCAGAAAAGCACATTCCTAGAAACTAGAGAAAATACGTCTATCTTTAATGGCATGCCAAACTCAGGTAGCAGTTGCACGTTTTGTCTTGTAGCCAAATGCACTTGGTTCAGTGCCAAAAAAAAAAAAAAAAAAAAAAAAGAAGGTACCGTACTTGAGCTTATTTAGTGTGCTTATTGCGTGATAGGCAGCCCATGCAAGTCAATAGGCTTTTCTGTGCCCCAAACACGATGTACCCCATAGGTGTGAATGCAGCCTTACTAATGCATATGCTTCTCAATTTCGTTAAATGTTTTTGCATACAGATTAGTAGAATATGTCCTGGCTTATATCTATATTTAGGGTGCTACTTTATTGAGAACACAGAATAAGTCACATAGGGGTTGATTTACTAAACGAGAGAGATCTGGTGCAGTTCTGCATAGATACCAATCAGCTTCCAGTTTTTTGTCAAAGCTTAATTGAACAAGCTGAAGTTAGAAGCCGATTGGTTTCTATGCAGCGGGGCACCAGATTTTGCACTCTTCAGCTTTAGTAAATCAAACCACCATAAAGTATTTTTTTAGACAATTTGAGCATACATTATAAATGAGAGCAAAAAACAGTAAAACAAAATCACTAGTAGACTGCGTGTTTAACACATTAATACGATTACATCAATAATTACAATTTTAACATTAATACACAAATCTTGGTTCATGTTGAGATATACTAAATACCTAAAAAGCTTTTGTGAAAAGACATGATATAAAATAAAACTATGATCTTCATTCTAAATCCAAATACCTTTGTTCTGCAGTTCAGGGTTTCCATTTCAGAAAACCATAAAAAAAGGTCAGGAAACCATTTCTATCTCTGGACTCCAGATGGAGCTAGGTCATTATGAAAGTGTTACACCAAGCAAAATAGCACAAATCTAGCCAAATATCCCACGGCGCTTGGAAACAGGATCATAGCCAAAGCCAAATTGTATCACATGGATGCAGAAACCGCAAAACTGAAACCTCCACTGCTTAGAAAGCTCACGACTCGTACAAGATTAATAAGCAAGTTATTAATGTGCAACATTTTCACTTTACAAACTAAACAACTGTGATTGTATGGCCTCATTAGGGCCCATTCCATTATATAGTGCAGGTATATGGGCATTCAAAGGTGTTTTGTGGCATCATCAAGCATTTAGAGGCAAATTGTGGTTCCTGGGCACTGAACTTTGTTGGAGCTTATAGAAGCATTCACAATGATTTTCAAGTTGTACAAATTTTATTTTCACTACAATAGCAGATGAACATGCATGATTATCCTATAAAAAAAAATCTGCCTATGAATGTCCCATGGTTGGTGCTGTTAGGAGATGGAATGCACCCACAGCGGATTGATGACATCTTGCAGCTAAAAGTGAATTTAAAACTAGAAACCTTGTAAACGGGTGCTCTTGTTCTGTGGATTATTATGCACACTGTAGTCGTACCAGGAAAATTCACAAAAATCCTAAAAGCCCATTCACAGCAGTGCATTGTAGTAATACTTTAATGCATGGAAATGCATTACTGTGTGATGCACTTTGATTCTATTCATTTTGAAAAGCTCCATTATTGCATCACATACACTTTGTAGCACACAATGAGACATGCTGAAAAAAAAAAAATGTTGCTTGTCCATTTTTATTGGGTTGCAGTTAATTTTAACTTTAAATTTCGATTTTGTTATTGTCTTGACTTAAATGCCCTTTACGTTTTAGTTGCATTTTAGTAATATGAATCGATTTAGTTTTAGTCTAATTTTAGTTGACTAAAATCTAATGGGTTTTGTTAAATTCGAAAGCATTATTTAAGCATTTCTCAAGAATTGCCAAACTCCCTGGAGTAAAAAAACGAGTAAGAGATTATTTCTGGTTTGAATATGCACTACAGACACAGATTTAGCCAATGTGATATATCACATTTTTATGAACAAGAACCAATCCATGCAAGTTGCAATACTACAAATGCGAGCTTGGTCACGACACCAAGTATTTTACGTACCTTCGGCAGGTTTGGAAACAGCATTTGTAGATTTTGGTTTTAGAGCCACAGGTGATGCGACAGGCGTTAGAGCTGTAGGTGAAGCCAAGCCTAAATGAAAAATTACAAACACACTATTACAACAAAACCGCATCTTAATATAGGCTAGCCAAAACACATTCTTTTATATCCATTATATTGAATGTATATATATATATGTATATATATATATATATATATATATATATATATATATATATATATATATCCATAACATTATGACCACCCAGCTAATATTGAGTAGGCAAACCACTTGCCATCAAAACAGCCCTGACCTTACGAGGCATGGGCTCCACTAGACCTCTGACGGTATGCTGTGGTATCTGGCACCAAGCCTTCAGTAGTAGGATTAAGTCCTCCAAGTCACACTGCTTCTGCAGGCTTGCCTTTGTCCCATAGTACATCCTGGTGCCATTGCTTCCCCAGGCAAATGACACACACGCACCCGACCATCCACATGATGTAAAAGAAAGCGTGATTCATTGGATCAGGCCAACACCTTCCATTTCTCAGTTCTGATGCTCATGTGCCCAGTGCAGGCGCTTTTGGCTGTGGACATGGGTCGGCATGAGCACCCCGACTGGCTACGCAGCCCCATACACAACAAACTGACAAACTGAGATTTGACACCTTTCTATCAGAACCAGCATTAACTTTTTCAGCCATTTAAGCTACAGTAGCTTTTCTAATGGATCAGACTACACGGCCAGCCTTTGTTCCCCATGTGCATTGTCTACCCATGACCCTGTTGCTAGTTTGCTTTCCTTGGACCACTTTGTGGGTCTTGCCCACTGCAGACTAGGAATGTTATACAGTAACTTTGCGCTTGTCAAAGATGCTCAATATCCTTACACATGCCCATTTGTGTTGCTTTCAACAAATCAACTTGGGTGGCATAATCTTCACTTGCTGCCTAATATATACCGTCCACTTTTAGAAACCATTGTAACAAGATATTCAATGTTATGCACTTTACCTGTCAGTGTTCATAATGTTGAGGTTGATCTGTGTGTTTAAACAACTGTAAATTACATTTGTTGGTTTAACCACTTCCCTACCCTGGAATCTCCCAACCTGAGCAGGCGTCATATGACGTCCTGGGCTTTCCGGCTGTCTAGGGGGCACGCGTGCCCGCCGCATCACTTGGGAGCCGGTGAGCATGGCCGGCTGCTGCGATGTCTACCGGGCACCCGCGATTACCGGTAACAGAGCCAGGGACGTTGATCTGTGTGTGTAAACACACAGATCTACGTCCTGTCAGGTGAGAGGAGACCGATGGCGTGTTCTCAGTACAGAGGAACTTAGATTGTTCTCCTCACCTTGTGAGTCCCCTCCCCCTACAGTTAGATTTACTCTCTAGGATACACAATTAACCCCTTGATCGCCCCTAGTGTTAACCCCTTCCCTGCCAGTGACTTTTATACAGTAATCAGTGCATTTTTATAGCACTGATCACAGCGATAAATGTGAATGGTCCTCAAATAGTGTCAAAAGTGTCTGTCGCAGTGTCACAGTCATAATAAAAAAAAAAAAAAAAACGCAGATCGCCGCCATTACTATAAAAAAAAAAAAAAATGCCATAAATCTATCCCCTATTTTGTAGACGCTATAACCTTTGCGTAAACCAATCAATATACGCTTATTGCGATTTTTTTTACCAAAAATATGTAGAAGAATACATGTCGGCCAGAACAGAGGAAAAAAAAATAGGATATTTATTATAGCAAAAAGTAAAAAAAGTGTGTTTTTTTCAAACTTACTCTTATTTATAGCGCAAAAAATAAGACCCGCAGAGATGATCAAATACCACCAAAAGAAAGCTCTATTTGTGGGGTAAAAAAATAATTTGGGTACAATGTTGCATGACCGCGCAATTGTCAAAGTGCGACAGTGCTGAAAACTAAAAATTGGCCTGGGCAGGAAGGGGATGAAAATGCCCTGTATTGAAGTGGTTAAATAGCTTACCCTGCAGACCATACACACCCAAACTATGACAGACATCATACAGCAACACGCTCGGACACAAACCTTTTTTAACCATGCGCCCAGCAACAGAGAACTGAGTTGAGTCATTGGCAGCACCTAGTCCTTTCGACTTCCAGGCCTCTTCTCTTACGGTGATCTGCTGCTTTCTTTCTTCAATGCTCATGTGCAACCCACTGGCATTAGTTACTCTTTGCTTTAACAAAAAACAAAAAAAGTCAATACATCCGTTTATGCAAAATGGCTCCAAAGGAAAACTATAAATCCAGAAAATGTTTTAAATACAAAAACAGGATGTTTAAAGCTGAACTAAACCCTCCTATTCTTTAAAGCCAAGCAAGCTGCCATTTTAGCCTCTGTATGATCTACAATTGACAGAGCTGCATGTGATCTGTTATAATACCAGCTAATTAATGGCTTGGGAGTTCGGTTGAGAGCACAAGCAACTTAGTTTTTTACAGCAAGCCTTGAATGCACGGTAACCATTTTGGGTAATCTTTAAATCGATGGGTTTATTTCCACTTTAAAAGTTTTTCAGGCAAAAGTAAACAATGGTCCCTTTATTCATCTACAGATATACAGTATGTATTTATGATCACATACTGCCTTATAGAAACAGAGAAGAGCAATGGTAACATTCAAACTGCAGACGAATATAGCAACCAATCGTCTTTCTTTCCAGCTGTAGGAAGTTGGTGAGGATGACAGGTGAGTGTGGTGGGGAATTTCTGAAGGAAAGGATCAGACATGAATCATCTCTATGAATTTGCTGCCTGAAATGCAGGCATTTAGACCCCTTTCACACTTGGCTGCGGCAGCGATAAAGCACCGCTCATTATAGTGGTGCTTCAACACAGTTTAAGCAGCACTTTAACCTTAAAAGAAAGCAATTCGGAAGCGCTGCCCATTCATTGCAGTGGGCAGGGATATACAGTGCTCCCAAACTGCCCCAAAGATGCCGATTTCAGGACTTTTCTGAACGCCCTGCAAGCGCACCGCCCGGGTGTGAAAACACCCATTGCAGAGAATGGGAGGCAGTTTTTAGGCACGTTACAGGCGCTATTTCTAGCACAAACACGCCTCAGTGTGAAAGGGGTCTTTAATATACAGTAAGACAGTGACCCAAGTTAAGTCTATAAAATAAAAAAGTCCATGGGCCCGATTGGATAGTAAAGCGTGAGGGAGAAAATGTGTGTTTTCTTTGTAGACAAGAAACCCTACCCACATATTTTGAAACTTGGTGGGGTTTCCATCTATGGAAATAAAAGTGTTTTATATGCATTATGTCATTTAATCCATGACTTTCTTTTAAGACAGCTGGCGAGGTTTGTCTGAAATTTGGATGTTTGAGCATCATCATTGTGCCATTGTTACAAAAAATAAATAAATAAAAAGCCTTGAATTGTAGAAAAAAAAAAAAAGAACAGAAGCAATATCCAGAAAGTTGCATAAAGTTTACATAAGTATATAAAGTATATAAGTTAATAGAGGTACATTTTAGCACAAATTTTTTTTATTTATTTTTTTCAGATATAGGTCTCATCCAGTCCCCCCGATTTCCCATTTTTGCAGGAATTTGTATAAAAAAAAAAAAAAAAAAAAAAAAAAAAAAGAAGGAGACCCAACCTGTCCAACCACCAACTCTTGACCTTTTGAAAAGCAAGGGCTTGCTGAAGAAACGTCAGCATCGGACTACAAGGCAAATTCAAAGCAACTCAAAAGCACCCAATCGTATACTGCATTTCACTTGCTTCAGAGTGATGCCAAATTCCGCCAGAAAGTCGATTTTTTTGGGGGAGGCCACCAAAGGCAGCTTGCAGGTTTCTTTTTTGAAAGGTCTAACTTTAGACATGTCTAATATTTTGTGCAGTAGATTGATCAAGCTGCCGACCATATTTTAAGCAGACAAATGCAGACGCTCCCATGCTGTCAAAGACACTGTAAGGCTCCAACTGACATAGGGAGAGGATAACCACAACAGGAAGAAAGCATCCCTGGTATTCCAATTCAGAAAAAGAAAACATCTGTGTAATTTTATAGGAAACTGTCTGAAAACATCCAAGATCCAGTGTACAAGACCTTCTGCAGCCTTCGTAATGTATATTTGCACAGTGCCTGTAATCTACGCACAGTGGAATGATTATAGGAAGAGAGAGTCAGAACCCATATTGGTCTGATTTCATCCGTCTGATGAAAATCTTTTCTTCTATAAAACTAAAGCTCGATTTTACATTTATGTTCCAATACACAGCCATTCTAAAAGGGCTCATATACAATACATTGCAGATTTGACATACAATATCTAGGAGACAAAAGAAGTGATGTACGGCGCAAGTAGATGCTTCTGTCACCTTTTGCTTTGCAGTGAAAACATTATAGGTGGAATAGAAGTTTCTCTGGGTAATATTGATATTTTACTTTCCAGTCAGTTGTTAAAGCCTATCAGCATGCTCCTTATCAGGATAGAATCTGATTGGCAACTTGTGCTGCAGCTTTCTCTCCTTCTCTGAGATCTGTTGTAGGCGACAACCAGGTCAAGTTCAGATACTTACAGTGGTTGAATTTATAAACACATTTAATGATGTATTAAACATACAGAACTTAATTTGTGTCATTTATGTCTCCCTAGAATTTGGCTATAGGCATTTGTGGACAGTGAAATTCCCTTTCACTGGCTCTGGTAAGTAGGCAGTGTTTGGAACCACTGGAGTCATCAATAAATATAAAAGGAGAATTCAACCTACTGGCATCTACCAAATACTGGAACCTCAGTCTTGGGTAGGCAGGCCACAGCTGAATGATGGAAACTTTAAAAGTTCTATATACACATGCATGCAAAGTAGAGCTGCATGATTAATCGTTTAAAGATCACAATCTCGATTCACCCCCCCCCCCCCCCCTGCGATCTCCAGGTTGGAATTGCTAGATTTTTAGGATCCCCATCGGAACCACGGAACCAGCGTGGAACGCAAATGGCCGACATTGGAACCAACGTCAGTCAGCAGAGCGTGATGCGTCCATCTCGTTTCTCGGCCGGGAAACGAAACAATGCACAGTGCACCAGCAGATTGATCCGATGTCAGAACACGCAAGACCGTGAGTGAGCTTCCTTGTGCCGTAGTGTAATATTATGAATATTACCACCACAGTCAGCTACCCGGCCCAGAGTCCTTGCAGAATGCACATGACAGTCAGACAGGCCATTAAAGGGGGCATGTGAGCCTGTGAGGAGTGGACTTA
Source organism: Rana temporaria (assembly GCF_905171775.1). Taxonomy (NCBI): domain Eukaryota; kingdom Metazoa; phylum Chordata; class Amphibia; order Anura; family Ranidae; genus Rana; species Rana temporaria. Next base: position 58,459,348 of record NC_053493.1, on the reverse strand, counting down.
AAATACCAGCAACCACTGTCCCTTATAATATATTATGAATATTATCACAGTCTGTGTCAGCTACCCATATTATCAATATTACCACCGTCAGCTACCCCAGACTCTGGGCCAGCTGACGGTGGTAATATTCATAATATATTATAAGGGACAGTGGTTGCTGGTATTTTAAGTCCAATCGTCTACAGCTGATTTTTCTTTTTTAAATTTAACATTTTAAAGAATCGTGAGAGAATCGTGATCTTTGTTCTAAGCAAAAGAATCGGTATTCTCATTTTTCCCAGAATCATGCAGCTCTAATGCAAAGGCTGTCTATTTCAGTACCATTAAAAACTGAGGGGGGGAAAAAATGTGCAGCATCGAGGTTGGCCTAGTAAGTAAAACCTTTCAATCTTATCCAAAACAACCCCAGTCAGTCTCGCACTTATTTTTTCTGAGAACATCTGGAATAAATGACCCCGAGTAGAGTATTAGTACTCCAGGGAACAGTTAAGGAAATGAACAGAACCACAGCTTGTCAGTGGAACACGAAAGGGTTACTCCATCATTGCTCAATAAAACTTGCTATAACCATACATCCATGACTGCTTAATAATGGCACAAAGAGGACCATGCAAAGTAAAATTTAATTTAAAGATTTGATCTCTAAAAAACCTGGAGAAGGCAGAATGATGAATTCTAATTTCTGATTGTCTTGTACACAGTGCTGCATTAAATAAACTCAACAAATGAATACTTGGGCGCCTTTCACACGGGCGGCTGTTTTGCCGCAGATAAAAGCATGTTTATGTTTTGCTGGAATTCAAGACTCCAGGCACAGCGGTCAGCTGCATTTGTACAATGCTTTTAGCTGCGGTTGCGTTTAGCCGCGGCACGATATTGAACGGGGATCCGACTTGGATCCCTGCCAATACCAAGCACTGTGTGTGTTATGAATCTTGAGGGGGAACTCCACGCCAAATTTCAAATAAAAAACCATTATGCTATGGATTTTAAGGGGAACACCGTATGCCGAAAAACGGCGCGGGGTTCCCCCAAATTCCATACCAGACCCATATCCGAGCAGCAGCCCGGCCGGTCAGGAAAGGGGGTGGGGACGAGCGAGCGCCCACCCCCCCAACCGTGCCAGGCCCCATGCCCTCAACATGGGGGGGGTAGGTGCTTTGGGGCAGGGGGGACGCCCTGTGGCCCCCCCCACCCCAAAGCACTTGTCCCCATGTTGAGGAGGACAGGGCCTCTTCCCGACAACCCTGGCCATTGGTTGTCGGGGTCTGCGGGAGGGGAGCTTATGGGAATTTCGGGAGCCTCCTTTAATAAGGGGGCCCCCAGATGCCGGCCCCCCACCCTAGGTGAATGAGTATGGGGGTACCCCTGGGAAATTCACTGGGCAGAAAAAAAAATGTAAAAAAAAAAACAAAAAAAAAACCACACTACACTTTTACGAGGGGGGCCTGCTTCTTCAATGTCTTCTGCGGGGGGGGGGTCTCTGTCTTCACCGCCGTCTGGTTCTCTTCCGCCAGGGGGGCGCTTTATTCTTTAGCTCTTTTACAGCGGCCCCCTCCCGGGCTTCTGTCGCCTTATTGGAATCAACATGGGGACAGGTGCTTTGGGTGGGGGGGCCCCCTGCCCCAAAGCACCTACTCCCCATATTGAGGGCATGCGGCCTGGCACGGTTGAGGGGGGGCGCTCGCTCGTCCCCACCCCTTTCCTGGTGAACCCCACGCCTTTTTTCGGCGTACAGGGGTTCTCCTTAAAATCCATAGCAGACCCAAGGGCCTGGTATGGTCCATTCCGGTTTTTTATTTGAAATTTGGCGTGGAGTTCCCCCTCAAGATTCATACCAAACGCAGCTGACAGTGCACTGCGGTTATGTGCCGATAGCTGCGGAATTTCGCAGCTGGACGCATTGAGATCTATTTTTTCTTTCCGCACAAAACCGTGGGCAACAAAACCGCAGGTAACCGTAGTGTGTGCTTCTAGCTGCGTTAAAATCCGCAGCTAAAAGCACCATTCTATCTGTCCGTGTGAAAGGGGCCTTATTCGTTGTGGCTTGTAGGGGCAGGAAAGTGTATTGTGTTTTAAGAACTCTGAAAAAAGGTACAAAAGGTGTCCAAAAAGAAAAAAAAAAAATTCTAGGGGTTGATTTACTAAAACCGGACAATGCAAAGCTTCTATTCTCAGCTTGTTCAATTAAATGAGTTGTAAACCTTGTGGTTTTTCACCGTAATGCATTGTATGCATTACGATAAACCCTGAGCTGCAGCTGCCCTCCATTGCCCCCCTTTTTCTTACCTGAACTCGATTGTTCCAGCGACATTGACATTTGACAAAAAAAATTAAATTTAAGCAGATTGGTTTCTATGAAGAGTTGCACCAGATCTTGCACTCTCCAGTTTTAGTAAAATCAACCCCATAATGTTCCTCATTCACAACACTGAAAATTTATTAGGGCCCTTTCACACGGATGTGTACAGGCTCCGCTATGCTCAGCAGGGATCGCTCCGTCGATCCCCGCTGAACAGGCAGATGACAGGTCTGTCTCTGCACACTGTGCCGGGACCAACCTGTCAAAGCGCCGCTCTCCTCTATGGGGGATCGGAAGAAGACGAACCGTAGAGTCCGTTTTCATCCGATCTGCCAGACGGATGATAGAAAAAAGGGTTTCCATCCGTCACAATTTAGCGGATCGGAGCAGGTCGGATGTCAGCAGACTGATCACCGCTGACATCCATTGCTCCATAGGAGGTGCACGGAACGTCCGTTCAGGTCCGCCTAAAAAAAACCTGACAGGCGGATCTAAATGGTCTGCCCGTGTGAAAGGGGCCTTAACATTTTAGGAACTCAATGTGTTTCAAGTCAAAAATAATCAAGTATATGAAAGGCAAGCAACTAGTGATTTCAGAAGTACGCAACATTTGAGTAGGTTTTCCAGTAGGTCACACTCAAACGTCTCCAAGTGCAATGCATTAAGGCCTCCTGGTTACTTTAAAAGGGAAATGACTAGTCCTGAATACATGGAAAAAACATACCTGCAATATTTTTGAAAAAGCACAGAGTATTAATATTTGTATTCTGTGGTGCACTTTACTTTTTTTAATATATAGTGTGCGATTCAAAGCGGTGTATTGCATTAGAGTATGTAAAACCTGGGTTTTTATGTGCATTGTTACAAAAGGCGTGAAAATGGCCTTACTACTACCAATTACAAATTCTCTTCATAAAAACTAAAAGCTTCTCCTTGGAACGAGTAAATTGGGATGGTTTATTCAGTTGAATAAAAAATAAAGGGGGGGGGGGGGGGAGTGACGTCATCGCCGCTCCAGCCAATCACAGCGCTGGAGCGGCGATACCCGGAAGACACGCCGAGTCAAGATGATATCTCGCTCGGCGTGGACCAGGTAAGTTCTACACACCTCGTTCCGAGGTAAGTATTTCATAATGAGCTAATATGCATATTAGCTCATTATGACTTTTGCCTTGCAGGAGAAAAACATTTTTTGTTTGATGCGGGTTTACAACCGCTTTAACAAAAATTGTTTGGCAACATTAATTTGGGGACGATCGGATTGGTAGCCCTTTGACATTGACTTTTGTACACTATTGCTCATTGTATTAACTACCATATTGTTTTCTTGTATATCCTGAAGCCACTACATATTTACTGCTCCATTACACGTTGATGCAATTCTCATTAGATTGTACTGTAAATATTGACCTGCAGATGTAACCACAGTAAAGTACATTTTTTCAAAGTAAACATTTTTTTTTTTCCAAATATACAAAATGCAATAAATAATGCAAGTAGTAAACTACAAAGGGCAAAGTGCAGTAACCTCTTGCTACCAGTCAGAAGCAACCTTACTGCAGCCAGTCCAGTGCAAAATGGCTGGTTTCTTTCTATAGATACTGAACTTCGCAGCTTGCCCCGTTTCACAGAAAAAGTCCAATAATTTTAAGAAAAATAACTGCAACTCTTTCATGTCCTTATGACTGTCAAAAACGTATTTTAAATTGCTATGCAGTATATGGCATCTCTTCAGAAATTCACAGTTAAAGGTCAACTTTCATGATGCTATTCAAGCTGTCATTGCTCTGCAGTCAGCGGTCCGAGAAAAACAGGATTCATGGGTGGGAACTTTCTGGTCATTACACAGAGCAGTCTTTTGTACATATTACAGGTCTTTAAAAATGTCTTCATGTACTGAAGTAGTGGGGGTAACCGCAAACATTTCACCAATGAGCTGATATTCCCAGGAAGATGGCCGTGAACAGATGGAGATGAGCCAATCCAGGACAGTCTAGACACATGGCGTTTGACCTTTGTTGCTTTAGTCTAGCTCTACAAGGCAGATGGAAGGGGTCTAATCTGTGATGTCCAGGATCTGTTCCAACTGACAAGACCGGACTACCTGTGCCAAACGCACTTCAAACTGGATTAGATGCAAGTGAATTAAGGACAGAGGCATCCCGCAGTTGGCTTGGAACGGGGCCGGCAGTATGTAAACAATAAGCAGGGAAGCATTAAACTAAATTTAGAAGGATGCTGTAAACATGGTTTACCAAACCGATACACAAAGGATCACAGACAGGCTCAATTTAAAATCGTTCCATATCTACATATACATACATCTTTATACCTATATCTACAAACATATTTATACCCAAACGACCGTCCTCTGTTTATAAATTCTCACACCACAACTTACCACTGTCATACAGCTTGCCAAATTAAATATACATAAACATACTAGGGCTGTGCGACCTTCCAATGAATATAGCAAGAGTGTTAGAGCGAAACTCCAGGCAGATAATATAAAGTCACCTATTTAAATTCAAATATGTATTAGGGGTAGAAAAAAAACCCCACAATAACGTACTCTTTGTTTTGAAACGTGGAGGAGTATATGGTCTGTCGGGTTTTTAAGGTTGTCTGCTGTATCCCCATTAAGGAGATTTTACCTCATTTATCCTGGTGAAAACAATGTCATCAGGAGAGAAAGTGAAAGGAAATACAAAGTTCTAAAAGTTTTAAAGCGGCGCTCCAGAGAAAAGATACAATTTATTTTGCAGGGTGGCTCCCCACGCACTGCAAAGATTAAATACTCTTTCATGCCTAGGGTACCCATAAGGCATCTTTCACACAGGGCGATTTCATGCATGCCCCAGGCACAGGTATTGCGTACATCCCCATTGCTGATGTACCGTTGTTGTCTATTGGGGTACGCGGCTCCACAGACACAGCCGCTGTGTTTCAATATGACATGTGTGTGCAGATTCCTGAATGCACACAGGGTGAATTCGAGGACCCGCAAAATTTCCTATTGGGACGGCAGCCGCATGTCCCAGTAAACAATGAAAATTCTGTCATGGGGATGCACGCAACACATGTGTATCCCCATGCCAGCAAAACATGGCCCTGCATGGGGCACGCATGGAATCGCCCGTGTGAACGAGGCCCAGCAAAGACTGACTTACTTGATCCCACACACAGGCTCCCTCCACACTAAGACTGGGTCCCTCAGCTTCTTTGCCAATGATCGCAGGCATTGTGATGTTACCAGGTGCAGTGCCGAATCACTGTACTGTATGTGAGGATGCCAATGCACTTCCCACAACCCTGAGCATCAGGCAGTAGGCTGGCCAGGCTCCCAAAGGTCAAGGAATAATGTAAGAAAAAAGTGCCTGCGATGGGTACCCTAGACATGAGCCAGCATTTAATCCTTGCAGTGTGGGGATTTGTTTTCTTCCCCTAACCTCACCCCAGAGTTCAGCTTGAAACATAGCTAGTGTATGTATCTGTATCGGTCTTTATAGTAAAGTCTGGTAAAAATCCACACAGCAGCTGGGAAAGAAAGGGCAGTAATGTGAGCTGATCATAATCAATTGATCCAACACTGGGAGACTGCTGTCAGAATGGGAAAGCAGAACGATTATCACTGTCCTTTCATTGCTTAACTATCAGACTTTGAGATTATATATTACTTAGGTGACCCTTGCCATTGGTCTTGCTAGCTCATCTAACAGTACCTGTGCAAAATCCAAAAGCAATAGAAGAAGGAAAATCACCGCTCAAGGTGGGTCTGCTATAGGGTCATACACAGGTGTAGGATTCCAAGGGTGCTGGCAGTGCACTAGGCAAGCATTGGCGTAAAATGAAGGATGGATGGCCGCACTCCAAACCAAACAGGTTGTCTTTATTTAAACAAACAGCAAAAACATACCAGATCACAGCAACAGAAACAGGAGGATAACCGACGTTTCGCACAGACTTAGTGCACATTCATGGCTCTGTGCGCTGTGATCTGGTATGTTTTTGCTGTTCGTTTAAATAAAGACAACCTGTTTGGTTTGGAGTGCGGCCATCCATCCTTCATTTTACGCCAATGCTTAACAGTACCTGTGCTTGAAGGATGTTGTAAGCTCTTTATTGCTCAAGCTAGTAGTAGTTACAGTCAAGTTCTGTAATGCTGAAGACTTTGCACAACTTACTTATCCAAGCCGCTTCTTCAGTTCTCATTAAGAACATGCTGCAGCACTAGTGTGCGCTGTGATATCAGATGTTTGGCACCATCAAACTCTATAAAAAATGTTGTCCACGCACCAAATTTTAGGACAGTTGCTTTACTGCATCGCAAACACACACTATAGCATGCAGTGTGATCAAATCCGCTATCACACAGGCCTGGAGGCAGAGGTTCTCTTTGGCCCCCAAACACTACACACTTTGTGTGATTGTGATCCAATGAGGCAACCGTCTCAAAGCTGGACTTTGGTGTGCAGATGACACATCTTACAGAGACTTGAACAGACGATTTTAGGAATATATTATTGTGCTAACAACTCTATGCATATCTGAATTCACCTTCCATCGCCAAGGATGCCGCTCAGCAAACATCAGTGGACTGGACTCCCTCATGCTATCATTACTGACCTTGAAAGTAAAGAAAGAAAATACAGAAAAATAAGGAAAGAATGAGAAAGAGGGCAGGAGGTATAGAAAAGCCATAGCACAACAAACCTCATCAGGGCAATAGCCAGAACTGGATTACAAACACAAACCACTAACAAGAGGGTTTTTCGGACCACACAGAACACAGCCACAGGTCGAACATTTAGCAATTTAAGGATTTGTGGTAACGATGACAGGTATGAACAGGTATGAATAGGAAAGCCTTCAAAAACACCACATGGACGCAAAAAGTTTTAGTTCCAAAACAAGCAAAGCCAGTATGTACATAGCCCCCTTGGTGTGCACTTAGTCTAATCAAACCCCCATGACATCTGTATATAAGATAAACTGCTGTATTCAAGTGCTAGGCTGAACTTTGTGCACAAACACACATACAGTACATATTTAGCCATACATCTTTTAATGCACAGACATGAAAAATATGTATGGAGAGTTTGAGGCTTCAGGACTTCCAATTTTTTTTTTCATTTCAAAATGTTAAAGATAAAATGTCGCATTATGGCATTTTATCACCAAAAAATATTCATGGGCCATAGACAAGAACAGAGTGACTTACACCAAGAAACAACCACTAAAAGATGACTTATAGAATTTTCTATGAGGAAGTTTTTCTACAGCAACAATATACTACATAAGAAATTATATAAAACATTGGGGGTCATTTACTAAAACTGGAGAATGCAATATCTGGTGATGCTCTGCATAGAAACCAATCAGCTTCCATGTTTTGTAGGGAAACATTAATTGAACAAGCTCAACTTATTAGCCGATTGGCTACCATGCACAGCTTCACCGGATTCTGAGTGCACCAGTTTTAGTAAATCTACCCCTTGTTTTTACAGCCAATCTACAATACAAGAGATTGACTGCATCCAAAGTTTACTATAGGCAACAAAATATGTTGGCTATCCGCTTTCTTATCATACCCCATGTGATAGCCACATGCAGGGTCTGACTGGCAAAAAAAAAAAAAACACACCCCAACAAAAAGCTATGCCGGTGTTTAAATGTGCACACTGTTTCTCACCTGGTTTATAGGAAGGAAATACTGGCATTTATGGGCAGCAGGTATAGCAGGAGAGTAAACAGAAGCATAGACAGGTTCCTACGGACAGAGGCAGAAGCAAAGCATGAAAATTAAGAGGTAACCAAAAAAAGGATTTAAAAAATGTGTTAACAAGCAGTATTACTAACTGGCAATAAGGGGGGGGGGTGCATTCTTCATGGGCATGGTTCAAAAGGATGGAAAACTAATCTTAAAATCCATGCCCATGCACTATTTTGCCAATCATGTATGTATATAAATGGTCAGCCAACCCAAAACTGAAATTTCAGTGGTTTCTTATTAATTCTATTGACTTCCCAACACCCACGGTGGATAGTATTTGAAATTCTCCTTATATTGAGAATACAAAATGAGGAGTTGAAACACACAAAGGTCGCCCAAAAAAAAAAAAAAAACACCCAGGTGGATAGGGACAGGGTCAGCAATTATGGCAGACATCTTGTTGTGTGCATATCCAGGATACATAAAAAAAAAAGCCAGGGGCTGACCCAGCCCATACGGCTTTATCCAAAATAAAATACTTTTGAGTGGACTGACCCTTTAACAAAACCTTTACTAATATATGCATGTATAAGAAACATTCCTTAATCTCTTAAGTCCAGTCCATCCCTATATAATCATGCTTTGCCCTGATAGCACAAATCTATCTATCTTTTTTATATTGAAGCACACCAAAAAACTCCTAAGGAGGGGTAATCAAAGACTTGAATTGGAAAAACATTTAACCCCCAAGAATCTAAAAGGGTATTCAAATACATATAGTAAAAATGTATACTGGCACTAATGACTGATACGATATTGGGAGATGTGACTATATAGCCCTTGCAAACACTGGCGCCAGCTTTTCCAAGCTGAAAAAAAAGCAATTGACAGCACAAAGCCAATTAGAAACACCATTGTCAAGCCGATATGGCATAGTCCGGCTTACCCACAGCTGATTACAGTGGACATAATCATCTTTATTATCTCCTTCTCCCTACAGGTCAAAACAAACAGGGTGATGAGGAATGAGGTTGACGTTTATGCCAATAAAGCGATCACAGGTTGGTACAAAAAAACATAACACAAATGACTTCCTTTGATCTAAATGGAGTGATAGCACTTCATCTGTCACGAGTTAGGCAACATTAAACATTTTACAAGGGAGCCATTGCCCAACAGCAGCTAAGCTTCCAAACATGTGGTACCCATTGCTGTCCATTTATAAACATGGCATTCACCAATAAAAAAATTCTCAGAATAGTGGGCACTAAGCTTGTGTGGCAAAATGCCATTTCAATAGTGATAAATCATCCCAAATTCATTACTTATTTTGCTTACAATATGAACCGCAACTAAGGTTCTACATTTAGATAGATGCTGCCAAGTTGGGTAGTTAACCTGTATAAAATGCTGGGCTGTCATTTATAACTAATTTTGCAAAATTGCTTTCCATCTTGTATTCATTACATACCGCACAAATACAATAATTTCAATACAACAACATGCAATTCTTTTGTGATAGAAAATGTGAATGTTTGCATAATTTATATGCAAAAGAAAGCATGAGTTGGGGTTATGTGTTCTGATCAGCCAAACCATTACCCTACATATCTCAGGGCTATCATGAGTAAAATGTGGACTCAATCACAACCATCAAGAGAGGGGTCCATTCACTCTTACCCTGCTGAACATATTTTATATATTGCAGAATGCAACAGGGGTGATGAGCTACACACCCCCAACTACAAAAAGGGTGGAAGCAGAGCAAGTATACAGCAAAGAGACCACTACATTCACCGGAATATATAAAGAGCTGAACAGACGCAACTTATCAACTGGGGGGGCATCTGCCCCTGGGGCCAAGACTGATAAAATGTGTCAGGCTAGTGTCTCTCCAGTGGGGATAACTAACCCAAATAAAACCGGCGAACCTACAGTCACTGAACATACTGGCCATTACACAGATACCAGCTCCCTGTTTACATCATCTAACAAAAAAAAGAATTCCAGCATAGATTTGCTTTCAGGAGCTGAGACGTCATGGGAGGCTGATGTTTTTTTTTTTTAAGCAAACACATATCCAAATAAATAGCATCCTTTAGGAACACACCTATCACTGCCAAAAAAAAAAACATTACCCTTTAAGCCCACATAACTCTGCCTACCATGAAAAGGCCAATGGCTTGTGTTTGCCCAATATCCTCCTCCAAGGTTCCCACATCTCCTCAGATTGGCACTTTTAGTTAGACTGTTTATTAAATGATGTATATGTAGACATACACCGGAATCTCTCACCCAACATGCATAGATCTGGAGGACCCATATAAATTAAATTTCCCTGTATAGTTTGAAATATTTCAATGCAATGTTTTATTAGAATTTACAAACTGATTAGATTGTTGCCATTAAAATATCTACATATTAGAGGTTTAAAACGTTCACACACTGACACATAGGGTGTAATGTTCCAAAAATGTGCACAAACATACCAACTCTAGGCAAGCCGCAGATCCATATAAAAAGACTATGAAAAGTCGAGGCCGTCGCTGCTTAACATATACGGTATTCCCCTGTTATGCGTGTCCTTTTTTGCACATTATTTTCATACAAGCTTTTTATGTGTCCCTTCAACTAACTTTGACATCCGTTAAACCAGTTGCTTTAAATATATGCTACAACAGCAGCCCCTTAAGATGGAGTTTTTGTTTAAACTATACCAAAAGCTTCTACATATTTATATAAGCAATGTATACACTATACTAAGGCCTGCACTTCTTCTAAATGAAAAGACATAGTAAATGTAATCTGTCTAACTAAAGAGGGCCAATGACCCAAAGTTAAATAATATCCTAATAATTTCACAGTAGGACATATTTAATCTAGCTATAAACTCAGATTTTTCAATCAGCCTGCAGGCCATCTGCATCTACATCTGACAGATTTCTGCATCCATGCTAAAAGCGGATAGACAAATTCCCCTGCTTGCCTAATATACTTTGGAATCAAACCCTTATCGTAAAAGGTTTGGCCTCTGAATTCAGAGATTGTGCTGAACTAGTTACATTCATTAAAACTTTCCCAATCACCCATTATTTATGATACACTAATGGCACAGTAGCCCATTTTAAATTCTAAGACGATGGGGCCTGGTATCCAAATGAAGGAATGAATGGTGCCTAAAGAACAGGGCACGATGAGTGGCTTATACAACTGCTCTACAGAAAGGCGTTGGTCACCAGAGTAAGCCTTTGTCACATAAAAATTACAGATAATGCAGCAACCTCTGCCAATGCATAACAGCATGTGGATTTAAACTTTGGACTGGACATGACTGTTGCTATAAAAAAAAACCGATATAGAAATCTGTAGACAGGCAACGAATTCCTAGTTAGCAATTGTGTGCATCATGTTCATTTTGTAATCCACGCTCGCCAATTAAGATCGACCACTTCAAAATCATGATCTGAAAACCACAACCAGATCACCCATAATTGCTTCAAATTTTTAGGTGTTATGTTGGATTTAAATGTTCACCTGATCTTTATCCAATAGTCCCATCTACCGTATGTACAACTCCCACTTCTGACCTTTAGAAGTTCTACTATAATTCTAGCTTCCAGTTGGAATGTTGCTGCTTAGTTTCATTCAGAATTCAGGCTGTTGCATTGGCAAAAAATAAATAAAAAAAAGTCTTGAATCTTTTAAGGAACCCATTAAAAATCTATTTTATTGCAGGGGATGCCTAAATCTGACCTATATCTTAGGGCAGACTTCTGGGAAAATCTGTGAGCCAATCACACAAGCAGGAAATTGGGTTTCTGGGGGTCGTTCTGTACAGGGAATGTGACCACAAAAAATAAAATCTATACAAAATTGTTTTATTTTCATTTCTATTTTAAACTGAATGAGTTTTACAAGGTGATTGTTTACAACCACATTATTAGGTTTGAGATTGCCTTTCTATCTGTTAGCCCATGTGCAGTGAATGACAATTTCAAAGCACGTCTCTGGTGATAACTGTCACAGCCACCAGTGTGCTTAAGTTCACCCTCAACCTACCAAAGCTTTTAGCCCTCAAATTATTGATTATTGTGATATCTGGCCACAATTGCAGATCTAAGGTGGGGCCAAATTGTCTGTGTCATCGAAGGATAGGAGGGTTCAGTAACATGAGCAGGGGTATATTTTTTACTTCAATATAAGCTTGCTTTAAGTCTAGCAATTATGTGGATTATGTTCTTTCATGCGATTCTCCTCAATAAAAAAAAAAAAATAATAAAAAAAAAAAACACACACATTGCCAATGTTAACTTAACCATAATCTCGTCTCAGCTGATGCAAGCCAAAATATGAACTAAGCCAACAGTTTGGAAAAGGATTCTTAAACATACCATTTCTGGAGCAGTCAATATTTATTATTTAAAAAGGGGTTGTAAAGGTTCATGTTTTTTCACCTTAAAGCATCCCATGCATTAAGGTGAAAAAACATCTTACCATTTAGCGGCCCCCAAGTCCCCGCGTTTTACTTACCCGAACCCTGGAAGTCCCGCGTCGAACGCGCTGTTCCTCTGCCCGGTCTTCTCAGTTCTTCAATAGATAGACTGATAGCAGCGCAGCCATTGGCTCGCACTGTTGTCCATTAAATCCAATGATGCGGGCGCAGGGGCCGAGTCCTGTAGTTCAGGACTTGGCAGTGCGCCCGCAAGGTAACCCCCTTGGGAGAGTGCTTCCCAGAGGGGGTTATCTGAGGCGGGAAGGAGCAGAGACAGCCACAGTGGGACCCCAGAAAATGCTGTTCGGGCCACTGTGTGCAAAATGAGCTGCACAGTGGAAGTATGACATGTTTGTTATTTTTTTTGTAAAATATTTATTTTCATTTTTCAAGTGGTATTGACAGTTGTACAATGCAGCATTATCAAACAGACAAAAAGCCAATATGAAATAATAACAGTAACCAGAATAGGGGGTAATGGGAGAGAAGGGGAAGGGACACGGGATAATGGGCAAGAGGGAGGGGGAAAGGGAAGAGGAGGGACTCTAAGGGAGGGTGCATCTGGTCCGAGCTCAGGCAAACATTAAACCGGGAGAAATAGCCCACAACGCAGGGACAGGAGGACACACCGCCCGCCCGGGACATTCGATCCACATGGGCAGGTCTCCCCCCAAATTAATGGGGGGGGTACATATCCCTGTGTCCCCGCCCTCCAGTAGGCAACAAGATGGCTCCCTCTACTACATGCCAACCTGACATGTTCGTTATTTAATTTTTTTTTATTATAAAATTAAACCTTTACAACCTCTTTGACAGAAAAGTACAAACAAAATTATCATTCAACACTCAACAGGTTATCAAGTAAATGATTCACCTCAGCTTACCAACCATCATTCCCCTTTCTGGAGGATTATAAAAATACATTTTCTAATTACCTGCACTGCAGGAAAACCAAGTCAGCTCAGAGTGAAATAATATGAACACAGTATTGGGCAATGAGTAATTCTCCACCAATCATGGAACTTTAGGTCCCAACCAGTATCGGGACAGGTTTGTCTAGCGCCCAGAGCAAGGAGGCAGAACTGCGCCCCCCTCCTCCATTGTTAATGCATGCTGTAGAAATGGGTTTACTACTCTGTCCCCTTGCTCTGATGTGCCCAGGGCAACTGTCCCTCCTGCTCACCCTTTGTACCACCCTTGGTTCCAACAGCACACTTCACCATTTAAAGAGGGGCCATATTTCTTAGCATTAATATCAGAACACACACACACACACTGCAAGGTGAGTGTTAACCAAATAAAGTTCCAACGAGAAGTCCAATTACACATAAACATTGCCAACTGTGGCCTTAATTCTATTTCTAGATGCAATACTCAGATTTGTCTCAGGATGGTCTTGTATTCAGCTGTGAGGGTTCAATGGTATAAAAGTCACTAATTGATAAACTGATAAATAAACATATTGTTTCACAATGTTGACTTCTACATCTATTTCAAGGGGAACACAGTTCAATAAAGCCTGAAGTACTTTTTATACAAGAAAGCTCATGGTGCAATAAGATGGACTGGGTCACCCAGAGCAACCACTCAGCAAAGGACCTAATAGGCCATAAAAAAAAAAAATCTAAAATATGAATGAAAATGTTGACACACCGAGATCACACACATTTTCTACGTAGTCAATATGTGCAAAGCCATAATTACATCCTGTTCCGTATGGTTACATTGATGCCCGATCTAACCAGCTGCTCCTTTGAGTTTTCTTACTATAACTGTTCAAATAATCAGTGGTGGTGAAATTGACAATCGTTTTTGACCGTGGTTACAAGTGGAATGAGAAGGATGAAAATTTTTTTCTCAAAACAAAATGCAAACTTAAGGTTTCTAAATGTGGTTTTTGTTTGAAAAAAAATGTGTACCCATTGGAATTTGATTGTGCACCCCCAAATTGTATGTGAAATACAAAACATTCACATGGCATTCAAACATAAATTTCTCATAACTTTGTAGACCCCATAATACTATTGAAAGGTCTGGTAGGAAAAATCAGACAAAAAAACAACAAAAAAAAAAAACAATTTATAGTACACCCCAGTATTCTGCTCTCAATTATGAACCACCACAGACAGACATTAACAATTAACTTCTGTCATCTGTGAAATTTAGGTCTATTCATTTTCCCATTTAAAAAACAAAGTTTAGTTAAATGTGTGCAAAAAAACACCAGTTTATCCTGATGAAAAGCCAGTACTGTCCAGTGAACTCTAAACTATTCATACAGAGTTCAGCTCTGAACCACAGAACACCCCTTCAAGTTATAGAAAAGGAGGATATTTTGTAGTCCAATTACACTTCCTCTGATAGGGTGAAATTTCAGTCTTTGTAGATGACACCAAGCTATGCAGTGGAATAACGTCCTTACAGGATGTTCCCAACTACCAAGCCAATCTCAATGCATGGGCAACTATGTGGCAAATGAGGTTTAATGCGCCAAAGTTATGCACTTGGGGGGCCAAGAATATGCATGCATCATACATACTAGGGTGAGTACAACTGGGTGAATAAATGGTGGAGAAGGATCTGGTAGTTTTGGAAAATCAAAAGCTTATTAGCATGCAATGCCAAGCTGTCGTTTCCAAAATAAAATTCTTGTACTGAGGAGTATGGACTCCATAAAGACATACATGTTACCCCTGTACAAATCATTAGTAAGACCTCATCTGCAATATGCAGTTCAGTTTTGGGCACCAGTTCTCAAAGGATATTGGGGAACTGGAGAAAGTGCAGAGAAGGGAAACCAAACTGATAAGAGGCATGGAGGAGCTCCGCTCTGGAAAAAGATTAGAGGAACTGAATCTATTCCCTCTTGAGGAGATTAAAGCAGAGCTCCACTCAAAAGTGGAAGTTCCGCTTTAAGGACTCGTTCCCCGCTCCTCTTAAAGAACTGGCACATTTGAAGAGCGGGTACCAGCAGATTGACAGATTTCTAAGCAATCGGAGTGGAAGCTTTCCTCCCTCTCCCACTTGGCAGGTCCAGAAGACTGCATCCACCATTCACGATGCACAGCACTGCTTACGCATGCTCAGTGGTCACCTGCCTACGAAGCTACAACCTGTTACAGCCGGGTGACCATAGTGAAAATGCCGGCACAGAGGAAAGAAGAAGACAGGTAAAACTGACTGGGGTGAGCACACCCCCGGATCACAGGACTTTTTTGTTAAAGTCAGCTGCTACAGTTTTTGTAACTGACGACTTTTTCACAGGAGACTGGAACTCCTCCTTAAAGAGGGAAGGGGAGGGGAATATGATCAACGTGTATAAATACATAAGTGGTTCATATAGCAAACTGCGTTGCGTTATTCACTTTAAAAGTCATCTCAGAGGACAAAGACACTCTTTGTCTGGAGGAATTTAATCCTCAAATAAGGAAAGGCTTCTTCACAGTAAGAGCTGTGAAATTGTGGAACAGACTCCATCATGCATTGGTTCTGTCCGGCTCAGTAGATTGCTTGAAACAAGCCCTGGATTCATTCTTAAAATGTACATAATATAACTGGATACTAACATTTATAGGTAAAGTTGATCCAGGGACTAGCCAATTGCCTCTTGGGGGGATCAGGAAGGAATTTTTTTTCCCCTGCTGGACCAAAATGGATCATGATTTGCCGTTTTATTTTGACTTCCTCTGGATCAACTGTGGGTATAGGATTGTGTATATAGGATTATATGATTTTGCTTCCCCCCTTTGATTGGTTGAACTAGATTGACTTGTGTTTTTTGTCAACCAAACTATGCAACTATGACAACAATTCCCCAGAGATACAGTAGTGAGGGAATTTTTTTTTTTTTTTTATAAAGTAAAGACCATAAACTTGCAAAAATGCAAACAGCTATCTTTATGTATTTAATTTAAAGGGGTTGTAAAGGTAAAAAAATGTTTTCCCTAAATAGCTTCCTTTACTTTAGTGCAGTCCTCCTTCACTTACCCCATCCTTCCATTTTGCTTTTAAATGTCCTTATTTCTTCTGAGAAATCCTCACTTCCTGTCATGTCCAACCACACACAGTAATGCAAGGCTTTCTCCCTGGTGTGGAGAAAGCCTCTTGAGAGAGGGGGGGGGGGGGTTGCCAAGCAGGAGGGTCAAGACGCTCTCTACTTTGCAGATAGAGAAAGGAGCTATGTGTTAGTGGGCATCCTGACTATCCTGCTCGCCCCCTCCCCCCTCAAGAGGCTTTCTCCAAACCAGGGAGAAAGCCTTGCAATACTGTGTGGAGTTACAGACAGAAGAACAGGAAGTGAGGATTTCTCAGAAGAAAGAAGGACATTTAAAAGCAAAATCGAAGGATGAGGTAAGTGAAGGAGGACTGCACCAAGGTAAAGGAAGATATTTAGGGATTTTGTTTTTACCTTTACAACCCCTTTAACTAACTTGGCAGAAAAAAAGAATCTACAGAATTACCTGAGAGACTCTGAAGACATTCTTGTACAATGTCAGTGGAATGTCCCAGGATTCCTAGCTTATAACGTATAGCCCCAAGCGGACAATACACCCAATCCACAAAGGTTTTTACATCCAAATTAGGTGTTTAAGCAATGCATGCCTCCTGATTGTAAGCTCCAAATTTTCAGCTTACATGAAAAACATTTTTTACAGGTCTCCCAACCAGCAGTAAAATTATTTCCAGGTGTGCTTCTGCTAGCTTCAAATAGTACCCTGATTCACAAAGGAAAAATAGATTCATATTTGATAGGTGATAATGGGAGAGGAAATGGGAAGGAGTACGGTATGTGTGTGGGTTGAGTGAAGAGAGGGATTGGGTGATAGCGAGAAGGAGGGGGGGTGGTTGAAGATCATAGAGAGGGTTAAAATGAGAGAGAGCAGGGTGGGCGAAGAGGGTGGGGGTAAAGGATAAGAGAGAGTGAGGGGGTGGAGAAGAGAGAGAAGGATAGGAGGGAGGGGGTGGAGAAGAAAGAGAAGGATAAAAGGGAGGGGGTGGAGAAGAAAGAGAAGGATAAAGGGGAGGGGGTGGAGAAGAAAGAGAAGGATAAAGGGGAGGGGGTGGAGAAGCGAGAAGGATAAAAGGGAGGGGGTGGAGAAGCGAGAAGGATAAAAGGGAGGGGGTGGAGAAGCGAGAAGGATAAAAGGGAGAGGGTGGAGAAGCGAGAAGGATAAAAGGGAGGGGGTGGAGAAGCGAGAAGGATAAAAGGGAGGGGGTGGAGAAGCGAGAAGGATAAAAGGGAGGGGGTGGAGAAGCGAGAAGGATAAAAGGGAGGGGGTGGAGAAGCGAGAAGGATAAAAGGGAGGGGGTGGAGAAGCGAGAAGGATAAAAGGGAGGGGGTGGAGAAGCGAGAAGGATAAAAGGGAGGGGGTGGAGAAGCGAGAAGGATAAAAGGGAGAGGGTGGAGAAGCGAGAAGGATAAAAGGGAGGGGGTGGAGAAGCGAGAAGGATAAAAGGGAGGGGGTGGAGAAGCGAGAAGGATAAAAGGGAGGGGGTGGAGAAGCGAGAAGGATAAAAGGGAGGGGGTGGAGAAGCGAGAAGGATAAAAGAGAGGGGGTGGAGAAGAGAGAAGGATAAAAGGGAGGGGGGTGGAGAAGAGAGAAGGATAAAAAGGGAGGGGGTGGAGAGGAGAGAAGGATAAAGGGGGTGGAGTAAGGAACGATAAAAGGGGGGATAATAGAGGCAGACAAAGAGGGGGAAAGGGGGTTAGAGAGAAATAAGGAATGGAGAGGTAAGGCGGAGAGGAAGGAGGGGAGAAGTATAGACAGAGTGAGGGGCATAAAGGGGAAGTGATGGGGAAATAAAAAAAATGAGAAGGATATAGGGAGGGAGTGATAGGGGGGAATAGGAAGAGAGAGGGAGGAAGATGACACTTCTAGGACAAGTAAACAAGCTTGTCCTAGAAGTGGGGGGTGAGTAGGGATTATATCAGGGATGTTCATGCATAATCCCATTTTTTTTTAATTGCATTCAGATCCTTGTAAAATCTTAAGTTGAGGATGGTAATGACCCCACTAAAGTGTAATATGTGTTGTAGGCCATATGCATTTAATTTACTTTCATCTTGTATAAACTATTACTCTACATATGGCTATCAGCTGTAGGAACAGTATGCAGCTTCCCTGTCTATGTAGGTATATAACCATCAATAGATCTGCCTGGAAGCCATTATGGGACCTCCAAAAGGCCCATTGATGTTATATGAGCAGTGATCTGTCACTGGGGTACCTTTTTAACATACAGTAGAATTAGAGGATCAGCCTTCATGAGTCATACACAGAGCTGATATTTAACATACACGAAATGTCCCTACTCCTACAAATTAGTTGGCGACAGAAGCACAGAAATATTCTTTGTTCATACATCGGTACTGGGTGCAGAGCAGTCACAGACACGTGCTAATTTTCTGCTTTGAAAACCAGCGTTAAAAAAATGTTTTCTTGGTAAGAAAATGTTATTTTCATGTTAAACACACAGCCACATGCAGAACGGAATGTGAATTCAGGGGAATCTGCACATCTCATCACTAAGTCTGCTTGCGTTGAACATAAACATTTGGGAGGGATTAAAGGAATAATTCTTCTTCTGCAGATATTGGAGGCGGAGTTCTGACTGCAGCGAGGGCAGATAGAGTCATCAATGACACAATAGTGGATCTAGTGCATACATTTACAGCCCAAAATCAAAACACAAAGATCAGATTTATTAGGCATGATCTGCATTAGAATGTTAAAGCGGTATTAAAACAAAAACCCAACATGTAAGGTATTGCAGCTTACCAGTCAGTCATTAGATGTGGTGGCTGCATTGGTTTTCTTTTTTATGCCGCATACAAATGATTGAAAATTCCGACAAGAAAAGTTTGATGTGAGCTTTTGGTTGGAAATGCAGGCCTTGTGCAGGCTTCATTGGACATTTTCTGTCGGAATTTCTGACAGGAAAAATTTAAGAGCTGGTTCCCAATTTTTCCAACAAGAAAAGTTCTTGTTGGAAATTCCGATTGTCTGTATGCAACTTTGACGCACAAAAAAAAAAAAAATCACACATGCTCGGAATCAATGACCTTCATTTTTCTCGGCTTGTTGTAGTGTTGTACCTGACCGCGTTCTTGATGGTCGGAATTTCAGACAACATTTGTGTGACAGTGTATATGCAACACAAGAGCTAAAATTCCGTCAGAAAAATATCCAAGGTTTTGTTGTCTGAATTTCCGATCGTGTTTACGCGGCATTAGACTTTTTTCACCTGGTGATCTGGTCAGTAACATCTCCTGTATTAGAGTGCCACCACTCTGGATGAAGCAAAACAGGGACACACTTGGACAGCAGCATTGTTAAGCTGGGGGGGCTGGGAGTGTCAGATATCCGTGTTAATTTTGTCAATGAAAATATTTTAGTCTACTAAAATGAATACAATTTTCGTCTACTAAAATATGACCAAAAACAATTGATAACTAAAACTAAAATGGAATTTTAGTCAAAAGACTGACAAAAACTAAGTTGAAGTTTGATGTAAAAATGAACACTGCACCACATAAGTAGGGGGTATCTACTAAGCTGCTAAAAGAAATACAAAATTAAGAAATTGGCTTCTCATTTTTTTCTTAATATTCAATGTTGGTAATTTATTTAGGTAATATGTGCAATGGCCTTACAGCCAACAGAGTTTACAGATTGTTTTTTTTTTTATATTTTCAAGTTGTACTTCTGCTTGTCAAAAAGCAATATATTTGTTTATGAAATGTGGTTTTATGTACATCACAATGGCTAAATCTGTGTCTGTAGTGCATGTTCAACCCTTAAAGCGGTTGCATTACCCCAACATTTTATTTTTTTAAACCTGCAAGGGCAATCGCCGCTCCGGCGCTGTGACTTGCCTGAGCGGCGATGACGTCACTCCCACGCACGGAAAGGCGCGAGCCCTGCGCATGCACACAATTTCCAGCACTTTCCGGCAGGCTCCCATTCAAGAGCCACCGCTCTTAGTGCGCCTGCGCTGTTGGTTAAGGAGATATTACAAGCACCTACATGTAAGCCTTTTTTTTTTTGATGTCACAATGTATAGTATAAGATTTCCCATCATCTGTGCCCAGTCTTGCCACAGAGTTAATCCAGCTCTGAGCAATCCACTTATTTTTCAGTGAAAATGAACAGACTTCCAGATAAAACCCTGTCTAAATACAAAGTCCATTCCGCTCTCCTTGCTTTGAGTGACAGGTTATTTACATATCTAGCTTGGACATGTTTATCATATGTTATGTTATGTTTATATCATAATATGAGGTGATCCACAGGTCATTGTATATTACCAGGATGTGTTATGTGGGGGAGGGGTGGATTTCTCACTTTTTATACTGTAGATCACCTCATATTATGATAAACAAAACATATGATAAACATGTCCAAGCTAGATATGTAAATAACCTGTCACTCAAAGCAAGGAGAGCGGAATGGACTTTGTATTTAGACAGGTTTTTATCTGGAAGTCTTAATTTTCACTAAACAATAAAAGAGGATTGCTCAGAGCTGGATTAACTCTGTGTGGCAAGACTGGGCACAGATGATAGGAAATCTTATACTCTACATTGTGACAAAAAAAAATTATAATAGTAATTTGGGTTTACATCCACTTTAATGTAGGCTTACCTGTAGGTGCATGTTTCACAAGTGGGTATACAACGCTTTAATACCAGAAATAACTTATTACGTACATTTTTTACTCCAGGACAGTGGCGTCACTAGGGTTGGTGTCACCCGTTGCGAAAAAACATGGTGTCACCCCCTCCTGTCTATCCTGCCCAACGCCCTGCAGGCAGCACACGGTCACAAGGCACCCCCCCCCCCCCCCCCAAATGGCCCCTGTAAATGATAGTATAGGGCAGGCTGGGGTGGCATAAGACAGATTAGGATTCTATGTAGAGACAAACACTGTGCAGTAACTTACAGCAAGCCCGGAGATGAAGACAATCTATGGATAGACCTTAAAAGAGCAGTGCGTGACAGACAGCCCAGAAATCTCAAAGAACTGGAAGACTTTTGTAAGGAAGAATGGGCAAAGATACCTCAAACAAGAATTGAAAGACTCTTGGCTGGCTACAAAAAGCGTTTACAAGCTGTGATACTTGCCAAAGGGGGCAGTACAAGATATTAACTGCAGGGTGCCCAAACTTTTGCAGAAGCCACTTTTTTGTTTTCTGTAATTTTGAAAGTGTAAATGATGGAAATAAAATCTAACTTTTTGACATATTATAAGAATGTCTAATCTGTAATTTGATGCCTTTTGGAGATTTTTTCCATCTTTCCTTGGCTTCGTTATGCACATTAAAAACACAAATTTTTACCTGGGGTGCCCAAACTTTCGATCCCCACTGTATACTGGCACATTTAGATACACAAATTGAAGCCAAACTCCAGCTCACACTTTATAATTAGTTACAGCAACAGTTTTTTTCCTTTTGGAATAAAGGTTTTACATAAGTAAATAAACCATTTACCACTGACAGGGGTGCTCAGGGCCGGCCCTACCATGGGACCCGATGGTACCATTGTACCAGGCAGCACTTTCAGGGGGGCAGCAAATTTCCTGCCTGCACGCCATCCCATTCCGCCAGCTCCACTCTCCACTCCACTGTGGGGCTAATTGCCACCCAAACGCTCCTCCCGTTCCGCTCTCCGCTCCACTGTGGGGTTAATTGCATGAATAGAGCCATAACAGGTCCTTTTTATACTCCTATATACATGTATAGAGCCATGACAGGTCCACTTTAGCTATCATGATATAAAATAATGGATGTAGGGGCATTTTGGTGGGTGTAATTTTTTTTGGGGGGGTGCAGCATTTCATTCTTGGTACCGGGCAGGACAATGTCTTGGGCCGGCACTGGGGGTGCTTACAATGATCAGCTTTTGTCTCATTTCGCCAACTTCTACATTTGCAAGAGAGCTTGTTCTTTTGAACAACAGACTTACTGGCTGGATCACCAGGTGAAAATAAAGGAAAGACTAAGAAAAATAATGCAGCCACCACATCTTAGAATTGATAAGCTGCAATATAATAAATGTTTGCTTTTGGGTTTAATACCACTTTAAAAAGTTTCCAGATCCTTACAGCCACACTTGCCAGTTTGAAAAAGTCTGCAGTCCTACTTCAAAGAATTGTGTACATGGGCTTTTAAAACAGAGGAGAAACAAAACCACATGTTCTAGTTCTAGTTGAGTTTTGGAAATATTTCAACAGAAACCATAAAGCTGGAAGAGGGCCATAAGGAAAGGGTTAGATGGATGCATGCAGCCCACAAACCACTAGTCCGATATGTATACACGGAGGATATAGACGCCTGTATATGCCTAGGGACCCCACTGCCTAGAGGGAAAGCAAATGATTGCATTAAGATGCAGCTTGACCTCATGTTTATGTTGCTGCCAAGGTCTCTGTACTTTTGGTACCATTTTTGAACGAAAAATCATTAATTCTAAAATTTCAAGAAACCCAGTGTTAGAAGTTGCA
Organism: Rana temporaria; assembly: GCF_905171775.1. Taxonomy (NCBI): domain Eukaryota; kingdom Metazoa; phylum Chordata; class Amphibia; order Anura; family Ranidae; genus Rana; species Rana temporaria. The sequence goes on along the minus strand of NC_053493.1, from coordinate 58,436,335 downwards.
ATTGAATTGGGTATTCTATTAAAAAAAAAGAATCCTAAATCTTTAAAGTGTCACCAAATGAAAAAAAAAAAAAAAAAAAAAAAAAAAAAAAAGAATGCAGATAAAAAGCACTAAAAATCAACTTTTAAATGGTTGAGTTACATTTTTTGGCTTCCACAACAGATTTATTTTTCTGTACTGGTTATTCAATTTTGACTATTGCATGAAGAGTAAATTCCCTAGCACTGCCCTCACCCTCCTTGCATGTTATAGCCATCTCCTGTCCTGGGAGGGTCCAATTACTCTGCGTACCACCACCCCTTACTAAAACCCTTTACGTAGCCATCAGGAAGGAGTAAATGGGAATACTATAAAGCAGGGGTCAGCAACAGATCATTGTGGTCATGTAACTGGACTGAAACCCGCCCATTCCTTTCTTTCGTTATAAGAAGAGACAGCTTCTCAGATCAGACCTGTAAAATGCAAAGCAGGGCCAAGAAAGTCTAGCGCAAAATATGGGATTAGTTCTCAGAGGCGTTTGACAGGCAGAGAAAAAAGGCGTTTTGATGGCTCCTCCTACCAGTTTCAACTCTGTAGATGTCGCACCAATGTGCTGGAATGCATGGGCTGCAGGGCATTTGTGGCGAGGTCCCATTCACTTGAATGGGTTGCACTTGGTGAAAGTAAGGCCTGGCAAACGCAACAGTAGTGATTTTTGTGTCAACGCCCCTGTCCATGGTCCACAGCCGAAAGTCTAAATTAGCTCTTAGGCTCCCTCCTTAGCTGTGTTATGACATATGACACAGCCAAGGGAAGACCTGGAAGATTTTCAACCACTTTGCTGAGTGCCACAGTATTTAAAATCTGGTAAATCTTAGAGGAAGGGGGGAAATTTGTGCTGTGGATGGTTTTAGCTTAGGGGTTAGGTTTGCTTATGGGGAGGAGGGGGAACGAGAGGGAGATGTGTGTACTATAGACCCATGAACTATGCTTTACTTTTTAATGTTTAGTGATGATGCTCCAGTACAAATTGCATGAATAATAATTGGTATGGTTTATACTCCTAAGGAAGCAGAATTCAGTTCGGGGAAAGCCATTGAGTCAAGTCTCCAATCCCTTCAACTGTTCAGCTCAACAATTATTCTTAGTGATGGCATCATAAATTATTTGGTTGCTGCTTATAATGCATTTGAGTACTTTAAAAGCAGATATGTGTGAGCTGTGTACAACATTGAATATTGAGGCAATTTAGTATATCATAAGAGTCTACACTGAGCGATACGTTTTTATATTAAGTCATCAAAAAAGGTGGATTGATTTTACTATACATGTCTAGTTGGGTACCCTGTCTGTGGTTTGCATTACATTCTATATAAAAAATATTTGTCAAAGGAATAGTAAGCTTTATGGAGATGGTCTTAAAGCCTTTACATTAGACATGCTGGTCAATAATTTTCTTTTTGGTCCCTTAGACCAGTGTTTTTCAACTCCAGTCCTCAAGGCACACCAACAGGTCATGTTTTCAGAATTTCCCTCAGATGAAACGACTGTGGTGATTACTAAGGCAGTGAAACTGATCAAATCACCTGTTCAAAATAATGGAAAGCCTGAAAACATGACCTGTTGGTGTGCCTTGAGGACTGGAGTTGAAAAACACTGCCTTAGACAACTCTCTCATTTGCGTTCTTTGGTCCATGTTCAGTGTGGCGCACACAATACCACACACCATACTTTTTTTCCTCCACTGAAAATAGGCTGACGCATGATTGAAAACATGTGATCTTGATTACAGAAAACCGTTTGCTTGAAATATCATTATGATCAAATTATTTATAATATTTTCTAGGCATACCAACAAATCTGTCCAGGCCACTACAGAAAGTTTGTATACAATTTATCTATTTTCACACATCTTTATTCTATGAAAATGCCAAGAGCATGGAGGCAAGCATGAGACAATTGCTTTTTATTTCATGGCTTTTTAAGATAAATGAGCCCAGGTTCACAACAGTACGGCATCAGTGTGATTTCATGTGCCGTTCGCTGACATCTGCGCGACTTCATTTACGCAGATGTCAATGCAAGTCACATGAAATTGTACAGAAATAGTGTGGGAACCTTTTTTTAAATTCATGCGACATGAGTCGCACGATTTGAATGGTTCCATTGGTGCAAATGGAACGGTCAGTCTCCTGATAAGTCGCACTGGTGTGAACCAAGGCTTAAGCAATGTTTCAGTCAACCAGGGGTCGACAAATCCCGGTTGCCAGGGTGACTAGAAATAGTGTCCTGGCGACTTGGCTTGGAAGGTGGGCAAAAAAAACAACACTTTTTTTGTGAGCAGGCGCCATCTGGTGGTGAGCCGTTGGTATTACAAGTTATTACACCAGATGTGTGAACTGGCGCCATCTGGTGGTGGCCGTTGGTAATACAAGTTAAGCATTATAAGTTAAACAGCAATTCTAATGTCATTTTCACTATTTTCACTGCCATCTTCTTCCCTCTAATTAGAACCCCCAAACATTATATATATTTTTTATCCTAACACCCTACAGAATAAAATGGCGATCGTTGCAATACTTTCTGTCAAGCCATATTTGCGCAGCGGTCTTACAAGCGCACTTTTTTGGGAAAAAATTACACTTTTTTAATTTAAAAAAAAAATGGGGATAACTTTACTGTTTTATTTTTTTTTTATTATGAAAGATAATGTTACGCCGAGTAAATTCATACCCAACATGTCACGCTTCAAAATTGCGTCCCCTCGTAGAATGCCGACAAACTTTTACCCTTTAAAATCTTCATAGGCGACGTTTAAAAAAATCTACAGGTTGCATGTTTTGAGTTACAGAGGAGGTCTAGGGCTAAAATTATTGCCCTTACTCTACCAATCGCGGCGATACCTTACATGTGTGGTTTGAACACCGTTTACATATGCGGGCGCTGCTCACGTATGTGTTCGCTTCTGCGAGCAAGCTCGTCAGGACGGGGTGCGTTTTCTGGCTCCTAAATTTTTTAGCTGGCTCCTAGATTCCAAGCAAATTTGTCAAACCCTGCGAGTCAACCATAAGTGTACCAAAGTGTCCCCATCTGTAAACGTAGCTTAGTTTTGAATATGCCACAGCCTATGGATTCTGCAACAAATTCTGCCTAATGAAAGCAATATGGGCAGTTTAATGGAACCTAAATTCCACTGTGAAATTACTTCTATACATGCCAATTTAAAATTATGCATGCAAAGGGGGCAAGTGATAAACCGCTGTAATATTAATTGATTAAAGACTCCCAACAAAGAAGTTAGACTCCAGTTCACAACACCACGTGCCCATTTATCTCCAAAGCCAAATGTTTTTGTACCAACCATTTCCTTCCACATCAGTCTTCGAGACAGCAGGAAATCACATATGCGGTTTGTAATAAATAGTTTTTCCATGCGACATGCCGAATTGCCAGTGACATTATTTTGCAATATGCCATGACAACAACAACAAAAAAAAAAGACAAAATTGCTGTAGACTACAAAAAATAAGCGTCACGTGCTTGTAGCATCCAACAGAATATATATTTTTTTCAGTAACTTTGCTTTATAATGTATAATAAACTAAATTAAGCCAACAAAAAAAGCTTCCTAAACAATACTCTGCTTTGAGTAGCGAAGTGCACTTACTCTTAAAAACACAGGTCACAGAGACATGGCCAATACTGGTCACTGCATTTTCCTCATCAATTTATTAAAGGTCAATGCCACCCATAACCCCATTGCAGAAGTGTGACACCACAATCTTTCCATTTGTGAATGTGGGCTGAACTAGAAATTCAGTTGGTGATTTTTCATCACAGGGTCTCTCAGATCCAAGATGGCACATTGGACTTACACTGGCAGCATCAACACAACAAAAGATATCAGTTTTGTATAGAGATCTTATTTAAACAGACAACAGGTAGTTATAGTCATTTCTACTTTAAATCAACCGGTCATGACAGACAACTCTGCTGTAATTCATAACCCCCTTGGGCAAATGATCATTATGTGGCAGTCATGTAAATTCTCCACCAAGTCCCTGCTATGAAACAAGTATGCAGCTTGTGAAGTCGAACAGCTGGCATACTTTTTCAGGGTTGCAGACTTACTCAGGAAGCCAGTGGGTTAGCATGAAAGCCATTGAAATGGCAACTGCTGAAGAAAGCCAGGAACACAAATATTTCTCCCATTACAGGTTGTATGTATTTGAGTGGCAAGTACTTCACAACCAAGAAAATATGACAGGCCAGAAAATAGAGCCAATCTACACAAAAGCATAATAAAAAAGTACAGCGCAAAAGAGCCAAAAACATTTCCTTGTGGTATTTTCACATCAGATGCAGTGGGACTGCATTGGGCAGCTGTTCCAGTGAATTCTCACTACAAGGACAAGGCAAAATGTCTCGACTCCCATGTGCCCAGTTCATGCCACTGCGTTGGAGGTGTGCGGGCACGGTGCACTGAGAAAAACTTTTATTTTTAATCAGCGCAGCACAAGCCAATCCTCTGCCTCACATAGCCTGGCAACTGAACTTTATGAGACGTCTATATGAAATCTTAATTTGTGTAAAAAAAATCAGTGCGATCCCCTTAGCGCAGCACATATCACCACTGCGCAATGCAGCGGCTGGTGTGAATGAGCCCTAACATATTACACCCGTATTCAGGGTGTAACATATAACATGTTGGTGCACTGCAGCTGCCCCCGCTCCCATCGGATCCCACTGTGACAGCAGAACGGGGATTTTCTCCCCATGTCTCCTGCCACAAAAAAAAAAAAGAAGAAGGATGTGGCCGTGTGGGATTTATTCACAGTAACATCTCATAGTACAGCGAGCTCCTCTGGCTTTTCGTTCATCCTACAAGGCTGAAAAAAAAAAAAAAAAGACTGTGTACCAGGAATTAGGGACAAACCATGGCCGTCTCTATAACTAAAGTGGAGACACGAAGGGACTTGAAGTATGCTACTGACAGCATAACAAAGAAAAAAAGTTTAAAAAGCAAAAATTACTGCAGCCACTACAACCAAGGACTGGTAAATATATTTAGTATATATTAAAGTTTCTGCACCACAATTCTGTCCAGCGAGAGCACCCTTCATAGCAATGGGCCAAAAGTGCAGAAGGGGCCAGATTCTTGATCGGGGATTCTGGTTCATATTCAGATTACAGCGAGCAGTGCAATTCAGGGCAGCCCAAACACTGAACAGCTGAGAATAGCCATAATGGGGTGGGTTTACTAAAGGCAAATAGACTATGCACTTTGCAAGTGTAGATGCACTAATTTTCCCCAGGGCTTAGTAAATGTGGTGAACCTCTGCTGATATCCATCATGTGCAAGCCAAAAAAACCTGATCCCGATTGGGTATTAAAGCGAAGGTCCAGCTTAAAAAAAAATAAAAAAAATTTTTTTAAATTAAAAGTCAGCAGCTACAAACACTGTAGCTGCTGACTTTTAATAAGGACACTTACCTGTCCAGGGTGCCCGCAATGTCAGCAACCGAAGCCCATTCCCAGGAGGCAGCGCGACGAGGAGAAGAAAGACAACCCATCGCGGACAAGGAAGTGGTAGATTAGGAGATCTGCCTAGTAACAGCCACTTCTGGCAAGTATAAAAAAAAATATTTTTTTTTTTTTCAAATTTTTTGTAGCCTTTTTGCCTATTTTTTTTTTTTTTTTTTAGGGTGGATGTCCGCTTTAAGTACAAAGTGAAGCTTTACCACATTTACTAAGCTCTGGTGAAAAGGAGTTCAATTGCACTTGCAAAATGCACAGGCTATTTGCCTTTGGTAAATCCACCCCATTGAGTGTCCTGCAAAGGAGGTAGAGGTGACATTCTGTACACCCTAGTGTTACTTCAGGTTCACTTTAAAGTACCTGCAATTAACAAAGCAACTATGTGCCAATAATGAGCAAACATGATGAAAACGGTCATAAGTGAAAAATAGGTTGATGAGGCACTGATCCTGACTATGCAGCAAAAAAGTTTCACCTCCAAAATTGTATACATATTATGGGCCAATGACTTTGAAAACACAGAAGCCACAAGATTGGCACGACAGCCAAAAAACGAGCACTTTTCAGAATTAACAGGTGCCGCCTCTATATTTGTCAAACGACAGGTTTGCAGCCAAAATGAATCACTTGATATCATGTTCTAACTTGAAAGTCCTAAACCATTACATGACAGAGGGGGACTCAGAAAACTAGAACAACCAGTCCTGTGCTGCAGAGGCCCACAACAGTGCTGTCCATGGATTGGTGTTATGGCTCTGCAAAAGCAATGTAATGCTTTAAAATGCCTTTTGTATAAAGCATAAACCTAACAGACCTGTCATGCAAAAAACAAAAAGACTTTGCCTGTACTGTATATACACTTACATATAGCCAATATTGGCCTTTTTGCAAAAATGGTCTTAAAGTAGAATTGCTGGCAGAACCTAACAGGACTTTAAAATACCCCCTCACTGCTCAACACAACTATTCTGACTAACCTGTGCAAGAACGATGCATATACTTTATTCTTTTTAGGCCACTCTGGTCATGTGATCACCTTTGTGTCAGCCAGTGGCAGCTGTAGGGGACAGGAGGGAGCGCTGGACAACCGCTAGTAATGCTTGGGAGTGATGACATCACCCATAGGCTTCCATGACCATTCCATGGTCGGCGTTCCCTCCTCTCCCATGCAGCCTCACTGGCCACAGAGCGAGATCATGTGACTGGAGTAGCCTAGAAATAGGTTACATTTACAGATCTGCCCTACAAAGGTTATTCCAGAGGATGGGGGGGGGGGGGGGGTCAAGAGTAGTTGTTTTGCTTTAAAGTAGAATTCCTGGCAAAACATTCAAATACAAACGCTTGCCCAAAGTGTATTTAAAGTCTCCCTCCCCATTAAGAGCCCATTCACACCTAGGCGTTTTGTCGCCTGTAGCGCGACGCTCACAAACGCCAGAGGGACCAAAATACATTAAAGTCTATGGGGATGGTTCACATCTGAACGCTGATGCGCCTAACGCCCATCGCCTGTAGCCAAAAAAAGTTCCGGACCCTTTTTTGTCGCGCGTATCGGGCGGTTTGGGCGTATTTGAGCGTTTCCATTTCCCATAGAAAGTAATGGAAACGCTCGATTCAAGCGACTTGCGCGACAGCGTTTGCTACGGGCGTTTCGTCGCTTTAATCAATAGAACTTGTCGCCCATGCAGAAGATTAAAAAAATCTACCAACATAGCAACAAGTGATGAAAAGATGATAGTTTTTCCTATTGGCTAAAATAAAAAAACGTCAAAGTACAAAAACGTCGGACAACGCTGTATGCAAACGCGCAAATAAGCATGAATACGCGTGACAAAACGCCGGAAAAAAACGCTGAATGCAGCCTTAGTAAAAAGTAGGGAAGGGTTAAAAAATAGGGATGCATGGATATCGTTTTGTTTACCTTTGAAGCGCAATTTGAGCCCATACAAAATGAATGGGCTCAAAAATCACACTGCAAAGAATCGCATGTAATTTGAACAGGAATGCAGTCTTGTCCCAATGGCATGCGGTTTCTTTTCCTATGTGAACCAAGGCTGAAATGGGTGCCAGGCCTGCAGTGCGCGAAACCTCATGCGATTTGGACAGGATTTGCACCGCATTCCTATTCAAATCGCATTTGATTCTTTGCAGTGAGATTTGAGCCCATTTATTTTGTATGGGCTCATATAGCACCGCAAAAGTATCGGTTTCAAATCATGTTCACGAGTACTCGTGAAAATACTCGGTACCGATATCGGTGCGATGCTATCCATTGAGATTTCTTTTCACTTCTTGTCCTGGAGACACAATAGGAATAGGTCCCAATCAGAAGAATTCCCCTCCTTGTCTGTTCGCGTGACAATGCAACATTTTTAAAAATTGTGGTGACAGTCCTCACGACAAATAGTGAGGGGACACAGACCGCAATAAAAACCTGAGAGGTGTTTTAACTTCATCCCACTCAAATGAAATGGAAAGAGAAAAACAGTTTCACCTTTAGAGACTCTTTAATATGGCAATATAAAAAGCAATGATGGTGCGCAAACTGTGGTCAGATCACATGATTGGGTTTGGCGCTGCTTGTTATTGGTTACTGCCTTTTGAATATGATCACCATTTCTTGCACTGAAGTAGATTAACATTCAGTACACTGATCCCTCGGCAGCTGCGAGCCGATCATTACTGAGCCTGTGAGAAGGATGGATCTTGTTCTATAGCTCTTAGTGGCAATAAGAATAAAGGAGGAGGACTGCGAGATATCAAAGTGCTGGGACAAGTTGGACAGTTTATTCCTAACATGGTTCTTATTACCTTCTTTGTCAGCGACTGCTCAATTTCCTGCAGCTGGGCGCGTGAGCTTCGCTCTACGACAGACACTTTGGAGTACTCCTGCTTTTTGTTAATCCTGTTCTTCCAGTCTTCCTCCCCGCTCTTCTTCAGTAGCGCCAGCCTAAGAAGGAATAATATGCCACATTGTTTGTGAGACATTCCACACAAGTCATGCTGTCCACAGAGACCCGGCAGAACCTTTCAATGCATTTTCTAGGACACTGGCGTCATAAAAAGCGAACAAGGGATGCCATTTGCTTGCCGATATCTAAACAGAAAGAATATACACAAAGTGCTGATTCAAGCACTGCCAGTAACTGCTGAGTAGATGATAAAGGGGAACTCTGGTCAGAATAAATATCAACAGTAAACTTATACAATGTCAGATCAGTTGTGCCTTCTATTGTAAGCTGTAGAAGTTTAGATCTACTAAAAACTATAAATAACATCCCACAACCTGTGCAAGTCCGCATTCATTGAGAAGGGGCAGCATACTGCTGGAAAGAATGAAAGTGAAGAGCCCATCAAATCTTAGGCTTGGTTCCCATCTGTGGGCATCGGGAATGCGTGCAAAATTGCATGCTTTCATGACACGCACAGAAACATGCTGCTCTTTGGCAGATGCCCAGGGGTGCCATTAGAGCTCGTGACGGTTTTCTAAAAATTAAGTCTGCAGCTACAAAAACTGTAGCTACTGACTTATTAAAAAGGGACACTTGTCTGTGCATCCTGTGCATCTTAACTGTGGGCATCGGCTGTGACAACTTGCAGCTTCAGAGCCAGGTGCCCACTGTGCATGTGTGAGCCGTGTATTGTGAATGTCAGGAATTTCCTCTCACTTCCTGTTTGGCTATGGGACAGGAAATGAAGGGAAATCTCCCCAATGTTATACAGATGGTGGGAAAAAAAATAATATGATGGGTTATAACCCTCCATGCTCTATCCGAAATAATATAAAATAAAAAAAAAAAACACCACACGTTTTTCCTATAGATCTACTTTAACTACAGACCATTTGGCTGGCCAAAGACCAGGCCACTTTTGGCGATTCGGCACTGTATCGCCTTAACCGACAATTGCACGGTCGTGCGACGTGGCTGCCAAACAGAATTGACGTCCTTTTTTTCCCCACAAATAGAGCTTTCATTTGGTGCTATTTGATCACCTCTGCGGTTTTTATTTTTTGCGCTATAAACAAAAACAGAGCAAAAATTTTGAAAAAAAAAGCTATATTTAAAAAATTGTTGCTATAATAAATATCCCCAAAAATATATATATAAAAAACTTTTCCTCGGTTTAGGCCGATACGTATTTTTAGTAGTAATGGCAGCGATTCACGATTTTTATCGTGACTGCGACATTATGGCGGACACAGACACTTTTGATGCCTTTTTGAGACCATAGTCATTGATACAGCGATCAATGCTAAAAAAATACACAGATTACTGTAAAAATTACACTGGCAGTGAAGGGGTTAACCACTAGGGGCGTTGAAGTGGTTAAGTGTCACATAGGGAGTGCTTCTATATGTAGGGGGGGGGGGGTGGGCTGTGGGCGACACTACACTGATCCCGATTACAGGGAGCTGTAAAAAGTGTCCTGTCACTAGGAAGAATGGAGAAATGCTTGTTTACATTAGCATTTCCCCATTCTTCCTCACCGTGAGACGATCACGGGTATGCCCGCGGACATCGAGCCTGCAGGACCCGTGGTCGGACTCAGAGCTTGCGGCGGACACCAGAGCATGCACACACACATTGATCTGCCTGGCCGTTTTGCCGACGTATATCAGTATGACAGTCCTTAAGCGGTTAAGCTGCCTGTGCAACTTCCAGTCTGATTGAACAATCTATTTTAGAGGTGCCAAAAATTATGTAGCACGAGAGTCTAGCTGGCCAGATTGAGTGGATTGTTTAGATAGGGCTACTACTAAATAGTTATTCGTAGATATAAATAGATGTTGCACATTGAAATTGCACCGCAAGTGGATAGAGTAAAGCCTCGTACACACGATCGAATTTTCCACAAAGCCTCTGACTTTTGTCCGAAGCAGTGTTAATTTTGACAGCAAATTTCAATATAATTTTAGTCTTAGAACTAAAATGGCATTATAGTTTTGGTCCCATTTTAGTCTTCTGCAATTGTTTTAGTCGTATTTAGTGGACTAAATCTCCAGTACATTTTTAGTCGACTAAAACTCATTTTAGACGTCTAAAATCGAATGGGTGCAATTAAATTCGAATGCATTAGTTAACATTTCTCTACAATTTTCAAACTCATTATATACTGCTGGAGTGAAAAATCGAATATGTTATTATTTATGGTATTTAGGTAAGAACATGCACTACAGACCAGTGTTAATTTTGAAGTCAAATTTCTATTTAGTTTTAGTCTTCGTCTTAGTCTTTTGACTAAAATGACATTTTAGATTTAATCGCTTTTTTGGTCATCTCAGTTGTTTTAGTCATATTTTAGTAGACTAAAATAGTATTCATTTTGTCGAATGCAATGTTTTAGTCGACTAAATTAACACTGGTCCGAAGGGCGTTGATCAGGAATTTGTCTTGCATAGAAATGGCAAAGAATTGTCGGTCAACAAACACGATCGTAGTGACGTACGTGTTTTTTCAGCTATTTAGTGCCACCCTTTGGGCACCTTCTGCCAATGTTCGATCGTGTGTACGAGGCTTTAAGGGGTATTTAAGGAAACTTGGATTTTTACTAGTTGTTGGCTCTGAAATATTCACCTTGAGCATTACAGTGCTAAGCTTGTAGTGCTGAAAGCCAACATACCAAATGTAGGGGGTCAACTGACCACAGGTTGGAGGACATTATTATTCCGTCTTAGCTCGTTGCCCTATAGAGGAATTCATCCAGGATCCAGTAGACAATTTTATTTGGAACCGACATGCTTTCACCAACAGCAGCAGAATAAGCGAAAATATATTGCAAGGCACATTCACCAACTGGCTAGTGGCTTCTGTTCATTACTATGCGAGAATTAAGCAATCATGCATGTTACCACATTTGACTAAATACCATGAAAACTATAAAAGCAAATGCTATACACAACATACAAGACATAATGGTAACCAAGAATACAAGAAAACACAACAATCGATTACATTACTTCAAAATCGTAATAGTGATCTTAATCTTAATTTACCAGTCCAGAGAGGTCTGTCATTGGTTAACATCCATGTAGTCCAATAAACAAAAATTCAGCACAACCCGATAAGGTTTACAGGGATGACGACACGTTTTCAGATAGTTTTTAGGCTTCGTTTACACTCGTGCAACGTTGGACATTCATACATGTACGACTTAAAGTTGCAGCGATTTCAAAGTAGAGTTCATACACTACTTTGGTCCTACTTTCATGCAACTTGAGGGCAAAAGACTTCAACATTAATCCTCAAAAGTTGCATTAAAGTCATACCTGAATGTTACACAGTGTAACAGTTGTCCATTATCGATCAAAGCCCAAGCTGCAGCCCAAATTCGTACGACTTTGGAGTCCTACAAGTCTGAATGGACAAGTCTGAACAGAACAATGTGCAGTAAAACCCAACCAATCAGAATTGAGCTTTCAATCAGAACTGCATTATACATACATACATCTAAAATTAGATAAAAAAATTATTTCAGTAATTAAATTCAAAAAGTGAAACTCATTTTATATAGATGTGTTAAAGTTGCAACTTAAAAATCCCATTTCCATTTTCTATAAATTCTTCTAATTAGGGGATGTGGTGCCAACCAATGCAGGTGATGAGTTATTAAGTATTTATTACTTTTAATTTTGATGATTATGGCTTACAGGTAGTGAAAACCCAAAATTCAGAACCTCAGAAAATTTGATTACTACATAAGACTAATAAAAAAAAAAAAAAAAAGTTGGTTTACTGAAAAGTATGTCCATGTACAGTATGCACTCAATACTTGGTCCAGGCTTCTTTTGCATGAATTACTGCATCAATGCAGTGCGGCATGGAGGAGATGAGCCTGTGGCACTGCTGAGGGGTTATGGAAGCCCAGGTTACTTTGATAGCGGCCTTACCAGCTTACCTAGTTTCATTGTTGCCAGCCTGTTGAGGAGTCTCTCTGCCCTCTCCTTTCCAGGTGTTACCTCATTACCAGGTATCAGATTAGGCATCGGGAGCATTTGTGCAAGTAGAAGTACACAAATGCTCGGTATCGGGACAACCCTAGTATGCCCCTCAATATTTGGTCAGGGCTCCCTTTGCATGCAATACTGTATCAATGAGGCATGGAGGCGATTAGCCTGTGGCCCTGCTGAGATGTTATGGAAGCCTGGGTTGCTTTGATAGCGGCCTTTAGCTCGTCTGCATTGTTGGGTCTGGCGTCTCTGATCTTGCTCTTGACCATTCCCCACAGATTCTCTATGGGGTTTAGGTCAGCCAAGCTTGCTGGCCAATCAAGCACAGTGATACCATGATCATTAAACCAGGTATTGGTACTTTTGGCAGTGTGAGCGGGTGCCAAGTCCTGCTGGAAAATGAAATCAGCATGAAGTGCTCTAGAATTTCCTGGTAGAGGGCTGTGCCGACTTTGTACTTGATAAAACACAGTGGACCAACATCAGCAGATGACATGGCTCCCCAAATCATCACTGACTGTGGAAACTTCACACTGAACCTCATGCAGCTTGAAATCTGTGCCTTTTCATTCTTCCTTTAGACTCTGGGACTTTGATTTCCAAATGAACTACAACATTTCCAACCATCCACGATGATTTGGGGAGTCATGTCATCTGCTGGTGTTGGTCCACTGTGTTTTATCCATATCAAAGTCAGCGCAGCCCTCTACCAGGAAATTCTAGAGCACTTCATACTTCCCTCTGCTGACCAGCTTTATGGAGATGCTCATTTCATTTTTCAGGGCTTGGCACCTGCCCACACTGCCTCTGCTCTTCTTGTCGATACACCCCAGATTCTCTATGGGGTTTAGGTCAGACGAGTTTGCTGACCAATCAAGCACAGTGATACCGTGATCATTAAACCAGGTATTGGTACTTACTTTTGGCAGAGTGGGCAGGTGCCAAGCCCTGAAAAATTAAATAAGCATCTCAAAAAAAAATATATACGAGTTTCACTTTTTGACTTGAATTACTGAAATAAATGAACTTTTTGATGATATTTTAATTCTTTGAGATGCACCTGTATATGCCAGAAATCAGGGCAGCAGGGCAAGAAGAGGCAGCACCAAAGAAACATGTTTATAACGCATCCTTATGATGATTTTTGCCTTGTCACATCCAGACTGTTCAGGGTAAGGCTAGCAGCAGAAATGACAAGTATGTGGACAGTCGCAAGTCTCTCTGCATTTCAAATTGCACATAGCCATCTTTCTCTATAGGACAGACTCAACCAGGGTTGAACCCCAGGTTTCCGCCAGAGGGCGCTAGGGGTTCCTTGATAAGTGAGCATTGACAAACTGATCTCCCAACTATAACGACTACCAGTGTAAGGGGTCACTTCTACTTGACCACCAGTGCTAGAGGGCTTTTTTTTGTCCCCCATTGATCATCATGTTAGAGGGGGACTTCTCCACGAACCACCAACATAAGAGACTTTTCGCCACTGACTACCAATGCAAATGGGCATTCCTCCACTAACTAATGTATAGGGCAACAGAGTGTTGTCAAATACGCTTTGGGTGCCAGATATTCTAGGTACACCAAATGCTTGATTCTTTCATTTAAAGCTTTCTAAAAGCTTACTTGATCATACCATTTTACTGTGAAATTTAGCAGAATTTTAGTATGGGTTCTCTGGGATGTCAAAATGATTTTAAGCGTTCCCCCAAAGTAAAAAAGTTGAGAAAAGCTGCTATAGGCTCTTGGTGCATGGACTGGTGAAAGATAACGTTTGATTGATGGACTTGTGGTCTAATGGTGGCCTTATAAATCAAGTACTAGTTCAATCATGTGGTGATTGTCATTCATGAAAAGAAGGCAAAACGGGATGGAGCCCAACAATATCATGGTTTTAACTATTGCATTCAGATAAAGACAAATGCACTAGGGTTGCTTGTTCAAATCCCAACCATGGAACTACCTGCCTGGAGTCAAGTTCTCCCTGTGTCTGCATGGGTTTCTTGAGTGGGTTTCCTCCGGGTACTCCGTTTTCACCTATGGTGATAGGTTAATTGGCTCCTATCTAAATTGGACCTAGTATGTGTATATATAAAAAAAGTGAGTTGGGGATTTTATAGTAAGCTCCTTGAGGGCAGGGACTGATGTAAATGTACTATATATGTAAAGCACCAAGTACATTACATTACATTAAGTAAATAAATGCAACTGATTTGAAAAGTTTCTGCACTTTGCATACTCATTGATACCACAGTGCTCTCTCGCATCACAACAGAACACATTGGGAATCCCTTGCAGTAAAGCATTACCAGATGTACACAGTGCTGCAACCATCCACTGGACAAATAAGAAACCTCTGATTCACAGGAGAATATATGACTCAACAGTACCCATCCCTGCACTCCGCTCCTCTGACTCAAAGTACAGTAAAAGTGCTCGGCCAGCAAAACAATACAATGCACTGGGTGATATCAGATTTCCTCAGATGACATCTTGTCCCTTTTGCCACATTGTGAACATCACCACCAACGCAGACAACAAAACAGCAGAATGCAATAACAATAAGCCCATCTCATTTTCTTTATTCGTCTGTGTTGAATGTGTCATCAGAACTCCCATAGAGTTGAAAGACTGGGCAATGACAAGAGGGTCCTGCCTGTTTGTAGTAAACTCACAAAAACTATTACATTTTTCAGTAAATATTTTTCATCCTTTTATATCTAGAGATTACCATTGTGGCTTGCTAAACAACCCCTGAGCATTTATGGGAGTACTGACAAGAAAGGTATACACTGTAGTGCAGCCTCTTTCAACCTTTATACCCCAGAGGAACCCTAAAATAATTTCCAGGTCATGGTGAATACCCGCTAAAATGTTTTCAGTAGGGGGGGGGGGATGCCCCTTAGGTTGGTGGTCCGTAGGAAAAATTTTCCAATTACTTCCTCGTTAGACAGCTTAAAATGTCTCTGATGTCATGCTGCTGTCAAGTGGCGTTGGCTTTGTTATCATGCAGGCACCATTATATGGGAGGTCAATCAGCCACAACTCAAGGAAACCCCTAGCAGGTATATGCAATTAGAGGACCTTCAGCTGTTACAAAACTACAATTCCCATGAGGCATAGCAAGACTGGCAGCCGCAAGCATGACACCCAGAGGCATGCTGGGACTTGTAGTTGTGCAACAGCTGGAGGTCAGCTAATTGCATATCCCTGCCCTAGAGGAACACTAGTTGAGATAGGCAGCTTTAGTGGGTACATACAGTAAAGAGAATGCAAAACCATGCAAGAAATGTGTCTGCCGTTATAATGGTGTACATAAAACACAATAGTTTAGAGACGGACTAGACCAAGGAGGCTGACATAACAGTGGGATAAGGCTTGGAGCACAACCAGTAGCCAAAAAAATGTATATATATTTTTTTAGCTTGCACCTACATTTATTAAGGTGTGCTGCTAGAATGGGCTCACTACCTCTTAAAATGTTACATCCCTTGTAATAACAGATCAGTAATGAAGCTACAATAGGACCATGTTCACACCTTTGCGTTTTACATGCTTGTTGCATCCTAGGTGCGGCTTCCAGCAAAAAAAATAAAATACTCCGTCCATGGGGACAAATGGTAATGCGTGAAAAACGTGCATGAACTGCTTAAATGCATCGCATTACAACTGCTCCTTGTGAAAAACACAAAAGGTGTGTGAGTGTAGCAGCCTTTCATAGATAAATACCATGGAGCACAGGAGGGATGTGCAGTGGCCAACAGCAGCTAGATCTGCTGTCAACAGCCACAGCGCTAAAAACTGATCTGACACAAGCAATTCTAGAATAATAAAGACACTAATAGAAATACAAAGACACTAATAGAAATACAAAGACACTAATAGAAATACAATCTATTGACCTGTAGCCTGCATATATTAGGGTGAAAGCAATTTTAGGCTGCTGCAAGCATTTAAAGGGTTAACAATCTAGAGGAATCTCAGTACCTGTCACGAATAGACATTTTTTTGCCGTCGATGTCAATATCCTCTGGTGATTGGGCGTCGGTGGCAGGAGGAGAGATGTCGCCCGTCCTCTCGCAGAACTCCCTTTCGTCTTGCTCGCCTGCCTGCGGTCTGTAGGATGCCGCCGTTGAAGTGTGAGAAAGTGTCTGCGCTGTGCTGCTGCCAAGAGCTTCAGAGGCCGGCTTGACAATCTCTGCTTATTGTGAAGAGAGGCTCAGCATTAGTGAGCAATCACATGGCTTGCAGTCTAGTAACCCCCCTCCCTCCCCGTTTTCCCTTCCCCAGCCTCACCTCCTCCTTCACTGTAATCTGCTTGCTGAGCTCATCCCTTTGGTTACACATGTGTTTCCTTAAAAAACTAGTGTTTTTATATGCAGCTGACCTCTGCTTCAAATCACAACATGGTAACGTGTCCGTCATGTTTCCACTCTTGTTTGCATAGACTCTCATAAAAAGGAGGTGTGCTATCAAATGCCTATCCGGAGCTATTGTTCATGCTAACAAAAGATCACATACTATTCCATTTTCTATATAACTGCTGAATGCATGTGGTTGGGATTTCATCTTAAATATAGCAATCCCACTGCCCAATATGCCGATCATCTATCACTTCTGATAATGCATTAATATCGCATATAAAGCAGACACACAATTTGTCACCTAATTGTTGCACTGAGAAATGTCTACTCTCTAGAAAGGCTTCCTGCAGAAAGACACACAAAAGCTGGACACTTCATTTTTTTTAATCTCCCAGGGTAGAAGAATATCAAACACATTTTGCTCAATGCATTGATTGGCTGTCAGAGGCTCTCCATACAGTGGGGGGTCCAGATATCTGTGAGGTTGAGCAGCATGGCACAATGTCAGGGTTTCCAGGTGTATTTTGACATTTGGCTGCCTCCTCTTTTCACCTTGGGGTCAGGCGTGCTCAGCAGGACTGAAGAGAACCCCCTGAGTACTCCTATTTTGACACCTGTGTATGCCTAAGTGAAAACGTGTAATGATATCCACCACCAGAAGTTGTCATGCTTGTAGACCAGGGGTGCCCAACCAGTGGCCACATGTGGCCCGCAGAGCCCGCTGATGTGGCCTGAGACCTCCTTCTCTGGGATGGTGACAAGCCCAGATCAGTTTTCCAACCCGCCAACCTTAGAGCATCAGTGTTCTGAATGAAGGTGGCGGTAGAGGAAGCAAGCGGATGCGCAGCAGAGCTACATAAGCCGATGCTTCCTGTATAGCGCCGGCTCCTGCCATAAGCAGGTTTGGTGCACTTTCAGACAGTGCTCCACACCTGCAGGGTATAATAGAAGTCTATGTGTAGCTAACCCGCTGGAAAGCCACAGGTGCACTGCACCCGCAGTGTGGGTAAACCACAGCGCATCAGTGTGAAAGCAGCCTTAGGCCTCGTACAGACGACCCAACATGTCTGATGAAAACGGTCCGCGGACAGTTTATCGGACATGTCCGCTGGGATCATTTGGTCTGATGGCTGTACACACCATCAGACCAAATTCCGCGTGGACAGAACACGCGGCGACGTGACGGCGACGATGACGCGCGCGAACCCGGAAGTTCAATGCTTCCTCGCATGCGTCGAATCACTTCGACACGATGCGCGAGTTCTCGGGCCAGCGGACATGTCCGATGAGTCGTACTGACCATCGAACATGTCCGGCGGACAGGCTTCCAGCGGACATGTTTCTTAGCATGCTAAGAAACAGTTGTCCGCTGGAAACCTGTCCGGTCGGCCGAAAAATTGTCCGGTCGGCCCTACACACGACCAACCTGTTCGGTCGTGTGTACGAGGCCTTAGACCCCTTTCACATGATCAGTGGCCCCTCCATTAACCTCTATAGAGCAGTAGATGTAAACAGACTTGTGTCCGTTTACATCCACCTACCTCCTAAAAAACAAAACAGACAGAAGTGCATTTGTCCCCTTCCATATGGGCAGATTGACAATTGCCAAGTCGCTTAAGTGGCCCTTGCGCTTCAAAAGGTTGGGCACCCCTGTTGTAGACCATCTATACCAGTCTCATTCTAAACCAGGGTCCTGTGGAATCCTAAGGTTCCACCAGTTTGTTCGGGGTGAGCTGTGGCTTGCTGGCCTCCTATTTAATGCCGCCTGTATAGTTCTGGGGCCAATGCCACTTGGCAAAACCAGCCGCAGGACACCAATGATCTTTTTAGCTCTCTGTAACAGTGACAATCTAAACACCACTGAAGGTTTTATTCTTTCTACCAACCACTAACACGAGTAGCATTTTTCCCATTGGCCCCCCAATAAATTAGTTTTAAAAAGGGTTCCCTTAGACATGAACATTTTAGGGGTTCTACTGGTGTAAAAAGGCTGATCGTTAGGCTGAGTTCAGGAACACTAGATGCTGATGATTCATATCAGAAGCTCCAGGTTCCCATGGACTATGCAGAAGTGGCTCTCTTACCTGCTTTAGCACCAGGG